>NC_133391.1:88269883-88869883 GCF_047511655.1 Castor canadensis | reverse complement strand
TTAGAGATGAATCAACATGGGTCATATCACGTGTACACCAAAGCAAGGCTAGGAATATTTCTGGATAGCTATCCTTAACTCAACTAGGAAAAACACTTTGGCTTCCTTATTATACTTGTCTCTTTTCTTCAACAAAACTAGTGATAAAGGCAGAACACGACCTCCCTTGAACTGAGGGGAGAAGGGGAAAGAAGGTGGGGGAGGGGGGTAGGGAGGAGAAATGACCCAAATAATGTATGCACATGTGAATAAATGAATTATAATAATAAAAAAAGAAATAACTGCTAATGGACTAGGGATTTCTTTGAGGGGTGATAAAATGTTCTAAATTTATACAGTGGTGATTGGACAATTTATGATTATACTAAAAAACTGAATTATACAATATTTAAAAATATGAATATTATGGTGTGTGAATTATATCTCAAGTAATAGTTCCTATTAAAAAGTGAAGAAAAAAATGTATGTAGTGGTATAAAGCCTTCAGTTGCTTTGACTTTGGTTTTATAAGCATTTCTTTTAACCTCAAGATGGGTCTTGCTATACTTGAGTCTTCAGTATCAATGGACTGCCTTGCATCATTTCCTTAGCTTCTAAAATTAATGAGAGTTGTCCATTTTAATTTGCTCAGTTAAATCCCTAGCAAAGACCAATATGCAATGTGAAAAAGGCCTCCTTTGGTTCTCTTCAATGAATACATAATGGTTAGAAAACTGTCACTTGGTTTTCAGTGGCTCGTGTGCATGCTCTAGCATGGGTACCCCTTGGCCCCTGATAAAATGGGAGGAAATCTCCATATGGTCTTCCCTTACTTTCCTCTCTCATATTATATTTTTATCTATGTGAAGCACCTGTAAAACACTGCCATCCAATCTGCTTCAGAAGCAGATAGCAAATGTGATCTGATAGCTCTTCTGGGAAGAATCCCACAACAGGTTTCTGGAGTCCAGCCCAGAATGTGTGATTCTCACTGAAACTGAACAGTAATAAAATCTTATTCACCTGGTCTTGATGGCTTTGGCTTCAATTTTCTGACAAGTATATTGACAAAAGGAGTGGAAGAAGAGAATAGTTGGAGTTGATTGGTGCAGGATTTCTAATACATTGATTGAGAGCAATATATCCTTGAGTAAACATTGACCTATAATGCTGCTCCAATCACTACCTGAATGGATTGTCTGCCAAACATACAATGGTTGTGTGAACTATGACTTTCCAAGCATGTTTCAGCTTGAACTTTCTTAGAGAAAATCCGTAAGTGGTCTCCATTTCTTCTATGGCTTACTATGCTCCATTTTACATCTCTTGCTTTTTCATGTCTTCTTTTTCATTTTCCTTAGTAAGAATTCTGTATAATATTAGTTTACTAATAAAATAAATAGAACACATTATACTATAACAATACAATAAAATATAACTGTGGAATAGAATAGAATAATTATGCTATAGATTATGATCTAAGCTAGAGCATACTTGGGAGTGAAAGAAGGTGGGACAGATGAGAAAAAAGGGCTGACAGGCATAAACTGTGACACCTTAGGCAAACTGAGACAGATGGTCACTGTAATTTATTACCTATATTTACTTCTTATTTCATCTATTATGAAAACTTAAGGATTTTAGCTATATAGGGCTTGAGCAGAATATTTAGATATAACTATAATTAAAGGATCATCTGTCAAAGTGTGTTGGAACATGAAGATTTGAAGGTTAAATAAGTGGATTCTGGGCTCGTTCTGACCAGTTCCTAATAATTATGGAGAAATGCCTTTAAGAATGCTGGATTTAGAATTCTGAGAATGAGATAAGAAGACATATTTTTAAATACCTTATGAAGTACAGAGCATTATCAATTTTTTTTTTGTCTTTGTGTTGAACTCAATTCCTCACACATGTCAAGCATGATCTCTACAGCCAAGTTACACCCTCGGTCCCAAAATCTAAAATATTGTCCGTGATTGAGGTATTTAAAAACATAAAATCATGAGTAGGCAATACTGTCTGAAAATATGTATCTTTTAAGAATGTAATTCTTAATCAGGAAGATAAATTTTGTCATAGATTTAAAAGTTTTTTTGTTATAATGGGATTATTTTGAGGAATTATTCTTTGCCTCTTCTTTAGGATCTAGATTAGAAAGAATTTATAGTCTCACACTTCTTAATAATCTTCAAGATTATCAACCTGCTTCAAAGTATGTCAAGAAGGCACTGAAATAAATTGCCATCACTGAAGAAAATGGAACTGATTTAGCTATTTTTATACCTATAAAATATATCCATTGTTATTTATATAATCATTTTTATGATATGTCAACATATCCTTATGTGTGAAACTGTTAAATTGATGAGAAGTTACTAATTAGAATGCCTAAATTCCCTTGGAATTGGAAGGGAGAGCCATCACAATGAAATGCTTTGGACATTTTATGATAGAAGAATTCAACTTGCAGTGCTGTCCCATGGACACCCAGCACTGAAGTAACTGAACTGGACTCTGACTCTGTGTTTGTACTCATTTATTATTCAAAAAGTCACATGACCACCATGTTGTGTTAAAGTATTATAAAATGGTCTCATGAGTCTTCTAAGACTTGAACAAACCTTGTTTATAGAAAAATGAGTCCGATTTCTTCAGGGCTAAGACCTGTGTGCCACTATTCTTGTATCCTATGATAGTATAAGTATCAATCACTATTTTAATAAAATGCACTGGAAAAATACACTGCTTCACCAAAGAAAAGTACACTGTAAAAGTGCAATACTTCTCAAAAAATGAAGATACTCCACATATGAAAATAAAAGATTGAAACTGATTGAAATTGTTCTCAAAAGGGGGTGTAGGAGGAAAGAGGAAGAATGATGGAAGCAGCAAATCTAAATAATATATTTTGTAAGTACATATGTAAATATCACAGTGTGTCCCCCTGTACACCTATTTTATGCTAATTAATTTTTATAAAAATGAAGATATTGTGTTCAACAAACCCTTTTCTAAATAACAAAAATATGTATATGTGTGCATATAGAGAGAGAGAGAAGAAAGAAGAAGGAGGAGGAGGAGGAGGAAAATTTGCTGCATTCTAGGGGATATGTTACAAAAATGAAAAAGTCCTTGCTTACATCAAGCTTTCTTGCTAATGCAGGGAGACAGAGAGAAAACATATAAACAAATAAACATGGGAATTGTGTTTGTGTTAAATACAGTGGAAGAATTAAGCAAAGTGATATCACAGAAAAAGCTGAGGATCAACTGGATAGATAAATTTAGAAAGTATAGTTGGGAAGGCTATTCTGAGAAAGCAGAATTTTAGCTTAACCTTGGAAAATAAAATTAAGCTTGCTATGTGAAAAGCAATACAAAAATTCTGCTCCTACTTTCAGTGTTCAAGAATTAGGGTCATGGTGGAACCAGAAACAAGGCAGTGAATGTGAGAGAAGAGAGCAGAGGGATTGACAAGGATCAGTTCTCCATGCCCTCTGCTCCATGCCAGTAGTTTACAGCTGGGTGTACAGTACCATGCTATTTTGAAAACACTGAACACTGTCATACTGTATGAGGATGGAATTCTGCTGGCATTTTGTGCCCAGGATCCAGTGCTGCAGTACAAAGGAATATCTCCTACAATAAAGCAAAACAGCCATAGAACCACTATCCCCTCAATTTTAAAAAATATCAATGGGTTTTTTCCATTATAAGGAACTTTAGACTTGTTTCCAAATTCATTGAGAATAAGATGTTACTCAGGGTAATGCCATGATCTGAATTTAATGTTTGAAACTGCCTGATAGTTACATGACAAACAGATGGCAGGCACCAGTATTTTAGAGATTTGGAGGAAAACATTTATATTACAACAAAAGTAACGTGGTCTCTTCCTTGGAAATGAAAGTACCACTTTTTCTGCCTCCCAAGTCAAATATGTACATCAAGAAAAGAAGAAAGAATATTTTAAATTACAAAGCACTTTTTGTTCCTATTTTTATCTTTGGAATTTCTTCATCAACATGACCTTAAGCACAGATCAAATATTGAATTATATAACCTCAATTTCTGCCTCTTCACATGCTAAAAGGGAGTGCCAGTAGTTTTGTACAAATCTCTGAGGACAAATTACAGTTTTTATTGCCTATTAAAAGCCAACATTAACACTAAATTTTCAATCAAATAACACATAACTGTTTAACCCTATGACTCATTAACATTCCTGACAGATACAAGGCTGATTTGAGACACACAGCTGATGAACAGTAGAATGGGCTCTGCCCTTGCTAGAATGTTCAATGACTTACTTTCTACTTTCAGATATTGTTTAGGTTAAATGTGAAGCTACAGGTAATGACCAGCTCTGTTATCCTTTGGTCTCCTCAGCACCTGTGTCTATTAATCCCAGACATCATGTCAGTTGCCTCTCATTATCAGGACCAAAATGCCTCTTACCTAGTCGTAATAAAGTACAGTACATTCAAATTCTTTTAACACATTCCCCTCTGGTTAAAGATATTTCCAGTACTGACTACAAAGTTTTCAACATGGAGAATGATATACAACAGCTATGTAATTTGCTAAAGTAGGAGGTCATTGTAGGATCACAAAAAAAATCTTGTCATATTACAAGAGCAACAGACTGAGCAAGTCATTTAGTGTATGCACTGCATCCAAAAATATTTAGAGAGGCAATGAAGTAACAACATGTAAAATGGACTCCATAACTCTCACTTGGGAGAATAAGAGCCGTGGTGACTGGATTAGAGTGAATCCTTCTGAGAGCAAACACTATTGCAAGCAGGAAACAAACATAGATTCATCACCAGCTGATACATTTTCTTCCTGCAAAGTAGCTAGAAATCCAGGATAATTTAAGAACAAATATTCCTTTTGAACTAATGACAACTGAACTACTGGTTGCCAGTTTAAAATTTAAGTCCAATTTCCTATTTCAGAGTTTTTAAGCATCAATTATAAGGTTAAGAGAATGAAGGAATTAGTGAGAAAACCAGGAGTAGAAACAAAGTTATCTTGGTTTTCGATCCATTGTTCTTTACATGTGAATGAATCTTCCTTTTCTAAATTTGCATTACAATGGAGCAAAGTTCTAGTCACTTATTAGTATATTCATTCCCTTCACCAAGATGTGTTTGCATAGTGGAGCAAACTGAAGAGGGAATCATCCATTCTTCATTCTGTCCCAATTGACAGAAATGTGGTCAATCAACACAAAAGCATCAGAAGATAGATCTTCCTTTTCGGGCATTTTCTTATGGGTAAGTTTGCAAGTTATAAAAAATATTTTCAGGGGAGGCACGGTGGCTCAAACTTGTAATCCTATCTACTTGGTAGGCCGAGATTGGTGAGAATGTGGTTTGAGGCCAGGCCAGACAATATGTTCATGAGACCCCCATTTCAACCAATATTGTTGGGCACAGTGGCACATACTTGTCATCTAGCTATGCATGGAAGCACATTGTGGTCCAGGCTGGCCAGGACATAAAGCAAGACACTATCTCAAAAATAAGCAACATAGAAAGAGGTGGCAGATTGGTTCAAGTGGTAGAGCACCTACCTTACCTACCAGGCAAGTGCATGGAAAAAATGAAATCACAGATACACAAAGGATCAGGCAGGTACAAAGCAATGTTGACTTGTCATATGCAAGAAGCTTTAAGCACATAGACAAGTTAAAACAGCATTATTTGCTAATTGAGACAATTTAACATGTATGACAAACTTGGGAGCAGTTATTTTATACCAATTCAGCAGAAAATCATTTGCAAAGATATTGTGAATAGCTGTGAACATTTCAATAATAATAGTAATAAAGTCACATTACCCTATATTTATTTGTTACATGAATCAAAGTAAATAAATTCCTGTTTATTATTGTTATAAGACTACATTTTATATTTATTTTTATTTTAGGAGTTTTCATTTTTCTTAAAGATTTGTTAAATTGGTGATGTGGAAGAAAGGCTAATGCAAACATTATTACACAATAATTCACATAAAGGGGGCTGTTTGTATGTAAAGAGCAATACACTTAGTTCAAAAATATTATTATAAAAGGAAAGAGTCATTATTTTTTTGAAAAACCACATGCATATCTACATATATAAAATCTTTATAAATAAAAGTGTATAAGTTTAAAAAAATGAGAAACAATTGTAACTGATCTATGCATCTGAAGGTCCCTTGTGTCATTTTTCTTAAAGTACCAAAAATCTTGATAGCTCAGTGATAAACTACTTTAGGAGTGGTATAATTTGTGACACAGGTTAACTTTTGTTTTAAGGAACTTCAAGTCTCAGTATATTTGAATCTCAGTGCTTTGAACTTGTTCAATTTAAGCCAATATGCTTATTAACTGTTGCAAAAATAGAGCAATGAAGGGGAATATAGACCACTACAAGTGGGAAAGTAATTGTTATTTCACATAACAGTCTATAGAAAGCACCACTGAGACATTACATTTAAATAAAAGCTACTGTTGGTAAAATAATGAGGCAGATACATCACAAAAAGCATTCTAGAAAGCGAGAAAGCTCAATGAACAGTTCTGAGCATGTGTGCATGTTTATAGAACTTTAACATGAAGAAGTCAGATTTCACTGGAAGCCATTGGAGAAAAGGAAAAAGAGAGGTTAGGTGATTAGGTGTCAGAGATTTAGGGATGGATTGATATTGTGAAGGAAGTTATAGTAACTAAAGAACACTGAGAATGAGACAGAATGACATGAGAAGACACTAACGGGTTGGAATATTTGTATTTTGTTGCTATATTACAAATTACCACAAACCTAGTGGTTTGAAACATCCACCTATTAGTTTACAGTTCTCTAGGTCAAAATGTCAGTCACAGTATGACTCAATTTTCTGTTCTGGGTATGACAAGATGAATATCAAGATGTTGGTCAGGCTCTAGAGGAAAATTTCTTTATGAGCTATCTCAGGTTATTGGCAAAATTCAGTTTTTTTTGTCCACTTCTTCTACCTGACTATCCATTAAGCTCTGCTATCAATTGATACAGGCTGCCTGCTTTCCTTTGCCAGAGGGCCAACTTGACCATCCAAATCAAGGAGGAGACTTTGTCTCATATCAAATACCTCACATACTTCAAATTTCTTGGATGAGCAGATCAAAGACATTTTTTAAGGCTTTTCTCAATTATATCAGGTTCACCTGACATAATAGCTTTTTCTTATTTTAACTGATTTTTTACACTACCATCCTTTCTCACATAGAACAGTGCTATAGCTCCTTCTTTCTTGTCTCTGTTTTCTCATTAGTCCTTTTTTAATGTAGTCTAAATTCAAAAGCCAGAATTAAAATGTAAGTCTAATAATGCCCATCTTGTTTTAACTAGCAGCATTTTAACTTAGTCCCCAAGATTTCCAAATCAGAGTGAATACATATCTTCTCCTAGTTACTCAAACAGGAATCTCAGAGGATATTTTAAAGGAATTTTGCATATATGCTTAAGGTAAAGAGTCAGAAAATGTCAGATTCTTAAAATAGTTTTGAAAATAGAAATGACAAATGCTTTTTTGATTGTAATATAAGAAAAAGAAAGAATTGCTAATGATGACACTAAAGTTTTTGACCTAAGCAAGTTGACAAAAAACATTTCATTAATTATTGGGATGAGGTTTAGTGGAGAAGTATGCCTGGACTAGAAGATCAAAAGTTCAGTTATGAATATGGTTAAGTTCAAGATACCTACTGAATACCTAAGTAGAGGTCAAAGTGTAGATACAAAATGTAAATTTAAGAGTCATTAAAACAGTTTTTGATGCTAGAGAGGATGAGATCATCATCAATGTTAGTCCTTTCAGCCCCATTATATGCCCTTATGTCTTATGCATTAGCCTCCATGCGATCATGTCCACTGGCCACAATTAAAGGCTTTCAACTGAATTTATCCATTGATAAGAACTGTCAGCATATACATGGTTAGTAAAAGAAAAACCAAGGTATTCATTTTCTCATTCCTGACTCTACAACTGTCTCTATGGCTTTAGTTGTGGCTCTGCTTATCTATACTATAGATCTTTTCATGTGACCTCAGTTTAGCAGTCTGCTGAAAAACTGATGAACAACTGGCTAGCTGAGGAGGGAGGCCCAGTTTATCCCACTTCATAATTTCTTTTTTAGAAATATTACCACCATGGTCAAGGTGGGAAGACAAGCACAGTAGCAAATATTGGCATTATTTCACCCATATAGATATAAATTACTATAAGATCACAGATAGTACAAAACTGTAGCACAATAATTATGAAGTACTTAGATTTGAATGTTTTTCTACTGGTATTAATAAAATTCATTTGAATGAAAGCTTACATAATTCCATTTTTAATAATAGCAGTGCTTAGCCATCAGCTTGGAAATTCAATCAGTTTTTGCCAGCCAGTATAAACTGACTGTAGCCCACCACTGACTACTTCCAAAG
The DNA here is from genome assembly GCF_047511655.1 of Castor canadensis. Classification (NCBI taxonomy): domain Eukaryota; kingdom Metazoa; phylum Chordata; class Mammalia; order Rodentia; family Castoridae; genus Castor; species Castor canadensis. The sequence continues at coordinate 88,861,436 of NC_133391.1, read as the reverse complement.
CCTCAGTCCTCTACAGACACTGTCAACATAATTCCTTGCTTTGTGCTTTCACACCTGTCAGGCCTTTCTACTAATGCTACTACCAACATGTGTCATAATCCACTGGTGATTCCCTTAACCCTGAATCTGTAAATAGTCCCTCCCTTAAAGTACCTTCAGTCAATTCACTGAGTGTGTCTGCCAAAATCTTGATCTAAAGATGGTGTGCAGAAAAAATAGATATATCTCATGAATTGTATCTGTGATATTTCAGAGGAAGATTTAAGAGTCTAAGAGGATGTGGTAGAACAGATTAAAGAGAAGTGATTACAAATATAGAATAAAATACCACAAAAGTTACATGGTATTTTGAAAATCAAACCAAGAAAGGACAAGACAATTATTAACTTTGTTAAATGCTCTTACTCATATGAGCAGTAAGACATTATCACTGAGTTTATCACTCTCGAGTGCAATGAATACTTGATATGCATAATTTTAGTGGATGGTGTTGACATTGGGAAGAAAAATAGGTTAGTAACTAGTTAAGTGAAGTCAAAGAGATTTTAATTTTTCAGTTTTGCATAAGAAAGGTTGGGTGAAATAATACAGTGTTTTAATGTTATTAAGTATGATAATAAAGAACAAACAAGAGGCAATAGGTGCAAATCATAAAAGATGAGCTTTATTTTTGAATTAAAACAAACAGAAAAAAAATGGAAGATTGGACTTTGGCTAAAAGTGTAGGCAGTTTAGACATAGTATTCAAAGAGAACCAGAAGCTACATGTAGGTGGGTAATAGACTGAGTACTGCTGAAATTTTTTTCTGATTGCATTTGTTGTACCAGAGAAGCAGTCATCAAGTAGTAAGGTCATCAAGTCAAAGAGAGGATGAAAGAACAAGCTCAGGAGAGGTGAAAAATTAAGATGAAATAACTAGGGAAGTATACCCTTGAACGTGAGAGCTGTATTATGGATACCAGGCAGCATTAGGAGTCACTGGAGTCAATAATTGTGAATTTAAAGTGAAACTGGTCATAATGGCTATTTATTCTCCAGCCATGTTCAGCTTCCTAGTTATAGGAAAAGAGAAGACTGAGATTTTCCCATCTTTAAGGTTAGGCTTTTAAGTATAATGAATACAGAGTGTTGCTTTGGAGTTGAGAATGTACACATAGTAGGAGAATAGCAATTGATTGTGGAACTTGAGCTGAGTCTGCAGGGAAGTAAGAATGTGAGAAGGGTAAGAAACTGGGCAAAGACTATGAAATCAATGCTTTGTAAACACTGTGACAGTAATGGTGGTTGGTATAGTAAAACAAACAAGTTGAGAAGACAGATTGTTGTGGTAAAGCTGAAATTATGATGACCAACAAGTTGCATATTGGTAATGGCAAAGCTTAAGTCACGCCAATGGAAATAGGTAGGTAACAAGATAAAAGACAAGATTTCAAGAAAAGAAGAGTCTAGGGAACTAAGAAGACATAGTTTGTGAAAGAACCTATAACTAAATAAGAATTTTATTTGACTAAAGTAATCATAGAGAAATCGACAGTGGAGAAATAACAAATTTTCACACAGTGTGGTAGAATCCCTGGGTATAGCAAGGACTAAAACACAGACAACTATTAGAATATATCAACTCCCTGTCCTCTGTAATTCTTTCTAATGAATTCACAGTCATTAGATCATACATCATTTCATTAAGATAGGAGAGTAAATTCTGATATTATCCTATGATACCTGTTATTGTTATGAATATATTTATGGTTCTTATCTTTGAAGGTCTTTACACAGCCTGAAATTTGTTTGACTTGCTTCCCACTTTGCAAATATGTAACTCTTCCCCTTAACACAAAGGTAGAAATGTAGACCCTTACAGATATGTTCACATATTTTGTTTTCTTTCTCTTTTACTTATATTATTTTATTTAATCAATTTATAAACTATTACTTTAGATCTACAGTGTATTGTTAAAATCAAAATAGGTAGGAAAATATATATGATCAAAGTATCATATATACACAGATGACAATGTCATAATGAGACCCACCATTTTTATAATTATATACTTTAATAAACACTAAGGCAATTTAAAAATTTTGTGATAATCCAAACTGAGATAAAACTTGCTTGCTACTATGTTTTTAGTAGCAAGTGATTGGCATTAATATTTTGTGGTCTACTGTAAGTATTTATTGTTAATTAACTGCATTCATAAGCTTGATATCTATAGTTGGAAGAAGGCTCCAAGAGGTATTTTAATTCTTTTGGCCCATTACACTCCTTTTTGGAGTGCAACACATCTTTTCTGTTAGTATTACCTCAGGACGAATAAAGAAAGAATATAAATTTTGGGGAAATGTAATTCATTGAAAGGGTAATTTGTGCATTTGGAGAATATTTTTAATATTCCACTCAGGAGGACCATCTCATATCACTTGGTGGCACATAGGTTAATCCATATTTTATGGCCTTTGGATGGGAGTAGTAGTGTGTTGCCCTTGGAATCACTGTCTACTGCCTTGGCATTGGTGAAATCCACTTGGCCTGAATTATGGAGGTAGTCCAGCCCCAAAGATACGAAATCATTCAGATTTCTAAAAATGAATAAGAATAGCATTGTCCCCAAGCCCTCTTTTCAAACTCCATCACTCAAAATCTCTCCGACTTTTACAACCTATTTTAAATTCCACTTATCTGTACTCTCCATATTAGATTCAGGGCATGTTTGTTGTTGTTGCTATTTTGTTTTAATTACTGTGATTGATATTATAGCACAATTAACATTTTTATTATTCTTTGTATTTACTCAGCTTAAGGAGAGCTGGAATATGAGTTACTGGCAGGTACTCATGATCTTATTTCATGGAAATTTTCTCATTTTGCATACAGATTGAATGGCCATCTGTCCCAATTTCCTATCGCCAAATTCAAGTATTTGTCATACAATGAATTTGGAAAAAGCAAGCCCTTCCTAACTTATATTAAGGCATGGAAAACATGAAATTAATAGCACATTAAGGGCATGTAAATTGCTGCAAAAAGTTAACTTTAACATTGACCTGTTCCCTATATTAATTTACTTTCTTTTCCAACTTATGTTCTATATATTTGTCATCCCTCTCAAGTATCTGATATTTACTAAAGAACTGAAAAGAACTGAAATGTAAAATATATGGTTTTTAGGCACCAGAATGTGCCTCATTATCATTCACTAAAATGACTGTCTCTTGGTAGGCTAACCAACTGAGCAAGGTAATAATACAACTATGTGTCTGCAGTTAGATTCCTGTAATGTCTATCCAACTGAGAAGTCAATTTATGCTCATTCTGTGTTGTGTTATTGCACAGTAGCAGGGACTCTGGACCAGTATGGTATGTGTATTTAATGTATGTGTATTTAAGGCACTGCAGAGTGGATTAAAAGAGTAAATGAGTGATATACAAATTCTTAAACATGTATGGCACTGTTTCTTATTAATCTGGGTTATCATAGTTTTAATATTAATACCAATTATAGTGAAAAAAATTAGAGACTTTATTCAACTCGACCCATTTCTATGAAAAGATAAAGAAAAACATGAGAGATGAGGTCAAGAACATAGCTTAGTAAAAGCACTAAGGAAGGGAACTTGGTTTTTTTGTATAGAAATATAAGTAGTCTAACATGGGTGAAAGTTTGAATTATTGTAAATATCTCAAATACCAGAGAATAGGTTTGTATTGTAAAGAGACAATTTTATGGTAAATATTGGATAAATATTATTTTGAATTAAATGTATTAATGTGATATTTTTCTAGAAATTTATAATCTGAATTATAAACACATGTTTAATTTTTTGCCATGACTCCTGGAATAAAATGAATTAGATGTTATATACCTAATAAACTGGTTTTATTATATAAAATTCTGACCAAATTAAATTATTTTGACTGTTCTAAACAGAAGTTTAGATGAACACATATGAATTTTGTTTTATTAGACTTATCTGTTAAATAGAACATCTAGCATTGACATTTCTGCAAGTTTTTGAAAACATTCTTATCTTAAAGGATTAAATAATTATTCTGAGTCTCTTGCCAATATTCTTCAAAATCAGTCTTGGATTAAATTAACATTTTTATTGAAGTGATGTATTATTTTATTGAAATGAATAAATTTGGCTAAAAGGATAACCCAACCTTACATGACAGACACCAAATTTGAAGAAAATTGCATAGTAACATGGTTAAATGGTAATGTTTACCATAGAATCTAAGTTAAAACATAATCATGTTTTACTGCTAAAATTAGCTCAGGTTATTTCATGTTATTGTGAGGGGAAAATATTTCAATCACAATATGGCTACATTGTTTAACAATTTCCTATTTCATACTGAGATTTGATTTTCAGTTTCATATCTAACATATCTCATTTGTAAGAGAGATCATGAAATATAGTTAAATAGTTACAATTATGGTTTAAATGCATATATGTTATTAATTACTAATTATATTTACTCTTTTCTAATGTTAATGAAGAAGTCTATTTCATAATTTATCTTGAAAATCTAGTTTAAAAGAGTTTCATATAGAAAGGAATGTTTTTATTACAAAAATGATATTTTTATTGGTACTAATTTAAAGTTAGATAAAGAATGCTCTGGATGACTAAGATAACAACATATAATACATTTCAAAAAACTAAAAGAAAGGATTTTTAATTTTTTTCAACTTAAAGACATAATAAATGTTTGAAGATCTTTTTATTTTTAACCTAATTCACATATTACAAAATTTACACATATCAAAACATGTTACCCATTGGTTTGTGCAATTTTTATGGTTTTACATAGCAATTAAAATAAATTTAATTAAAAAGGAAATTATACAAATCCACTTTAATTGTTTTTATTTCATTTCTCCATAGTGGAAATGTTCACTTTCGCAGGATAATTTCGTTCTGTCCTATACCTCCTGCCCTTTTTTTTTTTTTTTGTGGTACTGGTGTTTAAACTGAACGCCTACAGCTTGAACCACTCCATCAGACCTTAATTGTGAAGGAGTTTTCAAGATAGGGTCTCACAAATTATTTGCCTAGGCTGGCTTCAAACTCCAATCCTCTTGATCTCTGCCTCCTCAGTATTGGGATTATAGGCATGAGCCACCAATGTTTGGCTATCCCCTTTTTGTTATTTTGCCAAACTCTTTTTTGAGGCATATCTAACACCCTACCGTATACATTGACATTAGAATAGACTGAACTATTATGAAAAGGTAGTTATAATTCTTTTGTGACAAAGAATTTCAAAAACTTTTAATAGTATTAAATGATGAGAAAATACATTAAAATAATATTCTATCCTTTACTTTTGAAGATGTTAACTTAAACTTTCTATAAGTTCAAATTAAATTTTTTTTATTGTGCTGGGTGGAGGTACATTGAGGCACTTATAAAAGTTCCTACTATATATCAAATATATCCCACTTGAATTCACCTTCTCAGCTATTTTCCTTTATCCCCCAATTTCCCAGTCCTGGAAAAGTTTCAACAGGTGTTTTTTTTTTTCATTTAAATACATGTATACACAGTATTTGCACTATGTTCACCTTCCTACAACCTTTATCCACCCCCTCCCACCTCCCATTGGTACCAACCCCACAGGCAGGACCTGTTCTGCCCTCCTGTGCTCTGATTTTATAAAAAGAAAAAAATGACATTTTAGCTTGTTTGAGATTGCTACACAGGGAGTTTCCTTGTGACAATTCCATGTATATATGCATTATAACCCAAATTGAATCATCTCCTCTATTTTTCTTCTTTCTACCTTAGTTCCCATCTTATGATGATTTTAACAGGTTTAAAAATTCTATATTCATTCTTCCATAGAGAGTTCATCACTTTTTAACAGTGGTATTTGAAATAGTGTATTTGGTGATCAGTGTTTTTTAATATGAACAAAATTTCACTTGTGAAATGAATTTTCACATGGTAAAGAAAGCATTTTACTTTTGATCCTGGGCTTTCTCACTTCTTTGACCATGAAACTAATAATGAACATATTTCAGGCCAGGTACAGTGGCAGACACCTATAATCCCAAGTACTTAGACAGCTACGGGATTATGAGCTCAAGATCCGTCTCAAGTAAACAAATAAACAAACAAAAAAGCCTAGTGTATTTCAAATTCTAAACTATATATTCTGTACTTGGTTAAATGATGATATATTACATATACACACATATATGTATATATATTACATATATATTTCATTTTCTCTTCACATATTTGATAACATAAAATTGATTGTATATATATGTATAATTACATGTATAATCAACATATATAATCAATACTATATAATATATGATTTATAATATAATAACACAGACAATGTAATATATATTTACCATGGAGAGATATACAGATATATAAATATATGTTTCTTCTCCTAACCATTTGATGTGTAAGTGTTTATTGAGAGCTTGCTATTTAGTAAAGGTGATTCTATATATCTGGGATATAGCAGTAAATAAATCTGAGTACTTGAAATTAAATTCATACTTTGATTTATATCCTACATGAGAAAAGGGAACAAATGGCAAACAAATAAACAAAATATAAATAATAAAAAATGTTAATGTCTTCCCAAAGTATATTATGAATACCACCATAAATGGTTGGTGATTACATGTTACGTTACTTTTTGACATAAGGGAAGTTTAAGCTAAGACCTAAAACATTAAATGGAGAAAAATCTAACAGAAGAGCTCATAAAAAAGGAGGGTATGCTATGTCCCTAGAACCAAAGGCTGAAGTAAATAATTAGAGAGGTCAAGGAACAGTGCAGAAACACTTCTGCTGGTGGGGTATCAGTAAGGTGAATAGAAAGAGAAGGGCTGGGAGCCACAGGCAAAGACCAAAGCCACATCATATATAACTTGTTTTTTATTACAAGTAAAATGGAAAGTCACCCCAAGATTTTTAAGTTATTTTTAACCACAGGATATAATTATTTTAAAAATATATTCTAACTGCTCATGTTTACAATGTACTGTAGATGGTTGAGGCAAAAAATGGTGGCAAAGAGATTAATCAATAAGTCTTCATAATATTATAGGGAAGTAGGTAGAAATTGAGACAAGAATGATAACAGGAACAATGAAACATACTTTAAAGTATGTGGACATTATTGCCATTCTAACACATATTAACTTTTTCAGCCTCCCTCACACTCTTGCACTTCAAATCCTACCTTTGCTCTGTTGTTCCTTTTATATAATCAACATACATTATGGATTAAGCCTGGGTGCTTAAATAAATATGTTTTAAATAAATATGAATGAATGTAATAATTCTTTATTTTTAATATTACTGAACTATCAAGACCAACTGGTAAAACTTCTGCTACCTAGGAATTATTGAAAGTTGAGTAAAATGAAGATATTTAATTTAAATCATTTATTTTATAGATGAGGACATGTAAGCTCCTAAAGGGAATTAATTTATAGTGTTCAACAGCCTATCCCTAGCATTTATCACTTTGTTGTGGCATATTACTAGTAGACACTCAGCAAATATGTTTGACAGAGTCCAACATAACATAGTTTATTAGTGTCAGGGCTGGGAAGCAGTCAACTTCAAAATAAATTTTTGAATTCATCTTTTTCCAAAGTCAAAGTATCTGATTTTTTCCAAATATGCAATTTCAGGCTCTGATGTGGTCAAGTTATAGAAATCACATAGAAGACAGGTTATTGTGAATTTTTTGTCAGAATATTTTTTTTAAAGAATAACGTTTAACCTTTTAGGCAGTTAATGTTATTACTTAAAAAAATCCAAATATCCCAATGAGATAGAAGTTATGTCACATCTCTCCCACAAGGGAGCAGGTTGAGCAGGTTCTCAAAGTGATAGAAATAGAAGTGTCAACACCAAATTCAATCCTAGGACTGTCTTATAGCACACTATTTATAAACACTGTGCCTAGAGATACTCATAGTACCTAAGCTTTTGATTAAAAAGCAGTTTGAAAACCATTATCTTAATTTTAATTTTAACTTTAAAACTTGCAAATAAAAGAAGTATATATAATTATAAAATACTAAATAATAACTCCACCTATTCTATTACCACACTTGTTATTTATCGCACGGGCTGCTACATATACTTTAAAAAGAAATTTAAGTGCTTAATAAATACAATAGAATATAAGGAATATTAAATTAAGACTAAGATACCCAAAATCTATCTTAAGAACTGAAATGATACCAAACTGCTGAGGTTCTCTGCAAAGTTCATCTGAACACAATCTATTAAACACTCCTTCCTTCACCCAGAAACCAATTCTCTTTTTTACATACATACACTTTTATGTGTTTTTACATGAAATAAAACTGTATATTTTCAGAAATTATAACCAGTGAATATGAAACAGTGTAGCTGTAACAGATTCTTGGAATTGTTTTATATAATATTCTATGTAATCATATTTATACATTTTATATAATATTGTATGTGATCTGATATGTTGTCTAAAACCACTCTGGGTTTAGTTAATGAGAGACTTTATTTAAAAAGATTGCTTCAAGAGGCAGAAAACTACAACCTCCAGATCTGCAAATATCTGAAAACTAAGAAGAAAAATGGTCTCTTTTATATGGAAGGATAAATGGATCTAGCAAGAATTTTGAGGAAAATTGCTCAAGCAGATAAGGATGAAGAGACAGGAATGGGATAGTTTAACAGGTATTGTTTGAGAACACGTTTACCAATGCAAGTCAGTAAGGAGGCAGTAGATAATTTTATGACCTTGGTCAGCCTCTCTGTTATTGAAGAAAGACAAAATGTGTACTTAAACATTATTAGGAGAGAATAAGAGTCATTGTGAAATACAAGTCTATAGTTCCATAGGGTAGTTTAGCTTCAAGTTTCTTGTAAACTTCAATGGATTAAATTTAGGGAGCTAGTCAAGTAGATTACGCAACACTGGGCCCAGTGTGTCTGTCCTCCATACTCTGAATGCTTGTGTTCCCTAAAAGTCATATGTTGAAAATTAATCCACAGTGTATTAAGAGGTGAGATTTTGCAGGTTATTTTATTATGACAGCTCTGCCTCTGAATACATGAATGCCTTTATTACGGAAACCTCAGAGAGGTGCTTTTTCCTTCCACTATGTGAGAACACAGCACATAGTGTGTTTCCTTGAAGACAGCAAGAAACTGAACCCCGCAGCACCTTGATCTGCGACTTGCTAACCTTCAGAATTATGTGAAATAAATGTTCATTGTTTGGAAGTAGTGTAAATTCACCAACACAACTTCCTTACATGATGGAGTGAGAAATGTGGTGGTAATACATATAAATTTCCTGGTTTGTTTGTAATATTTAGTGATTGTAGGAATATCAAAAAGTTTTCACCAGTCACTCTGAAGAGTGACCTGGGTCTCTTGGGAGGCTAAAATCATGTCCAATACTAAAGCTGTATAGAACACATCCTCATGATGTATTCTTGCTCCAAAGATCCACATTCATCATGTGACATCACCTTGTTCAAAAGAGAGCTTTGTTTTCAAATCTATAATAGGGGTTGATTTCTACTTTCATTAAAACTAGCTTTGGTACGTTTTTAGTTGAGACACTTAAATCTATGGATGTGCCCTCTAGACTTTGTCAGTAATGTTAGTGGTAATGATGATGAAAGAAAGGACCTTGATATTGGAATCAATATCAGTTTTCCTTGAACTAAGCTTGTAATTTCTGGTAGATTGATTTGGATGACAAAAATGGAGGAAAAGAAGCTTTGGACTACTGATAGTAAATATAGGTATACTGTCTAAGTCATTTGTAGTATTTTATAATTCCAATTTGATTAGGTTAGAATCTTCAAGAATCTAACTTGAATAGAGAGTTCTCATGGATGGCCCAATTACTCTTTTGTATGGAGAGTCTTTGTGATCTAGTAAGATAACTGTGAAGAGAAATCAGAGCTAAACACAAAACATTACACTGAACTTTTGTCAGTTTATCAAGCTATAATTTTATTAGGCTTATAGCTTAAATCCAGACTAAAGAAAATGGGTATGTAATTTTAGGAATGGGGAAAACATTTTTGGATTATCTGGATTAATTTATCAGTAACATGGGTCCTTGAGTTAGTTGAAAGACCAGTAGAACTCCCTACATGGAAAATTGTTGCTCCAAGAAAAGTTTCATAATATCACTAGCAGTGGTTGCTTGAAAAAGGAAAGCTTCAGTTAGTGGGGCAAAATATATACACAGTCACACACTGAATGATGACATTGGTCAGTGATAGACCATATATACAATGGTAGTTTCTTATGATTTTATTGCCTTATGACATTATACCTCTTATAGTTTGTGAAATACATTCTATGAAGTTCACACAATAATGAAACTGCCTAACAATGCATTTCTTAGAATGTACCTCATTTTTGAGTGCATTATTGTATTATAAGAACATAGTTATACCCATGACATTTAGACAATTGAATACAATTTAATAAATAATGAAAAAACTTCTGGCAGTTAGGGTTCCCTCCTTTGCTTCACTTTTGAAACTTTACCAGTGTATGTGTTTTAGCAGATGAGCCAAAATAGGAGTTAATATCTCTACCAATGTTGGCAGAATAGTTTTTAGGTTTTCCTCTCAACTGAGTGACAATACAAAGATCACAGAATAAATTTCTAGTAAAATCAAGTAAATATAGGTGTAGCTAAAGTCCATCTAGGTAGAAAAAACAATTCACTATGCATACAATTGGGTTTTTTTTCACATTTGGTTTCTTTGAATTAGAAGATTTAAAACACCTTAATTAGGGGATCAGGTGGAAAGCAGAGTTGATTTAAGATCTTTTCTGATTGTGATGAGAGTGCAACAGCTTTTCGAAACTGCTTCTTTTGCAAGCTTATCAGTCAATGAATTTTCTTTTGTGCTGGAAAATTTGTTCCTTATATGGATTTTTACATAAAGTATGACCACCTTTCTCAGTAATAACAGTTTTTAAGACATCAGGTGCCTATTGTCCATTTTTGATTGCTACCCCAGCTATTTTCATGAATGATATGGTTTTCTAGAAGACAATAAAACCATGTATTACCTCCCAAACCTATCTACCATTGGTATAAATGTTAACCTCCTGTCCTTGGCCAGGAAACAGGCTGTGGTGAGAGCTACAAGGTCAGTAGTATCCTCTCATTTAGTACAGGGTAGATGTTTACATACTATGAGTTTTGAAATCCTATAATATCCAGCCCTGAAATTTCCTTCTGAAGTGTGGTGCTATAGGCTCTCCATGAAGAGAGTAAAGTCTGTACTTGAAAGAGATATTTGAGAAAGGTCAATCAGGGGAAGGTTGAAACTTCAGTGAAGATAAAGCATCCTGCAATTTTCTCTGCAGAGAGAGAGAGGAGGGTGGCAAGATTAAAATTTTGTTACTGGTAGATAGTGATGCGAAGAGAGAGCAGAGGAATTTCATAAGAGGTGAGTCAAGAGGCCAAGAAAATTTGAGATATCTTAGTTAGAAGAAAGGTCTGTTCAGCATTAAGTAAGACATGCTGAGGGTATGACCTAACACAAAATTGACTTGTGGCTTGAACTGTTTCTTTTTTTTTTTTTTCCTTTGTGATTATAACTTCTAAACAAGTAAAAAGGCTTATACTGGATCCTTATAAAGGATCCAGAATAAAATTACATATCCAATTGGCTTTTGCTTTCTATTATGTTTTTGAAATAGATGCATAGGGCATGTCCCTTTCTTTTGTGAATAAATGGGAAAATAGGAAAGGAATACTTTGGAGGTCCAAAGTTATGGCAAAGAAAAGGAATGATAGTAGGAATTTCAGTGCTGTTATAAAAGACAATCTTCACTGCTGGCATTCAGCTAAATTACCCATATTCATGAAAAATAAAGGACATGCTATAGCAGATAAGTTAGAAATCCTAATTTTATAACAGCTAATTAGTTTTAGAAAATGGAGAATTATCACACATTTTAAAGTAGGGGAGAAGTTAAGGATGGTTTCAGTATAAACTGCTGGTAAGGTATGTCTCTCAGGAAAATTTCATGATCCAAATAATACATTTAGTACCTAAGTGGCAAAATTGAAATCTATTCCTATCTATACAACATCATTTAATAAATATGCAATACCTTGCAAATAGGTCTTGAATAATGTAAAACAAAGAAATCATTCATCTAAATAGTGGATAGATGTTAAATTGCAAGATAAATTCAAATTCCTAAGATCTGAGCAAAGTAGGGGCTTCTGTAATATGGTGAATAACAGTTCAAGTTAATTTTTGATTTTGCCCTTGAAAAGGTGAATGACCATTAGAAGTCAAGATGAAGTAATAGGTTTAGGAAAGAAGTTCATTAGTTGATAATGGTTCAATGAGTAGTGTCTGAGGGTCTGAAAGGCAGGGTGATATTGATGTTCAGCATCTAAAGATTTTCTGATTTTATAATTGTATTTGGGACTTAAAATCTTAGGCAAATATCTAATATCAAATACTCCTCTTCTTTCTTCTTCTTCTTCCCTCTCTTTTTGTTTTGTTTCTTTCTCCTTTTCTCCTCTTCCTCCTCCCCTTTCCCATCCCCCTCCTCTTCCCCTTCTTCTTCTTTTCTTCCTCTTCCTCTTTCTCTTTTTTTCTTCTTCTTCTCCTTTCCCCCACTCCTTCCCATTGTGCATAGATTTATTTTCCCTAGATTCAGTTACCCTGAAGTAAAGCATGGTCTAAAAGTTTTAAATTGGCAATTTAAAAAATTAACAATTCATAGATATTAAATTGTGAGCAATTCTGTGTGGCCTGATGAAATCTTGAGTTTTCCCACTCCAAACCACCAGAGATGTGATTCATCCTTTTGTTGAACATATATGGGTACATATATCACCTGCCCATTGGTCACCTACTAGCTATCTGTCTTGGTGTAGTAGTGCCTGTGTTCAAGTAACCCTTACATAGTACCCTAATGCTACCTGCTAGTGACTCAGCCATTCACTTGCTCTCATGTCACCACTTATTAAAACCAGACATCATTATAAGAAGAGCAAACATCATACAATAGGTTATTTTTTAAGAAGAAAAAGAAGCCAGAATCACATAGCTTTTATAATAAGACATTGTTATAGTTGTTTCATTTTATTATTAGTTATAATAGTTAACCTCTTGTTGTACCTAATGTATAAATAGAAATTTATCATAAGCATGCACATAAATGAAAAATATAGTATATATAAGATTCAACGTTTGTTGTCTGTGTTTAAAGCATGTACTGGAGGTCTAGAAACATATTCCCTGTAGATAACAGGGACTATTGTATTTAAGATGAAAGGCCATGAGCTTTTGTTGTGTAGATTTCATTTTACCAGCATGTATTAACCTAAAGAATGGGTTTTCAAGAGAAAAACATTCTGCCAATTCATGTGTTTTCTGATACTCTTTTTCAGTCTTATACAAAGCCCATTAACAAAACTGATAGCTAAAGTAAATATTGTGTGTCCATCTAGGAGTACCCTGAATAATCCTAGAAGTTTTCTAAACAGCATCTGTAAGTAGAGACAAATTCATCTCATTCTTGTTTGTATTCTTGAATCTTCTACCAAGTTGTGTTAGATAGGAAGGTCACAGGGATACAATGTAGCTGTTTTTTTTTTCTCTAATCTCCTTAACTCTATGTTAGACTTCAGGTATGTTTTTATTGAATTGTATCTTCATTGACTCTAAACTATTTTGTTCAGAGAAACTGAAGGCATCTTTAGGAACCACAGGAACTTGGACCAAGTGGTAAATGTTTGGTCACCTTGGAGAATATGTCCTTAAGATTAATAGTTTTATGGAAAAACATACCTTCTTTCTCATGGGTTAATGTAATCCTTTATTATTACATATGTCACATCAGATGAGATTTAAAAATTACTTAGTGAAGAGAAGATTTGTTAGTTAGCTTTCTGTGGTTGTGACAGAAATACCTGAGAAAAGAACTTACCAGGAAGAAAGATTTATTTTAGCTCATGACTTTAGAGTATGTAGTCCTTGGTCACTTAGTTTCATATTTCTGGCAATTTTTGTTGCAAAACTTGTTCATCTCATGATTGCTAGAAAGGAGAGAGAGAGACAGAGAGAGAGAGAGAGAGAGAGAGAGAGAGAGAAAGAGAGAGAGAGAATGTGCCAGGACCAATCAGCTAGCTTCCTTCTTTTTCCTCTCTTAGTCTCTTATTCCATCTGAGCCCATAGTTTATAGGATAGTATATCCCACATTCAGGGTGGGTCTTCCTTACTTATTTAATTCTATCTGGAAAAGCCCTCACGGACACACCTACATACATTAGTGTTTTACTAATCTCCTATGCACTTCTCAATCCAATCAACTTGACAACCAAGAGTAACCATCCCAGTGCAGGGTGTGGTGGCTCACACTAGGGATTCAGAGATTGATAGGATCTTAGTTTGAAGCCAGCCTAAGCAAACTTTTGCATCACCCTATCTCAACCTGTAAAAGGTGGGTGTGGTAGTATGTGCCTGGTACCACAGATACATGGGAAGTGTAAATTGGAGGATCACGGATTAATCCATCATGCACAATAATGTGAGACCCTATCCAGGTTACCCTGGACATAGTGAATAGCTTTAGATAAAGTAAACTGAGGTTCTTGAAGTGCCCAATGAAGATTAAACTGAGAAAGCTGTTGTCAGCTTGTTTATACTAGGATAAATAAGTAAGCCATTGTGTCAAAGGTATTTTGGACTATTGGTCTTCATTGTCTGTTTTTGTGCCAGCACCATGCTGTTTCTATAGCTGTGGCTCTGTACTGTAGTTTGAACTCTAGTACTATGATACCTCCAGTGTTGCTCTTTTTGGTAAGTATTGCTTTAGCTATTAGAGATCTTTTGTGCTTGCATCTGGACTTTAGGGTTAATTTTTCAATCTCTGTGATGCATCTCATTGGGATTTTGATAGGACTTGAGTTGAACATATAGATCGCTTTTGGGAGTATAGCCATTATGACTATATTGATTCTATGAATCCATGAGCATGGGAGATCTTTCCATCTTCTGCAGTCGTCTTCTTCGATTTATTTATTGAATGGTTTGTAATTTTCCTTGTAGAGGTCATTCACGTCCTTTGTTAAGTTTATTCATAGGTATTTGATTTTTTTTTGAGGCTGTTGTAAGTGGAATTGTTTTCCTATATTCTTTCTCAATCTGTTCACTGTTGGTGTATTGAAAAGCTACTGATTTTTGTAAATTGATTTAGTACCCTACTACTTTGCTGAAGCTGTTTATTGTGTTTAGTTTTTTGGTTGAGTTTTTGAGGTCTTTTAAGTATAAGATCATGTTCTCTGCAAATAGGGATAATTTGATTTCTTCCTTACCTACTTGTATTCCTTTTATTTTTTTTTCCTGTCTTTTCACAAAAATCTTATTTGTATTGGCTACTTGTAATTTTTTTATGATTTCTGTATTTGTTCATTTGTGAGTCTTTTCCATTTATTAGTATTACCACTCCTGGGTTCCAAGTTGTTTTTTTATTTGTGAAAATATTGATTTTCAAAGAGTAAGAAAGGTTCTTTTTCCTCTCCCTTTTCTCTCTTATGATTTGTGCTTATTTAAATAATCTGAATAGCAGAGGTCATTCAAACCTATTTGTGTCCATGGCCATATAACCCTGGAGCACCCTGTCTTGTTTGATCTCAGAAACTAATCAGGATCAAAATGAATTAGTACTTGAATGGGAGAAATATAGTGGTATATTTTCAAAAATATCAAAAGATGCTTCTCGTAAGCACTTTGCTTCATTTGGTATTCATTTTTAAAGTAAGAATGTCTTTATTTTTTGGTGGTACTGGGGTTTAGATTTAGGGCTTCATTCTCGTTAGATAAGTACTCTACCACTTGACCCACTTTACCAATCCTTTTTTGTGTTGGGTATATTCAAGATAGATCTTGCAATTTATTTGCCTGGGCTGGCCTCATACCATGATCCTTTTGATCTCTGCCTCCTGAGGAGTGAAGATTGCAAGCATGAGCCACAAGCCCTCAGTCAAAGTAAGAATATCTTTTTACTTGAATCTGAACCTCCACAAAACAATCCTTCAGTCTTGCCCAGATTTCCTTAATCCTGCCTTCCTTCAACATTTGCAGCCCTGGGGCCTCAAGATTTACTCTGCCATTCTTCTTTTCTGTATGTAGCAGGAAGGCCAGGGTCAGAAGTCACACTTTATTTGTCTGTCTATTATCCCCTATACATATCCTTTTGTTAATGAAATCATCTGCTCTACCTTCCTATTTCCTTAACTTCCCTGGCTCTATCTCAAAATCAAGATCAATAATAAAAACTTCCTGCTCAGCATGGTGGCACACATTTGTTTTTTTTTTTTTTTTTCATTTTTCTTTTATTATTTATATGTGCATACAAGGCTTGGTTCATTTCTACCCCCTGCCCCCACCCCCTCCCTTACCACCCACTCCGCCCCCTCCCTCCCCCCCCCCCCCCGCCTAAATACTCAGCAGAAACTATTTTGCCCTTATTTCTAATTTTGTTGTAGAGAGAGTATAAGCAATAATAGGAAGGAACAAGGGGTTTTGCTGGTTGAGATAAGGATAGCTATACAGGGCATTGACTCACATTGATTTCCTGTGCGTGGGTGTTACCTTCTAGGTTAATTCTTTTTGATCTAACCTTTTCTCTAGTACCTGTTCCCCTTTTCCTATTGGCCTCAGTTGCTTTAAGGTATCTGCTTTAGTTTCTCTGCGTTAAGGGCAACAAATGCTAGCTAATGTTTTAGGTGTCTTACCTATCCTCACCCCTTCCTTGTGTGTTCTCACTTTTATCATGTGCTCATAGTCCAATCCCATTGTTGTGTTTGCCCTTGATCTAATGTCCACATATGAGGGAGAACATACAATTTTTGGTCTTTTGGGCTAGGCTAACCTCACTCAGAATGATGTTCTCCAATTCCATCCATTTATCAGCGAATGATAACATTTCGTTCTTCTTCATGGCTGCAAAAATTCCATTGTGTATAGATACCACATTTTCTTAATCCATTCTTCAGTGGTGGGGCATCTTGGCTGTTTCCATAACTTGGCTATTGTGAATAGGGTGGCACACATTTGTAATACTGGCTACTAAGGAGGGAGGTGGAGGTGGTAGGATCTGGTATTTAAATCCAGAATAGGCAAAGGTTGCAAAAGAGCCTGTATGAAAATCAAACTAAAAAAAAAAAGAAGTGAGTTGGAAATGAGTTTTGGAGGAGACAACCAGAGAAGTAGTAAATATCTTCTCAAGAAGTGAAAAATAAATTGCACAATATTTTAAATATTGATATGCATTGATTTTCTTTCCTTTTAAAGAAAAAGCTCTTGGAGAAAGAGATTCACTCACATCCACTCCAACACATATTTGTTGATTACATTAGGAGAGAATAAATGTTGATGGAAGTTTCCTGAATCCAGTGTTTATTACATTGAATTAAAGAAAAGTTGGTTGACAAACCTCAGAAAAGTGGGGGATGGCGGGGCTGAAGGCATGGTTTCACCATCCATGTTCCTCAGCCTACCTCACCCACTCTGTTATCATCATGATGCTTTTCAAATGACAGTCTGTGTTACTCCTCTGAGAGCATCTCTTTAAAAAACGGAAGCTGAAATCCATTGGCATGAAAGCCTTTTACTTGTCGCTCATCCTCCTCTGCACGAACTATATTTTTAGCCAATGTCATTTAATTTTCAATCACTGTGAGCATTCCTCTGCACATGGACTTCACCATGATCTTGCCTTCTATCCTTATAATGAACTTAAATATACTTGACTCACCCCATTCATGGATTAGTTGGCCTTATTTTCCCCAAAATAATGCACAAAATTGTTCTTATTCTACTTTTAAATTAAATTTTAATCATCAAAAGAGGATTTGGGTGCTTCATTCATTGTCTTCTGAGACATAGAAAATGTGGTTTCACATTTTGTATTCCAGCATAAAAGTTGTACTCTCTTTTCCCATCATCACTATTAACTAATGCTAATTTATTCTTCTTCACAAAGAAAACTATTATGAGAGAATTTTCACTTCCTCTCACTCATCCTATAATCATCTCAATGATGTCTACTGGGATTCATATACTGTGACTCATGATATTGTATTGAGGATATACAAACTACCTGTGTTTGTGATTCTTTATCATCTACTCAAAAGTGTCATCAATTATCTCCTTCTTTACTGCGTCATCCCTATGAAAAATAAAAACATTCTTATTTCCTCAAAAAAACCACAAAAATTATTTTGAATCCACTTACCTACCTGTTATTCCTGTTTTTGTTTTTCACTTTACAGTAGTACTCCTTAAAAAATAATTTTTATGGTGTTTCCAATCTTTCTCCTCCATTCTCTAATGACTCCTCTACATCAAAGTAGGTTCTCATGGTACTTTGCCTCAACCATCACTGTAACATTTTATGTAGTTTCTTACTTATTGTTCTTTTTCTCAAATGTATTAACACACTAAAAAAACTTTTTTTCTCAGACAGTGTCTTGCTGTGTAGCCCATTCTGGCCTCAAAGTCACTATCCTTCTGCCATTTTCTACATAAATTTCTTCTCCACTTACCAATACTCAGACTTCTCTAAAGTCATATTTGTCATTATCACTCTACCAAATGTTAAGGATAAGCTTATCCTATGGTTTTCTCCTATAAAGCTTCCTTCTTGCTGATCCTATAATCCACATAAAGTAAACCATCAATAAGGCAATATGTTTCTTTGTATAATTGACATGATTTTAATGTTATGCTCTTGCTCTTTCTCTATCTGTACTTAAAGTCCAGCTCCGATATTTTCGTTTCACACATAACTTTTTTTTTTTTTTTTTGGTTACATTGGGGTTTGAATTCTAGGCCTTACATTTGCCAGGCAAGAGCTTTACTACTTGGACCACACCTCCAACCCTTACACATAACCTTTTGACCTTTTTAAAAGAAGCAAGAATTTCTCAAAATTTTAATATGCATAGGGATCAGCAATTGATACTATTAAAAGGAAAATTCTGATTCACCAGGTCTGATGTTACCCTGAACTTCTTTTGCAATAAGCAAACAAGTTTGTTGGTTTGAGGGCCATACTTTGAGTAGCAAAGGTTTAGCATATATTTTGATTTCTTTTTCGATAAATTCCCTCAAAATTTTTTCATTTCATCATTTTAACTTTTCAGTGAAGTGAGCTGGCAATTCATATTTGTGTGTGTGTTTATATGCTTTTCTCTCTGCCAATAAAATTGCTAGTCTTTTGATTTTAGTAGTTCTTTATTAAATGTCTTTTGTCAGTTGAATGAATATTTTAAGTGAAGTGAATAATTGAGGAAGTCTGAAAATAAGCAACACTGTGTCAAATATTTGTAGGTTACATGTGGCTCTGTATAAAGAGGAGAGAATAGCATGTTATGTTTACAGGGAATGAAAGTTAATGAAAACAATTTAGTGTGAAAAGATTAGTATGGTGTGTCTGAGAGGAAGAAAGCCAATTAAAAGTCGAATAAACAATTCATGTGGAGAAGCATACATTTTCAACTTGAATTTGAACATTTGAACGCAAAATAAACATGGTAAGAAATAAGAAAAAGATTGGTTTTGTAATTTCAGACTTTTGACAGACTTGACAGTGTTTATAAAAAGCTACCAGATGTGATAAATTCTGACCAAGAAAGAGGACAGTGTGTCCCTGCTCAGAGAATCATTCCCACGGAAACTCTTTCTGAACTTCTAATGAAATAAATACCTACACTCACATATACAGTAATTTAAAACAAAAGAGGCAGACATAATGAATTAATGATGTACAAATTCACTTGAATGCAAGTGTCTATGTGTACTAAAGGTCCTAATAGCTCTTTATCTGAAATACAGCTGAAGTGAAATGACTTCTTAAAAATATGAAGGACCTGCTAAGATAAGTCATTTATTTTTCATGGACTGTTGGTGCCAAAACATAAATACTGAGATCAACTTGACCTGCCCAGGGCCTTTCAACTCCATGCCTATGTATGAGTTCCTATCAGAGGACTGGGATTTTGCCAAGCCTCACATAAAACTGCAATGACTTTTAAGGCCATTCAGGCCATTCCATCTACTCAAAAATCAAATTAGTCTTCTTTTTATAGGTTTGAAGCCACCTAAATTTGACCTCTATCTAACACATCTTTATCCATCAAAATTATCAATACTGGGAGTAAGGGGTTGAGAGTTTAGAGTCGGTCACCAGAACGTATAATTTGTAAGGACTTTTTTTATCAAGGTTTCTCAGATAAATTGGTTTTACAAATGCATTTAGAGAGAAATAATTAACTTTGAGGGTCACAAAGAGATGAGAATATATATGTAGGCAAGACAAGATTTTCTTTCCCTATAATAATTTTTCTTCCTTTTGCTTTCTGTTCACTTACTGGAAAGTCTTTCTAAGACATGCAAAGAGACAGTTTATTCTGTTAAACTAATTAATCGAGTTATGTTCTGAGAATTTAGCTAGGTAATAAAAATATTTGCTGGTAGATGTTTGATTCTATAGAATCTGAAGTCATTTAAGCCTCACTTGCCAAGTCATAGAGAATTGAATATATGGTGTTTCCTTCATTATAAGTTCTGAGAGGACAAAGGGTACCAAAAGAAAGTGAATTTCCTGGAAAACACAAGAGATTGAGGAACCAGAGAGAGGAAAATTAATTGGTGCACAGCCAAGGTAATTTCCATATAAACTTGATGGGAAAAGTAAAGAAATGGTTTACACATGGGATTCTCAGTATCCTATGAATACATGAGCAGCTAAGAATTATTGGTTTGTACCTTGTACTTTTTCTCACACTTCTATAATTAAAGCTTTATATTATATGGGATATTACAGAAACCAAATATAGTAGTTTTCTTCCAAATTGACCACTAAGAAGTAGAGATGCCAGCAATCTTTGGAAGGCCTTTTTTTCCTTATAGTAAGATTTCAAAGCAACAAGAATTTACAGTTTTATATTCTTTTTTTCTGCCTTAAATTGGTGCAGTCCAGAATGAAATTTAAGACAGTACAGCCAGTGACCAAAAGATAAAGACTCATGACCTCTCTTTTTTCCCTTGAGTAATGTGTTAGATCTGTTTTAGTGTCAAGCGATGTTAACTATGAGGACAGGCATTTACCCAGACACTTTCCTGGATTCCTTTGCTCTCTAGGATTAGGATAGCATTCTTCTACAAAAGACAATCATGAATTAAACTTAAGCAAGTTAGATAAGAAATACAGAATTTTTTAATCATTTTATAGAGAAAGTAATAAAATAATATAACTTCTGTCATTACTTTCTCAAATTACTTAAGACTACTAAAATAGAGAAAGTTATACAAGTTTCTCAGTATTTTATTTTAGTTGTATATACTTATCAAATTGAATGAGTATTTTCTAGTACATTTTATTTTGTGAAAAGTCACAATTTTCCATGGCCTTTGGTAATATCATACTTTTTTCATTCAAAATTTAATCTTATTTTGAATTTTACTCTGTCTACATAATAGGCGTTGCTACTTGATTTGGCCAGAAAGGCAGATGTTATCTCAAGTATCTGTAGTACTTTGAGTAAAACTGAAGCTGCAGTACATTAAAGCAATCCACTTTTGTCTGTGTTGCTGCTAATATTTTTGCATAGGTATTCAACTCAAGTCTCTTCTCCATGTTTCACAAATAGTTTGCTTTTCTGGAACTTTTCTTCTTCTTTATGTCCAATGATTTATTCAGATTAATTCCTTGCCTTGCCACCATCACAGACACAACTTAAAGAGGGAATCATCTATCTACCATCTGTGATATCAAATTACACACTTAACTAAATCTCTCTTTTAAGAAACTGCACTAACAGCGCAAACTACAAAAACATGTCCTGGATTAAAATATAGCAGCAAACAGAACTCAGAACATACTGAGCTTCTGCTGTTTCAGACTTATCTGTAGTGTATAACAGTTAACAGGTGTCTTAATAGGAGTAGCATCTGGAAGTATAACCAAGTTGGCAAGAGCCCAGCTTTTCAAGGTATCGAGCAGTGAAGGCAATTAATAATAATAGATGTTAGAGTCATTGGTCTTTTTCTATATGCAAACACTAAATTAAATGTATTCTAAAGATCATCCCATTTATTTCTAATTACTAAAACAAAAGAAAAAATAAAACTAATGAAGTAGTCATTGTTATATTAATTTTACATATGAGGCAACTGAGGCTTACGAAAACCAAACTGAAATTAAATCTCACAGCTACTAAGTTTAAACAATTGAAATAATGTTTACCTCTGATTCCCAATTTCTTGTTATGATTGCAAATGTGGTGAACATTACTTCTTTCTATTTAGCATGTATTCTACTTTTTACTGCTACAACCTCTGTAGGTTTTAGGAGAAATTACAATCATATTCAACTTCAGGGATGGAAACTCATTTACATAATTCAATTTGTATAAACTTACTTGATTTTATTGTCTAATGCTGCAAAACATGCCCACCCAAATGGCTTTAAGCAATGAGTTCATTATCTCTCATGATTCTGCTAGTGCAGTGAACTCATCTGGACAGTCTTCCTATGTTATTAGCTAGAATTGCTGTTACTTCCAGATGGGTCTCCTTCTCTCTCTCTTTGTATGTATTCTCTCTGCATACCTCTCTGTGTGATCACTCCTTGTACTCTCACCAGCAATGTCACTAGATGTCTAACATTGGTGGTTCAGGCACCCCAAAGAGTCTAAAGGGGAGAAGGTCAAATCTTGTGGAACATAGTGCAAAGATGACTTGGGTTCATCTTTCTAGACTTCCTGCACCACAATTTATGCCTAGACTCTATTGATTAGTTTAGGGGAGTTACGGGACCTTAGTGGATCAAAGAGGATCAAAAAAGAGAATTCTCTACCACTTGTTATAGGTAAGACAAAATGCACCTCTAGTATCTTTCTAGTACATATCTTGTGACCTTGAAAGAAGTCATCATTAGCATGAACATGAAAGGTAGAGAAGAGGTTTAGAAAGAAAACACGTCCTTGGAACCAGCCTTTTCCTGAATCTTGGCTTAAGTTTGGACTTGTCTGTTGTAGAAATCAATATATTTCATTGTTTTTAAAGCCGTGTAAAGTGATTTTTTTCAATGGACTATAGTAATATTAACAAATAGCAAAGCATAGAAATTGACACAGAAATTTAAAAATAATAAACATTTGAAAATGATTTTAAGAAACTTTTTGCATTCTATAATATATTTCAGAGGAAAACAGTTTTTAAAATAATAACAAATAAGTCTTAGGGTTTAACTCAGTGATAGGTTACTTGTCTTGCATGGGTGAGGTTCTGGTTTGACCCTCAGTACTGAAAAAGAATACAAATGGTTTATACAATACATCATGTAAATTTTTTGTTAGTAAATAGAAATGTCTACATAGATGTCTCTTACAGAGTCCCTGGGAAAATAAATTTTGTTGGAATTGAGACATGTTCAGTGTATACCTTTTGTGATGATAGACTTTTTTCAATCTTCAGAGTCCTGAAAAGCAGGTCAAATCTATTGGTTATATATATATATATACATATATATGTATTTATATATATTATCAGGCTGATATAATGGATTATAATTAAACCATCATAATTTAAGTAATGATATTTTAAATAATGGAAATTGGCTAGATAATATGACAGAAACCCTGCCTTACTATACCACTATAATAAGTAGCATACATCTAATAGCATACATCTAGTGCTCCCACTCCACCTCTAGAAAATGAAACATGAATTTCCTCGAGAACACATTGAATGGTAAAATAATTATAGGCTCCCAACTCCACTGTTAGCATGTACCAACTCTACCTAGAGTGGATTGAATCCACAAACTTTATCTCCTCTCATTGATTACAGATTCCTTTCTTTTGCAGTGGGTTCATGAATGACAGAAGAGAGCACACTACACACTTGCATTTTATTTATAGCTATCATATCTAGGTCTTTTTAAACATGCTATCTCCATTAGAGTATATGTTTGTAGTCATATTCAAAAATAAAATTTAAAATAATAAATATGTTTTGCTACCTTAAGGGTATAGACAACAAAGTTCATACTCAAAATGTACTTGCAGAATACCCAGAGTAGATCTTATATTTTTTTTATCAAATTCTTATTCAATACATACTATGTTTTATACTGGAACTTGCTCAAGGCCATAGAGATATAGTGATCAGCCAAGACAGCATGGCAACTATCCTCATGAACTCAATATCTAGAAAAGAAGATGTGCATTAAACAAATAATTGTACAAAAGAGCACCAAATTATGCTATGTAATAGATTCTTTGAAGTTAAGAGAGATTTTTGAGGCTACAATAGTATGATTAGATTGGATCAGAGGGACATTTTGGAGGATGCACAATTTGGAGTGAAAGCTGAATGATTGACCAATAAATAATTAATTGGCCAATAATTAATTACCCCACATCTGGGGGAAAAGACACAAGATGAGAAAGGTCCTGAAGGAACTTATAGGGGTGAATGGTTATTGTGTGAAAGCAGTATGCCCAAATGAAGCTATAGAAATACATAAAGGATAAGTCACTTAGAATGCTGAATTTCAACTGCAAAATTAGGGACTTTCCCACATATGTAATGTAAAAGTATTGGAAAGTTCAAGGAACTATTAAGTTTTCATTCTGCAAAGTTTACTATTTTGTTATGTCACAGTGAATGTATTAAATGGGGACAAACAAGGGTCAGAAGACCAACTAAGTTCTCCAGATAAAAGATGATGGTGGATAGGGTTTGCAATTTATACAAATGGTGGTGAAGTGGATAGATAAGTCAAGAATTACTTTAGAAACTTTTCATGGCCAAGACTTTAATTTGAATAGCTGGGTAGTTCATAAATGAGTTTATTGGGCTAGGGTATACAAGAAAATGATCTGTTTATATTTGAGAAGTGAAAAAAAGTGTGCTTGACACCTAAAAATATATGAAGCCTGAGAATATCACATAGCCACTTGTTTATAGGAACTGGAGCTCAGAAGAAAGATTAATGATAAAGATGTGTTCATATCATAGGATTGAAATTTAAAATCACACATCTAGATACAATTGTCTAAGAAAGAACTTAACAAGTATCAGCAAAACTGTTTTTGATAAATGGATATACAAGTTGGTGGAGTGGCTCAAGTGGTAGAATGCCTGCCCAGCAAGCATGAAGTCCTGAGTTCAAATTTCTAGCACTGCAAAAATCAAAAGATTGCAATAAATATATTAAATTTTGGATCATGAATTCCCCATGGCAAATATTAAACCATTGAAGCTTCAAAGCAGACACAGACAATAGTAAGCAAATATTTGTGCTATATTCCAACTAACTTTATTTCCTTAAGCAGGCTATGGAGATGGTCTCTAAAGTACAGTTGTTTACAGTTTGGTTTAAAGCATTGGAATAACAGAAGGAGGAGGAGAAAGAGGAGAAAAACAAGAAAAAGAAGGAGGAGAAAGAAAGGAGAGAGAAAGGAGAGGGAGGGGAAGAGAAGAGAGGAAAAGGAGGAGATTGGAGGGAGGAGCAGTAGGAAAAGAAGAAATGGGAAAGAGAAGAAAGAAGGGAAAGAAAAGAAACTAATGCCTGGGGCCCATATGCAGCTATTTAATTTGTCTCAGGTACCAAATGGAGATTGGTATGGGATGCCATAATGTGGAGATTGCCATTTCTAAACACTTTGCAGCTAATTCTAATGTGCAGCCAAGGCTTATAGCCAGTGATTGAAAATAATTGACAAAGGCTTTAAAAGGCAAAAGATTTATACAATTTGAAGAGAAAACAGAGTAACAAAGGCTTTAATGAAAGAAAAATCAGATAGAATGTTGACAAATTAAGGGACAGGAGAAAATATAATGTAGAAGGATGTAAGAAAATTAAGAATTTGTTTCAGGAAAACAAATAATAAAATATTTCAAGGAGGAATGAAAGTAATAATTATAATCGTTTGAGAACCAATACTACCGTATTCAGAATCGGTTGACAGTGTTATACTTACTTACATGATGCTCACCTATACCCTAAGAGGAAGGTAATTTATCTTCTTTTTAAAAAAAAATATAAATAAATAATCTCAGTCAATCTGGCAAGTAGATTGACTTGCCAAAGATCCTGAAGCCTATAGCAGTAGAGATAGGAAGACCTAACTTTGGAATATTGGCTTTTGGTCAGTGTATTAAAAACAGCAAAACAAACAGGGTACTTGTTATTTATAGATGAATGAGTGCCAATAATATTTATAACAAGATCAATGGCAGTGATAGGAGGAAGGAGAAAGCCAAGGCTGTACGACACAGACCCCTCATATAAGAATGATGCATATATGTATTTTATTGAGTTCCTACTATCAAATTCCAATTTTGAAGGAATTGAAACAAATGAAACAAATTTGGACAAAAAACATATGAAGCAGAGGTTTTGAAAGATGAAAGAAATTTGGTCAGAACAGAAGCAAGAGATTTAGCATTAATAGAGATAATATTTAATTATTGTTATAAGAATTATTGCTGTGGATGCAAATTGGGATATAAGTGTATTTATAGAAAAATACTGTATTATCGTCTGAGATCTTCCAAATTCCCTACAATTCAACAAGAAAAAACACATTCTGAGAGCGATTGAGTGTGTTCATGACTATAAGATTAGAGCTTAGTAAAAATGCAAAAGTACAAAATGTTTTCTGCAAATATAAGTGAGCAGAGCTGACGAGGGGGATCAGATTGCTCAGCATTGCTGGTGGTGGCTGATCATTAAATTTAGAGGTTCTACCAAGTTAAAGGAAATCTCCTTATTGTTGCAAAGTCATTCTGCTATATGCTCAGAGAAGCCACATGTTTGCTTTGATTCAGAGCTGGATTTGGCTGGGATGCAGTTTCAGGATTACTGAACATTTACTAGATAATTATGCAAATTGTATCATGAGATGATGAACAATTTGGAGTTGCAGATATTTTCAAAGTAGCATATTATTGTTGTACTGGGGGTACATTGTGACATTTACAAAAGTGCTTACAGTGTATTTTAGTTGGATTCATCCCCTCCATCATTCTTCTTTATCCCATCTCCCCCTTGTTAAGAAGAGTTTCAACAGGTTTTATTGTTCCATTTTCATACATAAGTATAAAATATTTTGACCATATTCATGCTCCTTCACCCTTCCCTTAATTCCTCCCCCTCCCAGTTGAGTTTATTAACTCACAAACAGTTCATGTTTTACCTTCCTGTCTTTCATTTTTGAAAAAAGACAAATTGAATGAAGAAAGATTTATTTTGGCTTCCAGTTTCAGTCCATGTTTGGCTGGCTGTGTTGTTTCTGGGATTGTTGAGGCACAGCATGACGGCAGGGAGCATTGCAGTAGCACCACATCATGGTGGCCAGGAAACAGAGACCAAAAGGGACCGTGAACAGAACACCCTCAAAGGCCAAATCCCAGTGACCTACTTCCTACAAATAGGCCACACCTCTGTATAGCCCATTAAGTTATGTACTCATCCATGCATGAACCCATTGACAACGTTAGAGTCCTCATAATTCAGTCATCTCTCGATGACTCCATCTCTGAACACTTCTGCCCTGGGGACCAAGCAGTCAACTCATGAGACTCTGGGGGCATTCCAGATCCAAACCATAGCATCATGTAAACTATAAATAAGAGTATAAATCAGTTGTGGAGTGAATGGAAAGTGTGTGCACTGTCTTCCTAGATTTTCTATACATCTAAAAACATTTTAAAATTAAATTTATTTTAATATTACTTTTTTACCTAAAATTTCACGTAAAATAGTCTGAAATTTTGTTATTATATCTGTATTCAGTGTAAATAAAATTGTCTTATACCTATTCAGGCAAAGGTGCATATTTTCCACTAGTTCTTTCTTAATTCCATTTTTAGCATCTCTCTCTAAATTACTGACCTACTTATAACATGATGATGAAAAAGATAAGCTATCAGTATGTTTCTCAATATTTCACTGTAATCTATAAAGACATGTATTTTCACTTCTTTCTCTTCTTTTATAATGAAAAGTATTTTTCTTCACTTAGCCTTTTTCTCTCATAACTATCTCTGTCTCTGGATACAGATGGTTAGATGATAGATACTTAATAGATAGATGATTGATGGATGGATGGATAGATAAAAAGATAAACAAATAGATATACAGATGATAGTAGATAGATGTCATAAATGTAGATTTATGCTTCAAGTCTCCCTATCTTTAAAAAATGATACTATTATCATCTTCTACTATTCTTATCCTCCTTAACATCAAACTGATTAACTATTATATTTTTTGTTTTTGTCACCTCTAACTTACTCCTTGTTCTTGATGCTTTTATTCCCATCTCCATAGCACCAGTGAACACACCTGGAGAATCACCAGTGATCCCCCTCTCCTAAGTCAAATGCATGTCCCCCAGTCAATGTCCTCTGAACACACTGGCAGAGTTGAAAACTCCATATTCCTTATACCATATCTTCCTTTGACATCTCCAGCATCAAATTCTTCTGATTTTTATTCATTTAAATAGTAGTGACTTTCTTCATGGATATTTTGTTACGCCCTCTTCTGTAATGAACTTCAAATTTGTGATCAGGACTCTCAAGGCTTAACCCAACACTGTCTTTTCTTCTTAGTATATATTTTTTCCTAAAACAGTTCATATAATGCAATTCCCCCAGCAAATTCCAAGTTTATATTTGACTTTAAGCCTCTCTTCAGAGTTTTTTCACCCTGTGCAGTCTCCAGGGAGTGGGTCCTATAATGACCCAGTGTTCAGAGTACTCTGTGTTTAGTTTGATGCTTTCAAATTCTCAATGATTTTTGAATGAAGACCCACATTTTAACTTTGTACTTGGACTTCAGAAATATGTAATTGGCCCTGCGTTAAATATTGACAACTTTTGTAGGTATATCATACTCAAAACCTCAAAAAATTTCATGATCTTCCCCAAATCTGCCCCTCTTTTATGGCATATCTCACTGAATAGAACATAATCAAACCTGCTGTGAAGTTTAAAATCAGAGATCCTTGGCATCAGCTGATTTCTCATCTTAAGTATTTGTTCATCAAGTACTGTTTATCACAACTCCTAAACGCAATTCAAATCTATCTGCTTTTCAACTTTGTCTCTGACATGCCTAAGCTCTCCTGCTGGAAGTCTTTTTTTTTTTTTCTTTATTCAATTATTCATCAGTGCATACATTGTTTGGGCCATTTCTCCCCCCTGCCCAGCAGCCTGTATATTCTGGTTATCAGTCCTTCGTCTGATGAATAGCTGGAAAATATTTCTCCCACTTTGTGGGTGGTCTCTTCAGTTTAGAGACCATTTCTTTTGTTGTACAGAAGCTTTTTAATTTTATGAAGTCCCATTTGTCCATCCTTTCTCTTAGTTGCTGAGCTGCTGGCTTTCTAGGGAGGAAGTCCTTGCCTATACCTATTACTTCCAGAGTGTTTCCTGCTCCTTTCTGTACTAACTTCACAGTTTTGGGTCTGAAATTAAGGTCCTTGATCCATTTTGAGTTGATACTAGGACAGGGTGATAAACATGGATATAGATTCAGTTTCTTGCAGATGGATAACCACTTTTCCCAGCAACAGTTTTTTGAAGAGGCTTTATTTTCTCCATCATATATTTTTGGAATCTTAGTCAAAAATAAGGTGGGTATAGCTGTGTGGATTCATATCCGGGTCCTCTATTCTTTTCCACTGGTCTTTGTGTCTGTTTTTGTGCCAGTACCGTGATGTTTTTATTGCTATTGATTTGTAATATAGTTTGAAGTCGAGTATTGTGATACCTCCAGCATTCCTTTTTTAGCTTAGTATTGCCTTAGCTATTCGCAGTCTATTGGGTTTCCAAATGAATTTTAGTATAGATTTTTTCAATCTCTTTGATGAAAGTCATTGGGATTTTGATGGGAATTGCATTAAGCATGTAGATTCCTTTTGGAAGTATAGCCATGTTGACTATGTTGATTCTACAATCCAAGATTATGGGAGATCTTTCCATCTTCTGTAGTCTTCCTCAATGTCTTTCTTCAAGGATTTGTAGTTCTCCTTGTAGAGGTCATTCACATCTTTTTTAAGTTTACTCCTAGGTATTTGATTTTTATTGAGTCTATTCTAAATGGAACTGTTTCCATATATTCCTTCTCAATTTGTTTGTTGTTGGTGTATAGAAAAGCTAATGATTTTTGTAAGTTGATTTTGTATCCTGCCACCTTGCTATAGCTGTTTATGGTGTATGGGAGTTTTTGGGTAGAGTTTTTTAAGTCTTTAAGTTATAGGATCATGTCTGCAAATGGAGATATTTTGATTATTTCTTTACCTATTTGTATTCCTTTTATTTCTTCTTCTTGCCTAATTGCACTGGCTAGGAATTCTAGTACTATGTTCATTAGGAGTGGGGATAGTGGGCACCCTTGTATCCTTACTGATTTTAGGGGAACTGGTTTCAGTTTTTCACTGTTAAGTATGATGTTGACTGTAGATCTGTCATATATAATATTTAGAATGTTGAGATACATTCCTTGTATTCCTAGTTTTCTAAGAACTTTTATTATGAAGTGGTGTTGGATCTTGTTGAAGGCTTTTTCTGCATCTATTGAGATGATCAAGTGGTTTTTGTCTTTGCTTCTAGTAATGTGCTGTATTTTCATTTATAGATTTGCATATGTTGAACCATCCCTGCATCCCTGGGATGAAACTGACTTGGTCATGATGGATAATCTTTCTGATATGTTGTTGGATTTCATTTACCATTATTTTATTGAGGATTTTTCCATCTATGTTCATTAAGGAAATTGGCATATAATTCTGCTTTTTGGAGATGTCTTTGTCTGGTTTTGGGTTGAGAGTAATATTGGCTTCATAAAATGAGTTAGGCAGTGTTCCTTCCCTTTCTATTTCATGGAACAATTTAAGGAGGGTTGGTATTAGTTCTTCTTTAAACTTCTGATAGAATTCAGCAGAGAATCCATCAGGTCCTGGACTTTTCTTTTTTGGGAGACTCTTTATTGCTGCTTCAATTTCTTTTTGTGTTGTAGACCTATTCAGGTGATTAATATCCTCTTGCTTCAGTTTTGGAAAGTGTAAGTATCTAGAAATCTGTCCATTTCCTCAAGATTTTCCAATTTATTAGAATATATGTTCTCAAAGTAGTCTATACTGATTCTTCCTGGATTTCCATGGTATTTGTTGTTATATCCCCTTTTGCATTTCTGATTTTACTGATGTGGGTTTTTTCTCTACTCATTTTAGTCAGGTTTGCCAGGGGTCTGTCAATCTTATTTATTTTTCCAAAAACTAGCTTTTTGTTTCATTGATTCTTTGTATGTTGTTTTTTGTTTCTATTTCATTGATTTCAGCCCTTATTTTTCTTATTTCTCTCCTTCTGCTTGTTTTGGGTTTTGCTTGTTCTTGTTTTTCTAGGAGTTTGAGATGTAGCATTATGTCATTGATTTGAGATCTTTCTGTCCTTTTAATATATGCACTCATGTCTATAAACTTTCCTTTTAGGACTGCCTTTGCTGTGTCCCATAGGTTCTAGTAGGTCGTGTTTTCATTTTCATTAACTTCCAGGAAACTTTTAATTCCCTCTTTTATTTCATCAATGACCCATTGATCATTTAGCAATGTGTTGTTCAGCTTCCAATTGTTTGCATGATTTTTACTGTTTTTTTTTTTGTTGTTGTTGTTGTTTTCTAGTTCTAATGCTTTGTGATCAGATAGAATGCATGGTATTATTTCTATTTTCTTATATTTGCTGAAGCTTGCTTTGTGTCCTAAGATATCAATTTTGGAGAAGTTTCCATGAACTGCTGAGAAAAATGTATATTGTGCAGAAGTTAGATGAAGTATTCTGTAGACATCAGCTAGGTTTATTTGATCTATGGTGTGATGTAGCTCTAGAATTTTTTTATTCATTTTTCATTTGGATGACTTATCTATTGGTGATAGGGGCATATTAAAGTCTCCCACTACCAATGTGTTGGAGTCTATGTATATTTTTAGGTCCTTCAGAGTATGTTTGATGAAATTGATGGAGCTGTTGAGTTCTAGCATATTCCTTCTGCGGGACTTGAGTTGTTTGACTAATAGCTCTTCAGTTTTTCCTTTAATTTCTATTTTATCTTCAAGTTCTAAGATTCTGCCTTCTGCTTGTTCTAGTCTGCTGGAATGGCCTTCCACTGTGTTTTGTGTTTCTGTTTTATTCTTTTATCTGCAGTTTTCCATATCATGGGTCACTTCCTCTTTAATATTATCTATTTTTATCTTTAATTCATTTATCTCTCTATTTATAGTGTTCTCTGTTTCACTTTGGTGTTTATGTAGGGTTCCTATGAGTTCATTTATTTGTTTTTGTGTCTTCTCACATTCTTTATTTTTGGTGTCTTGAAATTTCTTGGGTGCCTCTTGTACATTTTGCTTTACTGTGTCTAGTATCATGTCCATGAAATTCTGTTATTACTTGCAGGATTTCTTTTTGAGGGTGTTCTTGTGGGCATTGTTGGGTTCCTTGGTGTTATTTATCTTTGTTTTATTGGAGTCCAGAACTGGGTATCAGTTTTCTTCATTTCCCTCTGAAGTCTGTTTTATATTTTTTGGGGGGGAGAATGATTTCCTTCCCTTTTTCTTCTTCCCATTGCTCTAGTTGGTACTGCACAACTATGTTCTTGATAGGCTATTGGTGGTTTCAGTTACCTGTTTTCTTTCCATTAATTTTATTTTGTTTGGTGCCTATATTGGGTTTTTAGCTAACTGAGTGTGTGCTATTTTTGTCCCTGGTCTGTGTTTAATGTATTATTAAATAATTCACAATAATAAAACTATAAAAAAAGTCAATGGGTTGAGATGAACAAACAAACAAACACAAAACAAACAAACAAACAAAACTCCAGATTCAGGAACAATAGAATTTCAGTCTTAGTTTAAGTTCTGATGTTACTCCTCAGCATCCAGTGTGCCAGTGTTGGTATTTAAGCAGAAGCTCTGTCACAGTCTTGCCAGGTGGTTGGGTAGTGTTTTTTTCCCTGTCTTTCAGCAGCAGGTGCTTGGTCAGCTTCTCCCTCAGTGAGATGTGACAGTTTAAGTTTGGATGCTGTCCTCAGGTTCTAGA
This sequence comes from Castor canadensis, assembly GCF_047511655.1. Lineage (NCBI taxonomy): Eukaryota > Metazoa > Chordata > Mammalia > Rodentia > Castoridae > Castor > Castor canadensis. The sequence goes on along the minus strand of NC_133391.1, from coordinate 88,828,271 downwards.
GATCAGCTCTGTTGTCCACCAGCTTTCCTGCTTCGGATTTGGTTATCACTGTGCTTGTTTACTGGAGGCTTGTTTCTTTGCCTCACCCCCTTTCTCTGGGGCATAGTCAGTGATCAGTCAGTGGGGTCACTGCTCTCAGAATTTTGAAATGTTTTGCAAAGCTGTTTGACTTTGGGTGTTGCTTACTGTCTCAGGAGATGAGCTTTGTGGACTGCTACCTACCCTACTTCAGGCAGTGGCTTATCAGCCACCCATTGTCAGTCTTTCTGTCTTTCCAGCCATTTGTTTATTGACAATTTATGAGGAGATTAGCTCATTGTCCCACCCCCCTTCTCTTGTGTGCTTTCAGCATTTCTGCCCCCTCTGCTGTGTGTTAGTTTTCAGTTTGTTGTTTATTGTTCAGGCTTTTTTTTGGGGGGGGGGAAGTCATCCCAGGGGGCTATGCTGGTTTGTTTCAGGTGTGGCTGGAGGAATACCATGTGACACTAGGCACTCACCTGGTTGGTCTGCCAAATGTCTCCCAAGCAGGTCTGGAGCTGGCATCTGGCGGCTATGACAGCTCTCCTGTTTTCTCAGTGAAACGTGGCATGGAGAAGACTTCCACGGGCTAGGGGTTCAGGGTTTCGAAGTTTTGATTCACTTTTATTTATGCCAAGTGTGTCTCCAGCATCTCTGCAAGGTTTTTGATTCACAGCGTTCTGGCTGTCTGCTTCTGTGCCCTAGTTGCCTTCTTGTATCCTCCCTGCTGGAACTCGTAAATGCCACTTTTGTCTGTCTTCCCACAATTTAATTTGTACTTATCTAATGCATTTTCAATTCTAATCTAATCCACATATTAGCATATTTTGTGGCTATAAATGCTATCATCCTAACAAGGTAGTAATAAACCCTGACATAGATCTGCATAGGAATACTTTGTTAAAATAATTGGCTTGGTTGACACAGTATCATCGATTTAATACATCCATTCTTGGTTATATCTCATAATCACTGATCAACACTCCCTAAAACACTACTTAAGTTAAAAGTAGCCCTGTAAATAAACACTTCCAAACCTAAATTAAATGGGTATGACTCTAAATAAAACCAGAATACACACTAAAAATGAATCTGCTGATTTTTAAATGCAGTTTCAGATGTTTCTAATACAAATTGAGGATGATTTTAATGGAAAATTTGATTTCAATAGAAATTGTATGAAAGTAATCAATATGAAGAATATGAGGCTATTAGTAGATCTGTATTTTCCAATCCATATTTGTGGTGATGGGTTCAATAAAATATCTAGTTTTATTTTTTATAGCATCATTACAAATCTATGGACCTTCAAGTATTTGAGGTGATATGTTGAAATTTTTAATATATGTACATGCATACCATATAATAAAAATACATAATTGTATATGTAAATAAGTTATAAAAATATGTACATCTACATATCAGGTGTTAACAAAAGTATAAAATTTGTAGAGCAATTTTATGCTTTTTTCTCTGTAAAAAAAAATCTATGTATTCTATGTAATAATTCTCTTCTAGAACAGAGGGACCTCTTAATTTTCCAAATAACAAACAAATAGAAAAAGCATATATTGAATGTACTCATTGTCCATTAGTACAGTCATAAAAGATAGAATGTGATTGTCTTGTCCCTGGAAAGCAGAGGTGAAATTTCATCCTGGGCAAGACTGTATTTGTCCCAGAAAGAGTTAGTTGATTGTTCTTTATTAAATAGACTTTTGAAAGTCTTAGAAATGAACAGGATTTAGATTAACAACCTCATGAAAATTTATATGCTATAAAAAGCTTACCTTACTCTGGTTTACCCTCAGTGAACCATGTCTTGCATAGTTCTAGACTTTTCATTCATGAAATTAAAGCACATTCCTGTTGGAAGGTTGGTGCTAGACTAACATTAATTCTTCATTCAAGTTAAATACTTCGAGTATTCTAAAATAATGAAGGTTCATTTAAAATTCCTTCCTTTTTATATCTTCCTCTGATTTTTGGATTTCACAGAAGTCCAGAAAACAACTCTAAATGAACGACATACAAATAGCAGGAATAATGTTTGAGAATTTAAAATCACTTAAAAGGAAACATTTTAACATTTGTGTGTGAATTTAATAAAGGTATTTGTAACCAAGTGGAATTTCAGTTGACTTACATGCTTTAGAATTTGAAAACTTATGACTTGGTTGTATGTTTTATGACTTGCTTTCTTTAAATATTACTCAAATTGTGCTTTTTTAATAGTGTTGTTTTGCAGTGTTACTAGGGTTTGAACTCAAAGGCTTCACACTTGCTATGCAGACACTCAATTACTTAAGCCTTTTTATTGTGTTTTGAATTTTGTAACCTATTGTGGTTAATGTGGATGTACTGCTCTACAAACTCAAGATGCAAAGCTTTAATATTTTGGGTGGGGCTGGGAATAGAATTTATGGTTTCATGCATACTAAGTACATATAATACCACTGAGCTACACTCCCATCCCCTCAAAACTATCCTTCACCTACCTCTTTAACTAGAATTCTCCTCAGATAATTCCATAGTCTTAACTCTTTAAGAAGCCTGGAAACTCATGCTGTCAGTGAGTTCAGTCTCTACCTTCCAGTTGAGAAATATGTCACCACAGAGCTGCAGTTGCTACCCAATGGTTCTTGCCCTCTCACAAATAATGTGATCCTTCCCTATACTATAATTCTTTTGTCCAAATCTTGGCACAAACAAGTGCGTGTGACCCGTAGAGTAAAAGCACATTCTGTGGGTGCTAATTTTGGCTACAAGAGCTTCATATTTGGACCCTAGTTATGGCTGCCACCTTGCAGGGCACACCCTAGCAGTTTACTACCAAGGACTGGTTTCAGATAATTCCCCTTTAAGACAGCCATCAAAAATATTTTCCTTATATCTTCTCAAATATTAAAGATCTGATTGCTTCCCTCACTTGAAAAATGAGGTTTCCAAACAACTCTCTGAAAGAACACAGCTTCAATGTTTCTGGAAAAAGTTGCATTCAACACTCAGGTAGATTCTAACATGATTTTTTAATATATTTTTCTGAGAAAATGAAAAAGAAAATCTGCGAAACAGAGAAGTAAAAGCAAGAGGAGGCTATTTAGGTATCTACAAAGGTACAAGCAGAAATGAACTTCATAGTAAGGTTTTAGTCAAAAAAAAGGACAACACAGATGATGGTGATTCCACAGATTATTTCACCTAGTGATGTCACAGCAACCTTAGTTTGTATAAATATGATCTATTATGTACTCACATCAACAAAATCACCTAATAACCTTTCTCAGAAAGCCTTCAGCCATTAAGCAATGAATAACTATATGTATGTCTGTGTGTAGTCATGAAATTGGCTCACTGGCTTACATAAATGTGGAGGCTAAGAAGTCCCACAATCTGCTACTTGCAAGCTCCATACCTAGGAAAATCAAGGGTATAGTTTCTGTGTCAGAATGCCTGAGATGTATGAGAACTTGTTGTATAAGTTCCACTCCAAGTGCAAGACATGGGTGAAGTTCCAGTCAGAAAATATGCAGGCAGACAGCAAATTTTCATTTACCTTGACTTCTTTTTTTTTTTTATTGTTTTATTATTCATAGTGCATACAAGGCTTGAGTCATTTCTCCCCCCTGCCCCCACCCCCTCCCTTAACACCCACTCCGCCCCCTCCTTCTCCTCCCCACCCTCTCAATACCCAGCATAAACTATTTTGCCTTTATGTCTAGTTTTGTTGAAGAGAGAGTATAGGCAATAGTAGGAAGGAACAAGTTTTCCTGGTTGAGATAAGGATAGCTATATAGGGAGTTGACTCACATTAATTTCCTGTACCTGTGTGTTGCCTTCTAGGTTAATTCTTTTTGATCTAACCTTTTCTGTAGTTCCTGGTCCCCTTTTCCTATTGGCCCCAGTTGCTTTTAAGGTATCTGCTTTAGTTGCTCTGCGTTAAGGACACAAATGCTAGCTAATTTTTTAGGTGTCTTACCTATCCTCGCCCCTCCCTTGCGTGCTCTTGCTTTTTTCATGTGCTCAAAGTCCAATCCCCTTGTTGTGTTTGCCCTTGATCTAATGTCCACACATGAGGGAGAACATACGATTTTTGGTCTTTTGGGCCAGGCTAACCTCACTCAGAATGATGTTCTCCAATTCCATCCATTTACCAGTGAATGATAACATTTCATTCTTCTTCATGGCTGTATAAAATTCCATGTGTATAGATACCACATTTTCTTAACCCATTCGTCAGTGGTGGGGCATCTTGGCTGTTTCCATACATAACTTGGCTATTGTGAATAGTGCCACAATAAACATGGGTGTGCAGGTGCCTCTGGAGTAACCTCTGTCACAGTCTTTTGGGTATATCCCCAAGAGTGGTATTGCTGGATCAAATGGTAGGTCAATGTTTAGTATTTTAAGTAGCCTCCAAATTTTTTCCAGAGTGGTTGTACTAGTTTACATTCCCACCAACAGGGTATGAGGGTTCCTTTCTCCCCACATCCTCGCCAACACCTGTTGTCCCTGGTGTTGCTAATGATGGCTATTCTAACAGGGGTGAGGTGGAATCTTAGTGTGGTTTTAATTTGCATTTCCTTTATTGCTAGGGATGGTGAGCATTTTTTCATGTGTGTTTTGACCATTTGAATTTCTTCTTTTGAGAAAATTCTGTTTAGGTCACTTGCCCATTTTGTTATTGGTTCATTAGTTTTGGAAGAATTTAATTTTTTAAGTTCCTTATATATTCTGGTTATCAGTCCTTTGATGTGTAGCTGGCAAATATTTTCTCCCACTCTGTGGGTGTTCTCTCCAGTTTAGAGACCACTTCTTTTGATGAACAGAAGCTTTTAATTTTATGAGGTCCCATTTATCTATGCTATCTCTTGGTTGCTGTGCTGCTGGGTTTTCATTGAGAAAGTTCTTGCCTATACCTACTAACTCCAGAGTATTTCCTACTCTTTCCTGTATCAACTTCAGAGTTTGTGGTCTGATATTAAGATCCTTGATCCATTTTGAGTTAATCTTGGTATAGGGTGATATACATGGATCTAGTTTCAGTTTTTTGCAGACTGCTAACCAGTTTTCCCAGCAGTTTTTGTTGAAGAGGCTGCTATTTCTCCACCATATATTTTTAGCTCCTTTGCCTTGACTTCTCTTCTACTCTGGCTCTCTACAGTTTGGATGAGGTCCACTTCCATAAGTGAGGCCAATATGCTTTACTCAGTCTCCTGGTTCAGTCTCATTCAAAAAGACTCTCACAGACAGATATAGAGTAATGTTTAACCAAGCACCTTAGCACTTGGTGACCTAATCAAGTTGACAAATAAAATTAGTCATTATTCCTGGTTAGGTCAATTTTATGCTATCGTTATTGGCTCTTCTTGTTGTTGGTTAAAATCTTCTGTGAATTATATTGACAGGTATGGTTAGCTATGTTTGGAATAATTGGGATGTTTAAGTTCTATGTCTATGGTTTTTTTAGAATATTGAATCTTGTAGTTATTTTAAATTTTAGATATCGGACTCATTTCTTTATGAGTTTTACATGTTCTGGGAGAGAGAAAATATTCCTTCTCAAATACATTATCTATATAAAGTCACAACCAAAGAATTGCTGAGAATTTGCCAAGTTCTTTAAATGAATATACAAGCATATAATTAAGCCTAACATATTCATATATACACTCATATACATATACAAACTAACACAAAAGGAACAAAGCAAATTTCACTAAAATAAAGGACTTTAATGATAAAGCCAGATTCCTTTATTTGAGAATGCGGGGTGGGGAATTCCTATCTGTATATCTAAGGCCTAATCTATTTGGAATATAGTGACCTTTCCTTTATGTCCATGTTAAAAACATTTTATTCTTTTGGTCAAATTATGGTTTGAAAAATGTTTAACTTGTGGTACTTAATGTTGGAGTTAAAAGGAAATTATGCCTGAACTAACAATATCTGAGTTAGAAGAGAATAAAGGAAAAATATTTTCACATTTGAAAGAGAAAACAGAAACAAAGATACTTGTCTTTTAAGGAAAGCATAGGAAGTTGTATCTGCCTGTGTGCCTGTGTGCCTGTGTGTGAAGGTAAGTGCATGTTTGTGTATTCTTGTGTGAGTGTATCTGTCTGTCTATAAGTGAAAGAAATAACAGCAGAAAATAGGTATTGAATTTTAAAACTACAAAACTATGCCAAAACTACAAATATCTGTCTTAGAGAGAAAAAAAGAAAACTGTTTTCCCATTTGAAACTGAGAACAAAATTAAGATATTTTCTTTTAAGGAAAAATTATGTGAAGTTGTGTATGTGTGTGTGTGTGTGCCTCTATGTGTGTGGCAGTGTGTATGTGTGTGTAAATGTGTGTGTGTGCATGTGTGTGTATATGTGCATGTGCTTGCCTAGGTGTGCCTGTGAGTGTGCATGTGTGTACATGAGTGTGTTTTCCTTTGTGAATGTGTCTGTCTACATATGGAAGAAATAACAGCAGAAAATAAAGGTTGAACTCTAAAATGAAATAATGTTACTATAACTTAAATTTTTTCAAAATTTTCGAGTTCTCTTTTGAATGCCACATATACATAAACATGAATATAGACTTTGCACTTTCCTGGCCTATGGTTAGTCAGGACTGCCTCCTGCTCCAGCTGCTCCAGGAGCTGGATCTATATCAAAAGCTGCTGGGGCAGTGCCTCCTTCTCTGAAGTCAGCTGTTGATAAGTAGGCATGGGCTGCTATAAGTGGGCCAGGCACTGTTCTCTCTGCTCCTGCAGACCCAAGCCTCTTGGTGCTTCACCTCTACCATCCTGTGCATGTCTCCCAGGGTCTCCTGCAACTGGCTACCTTCTTAACCACCTTCATATATATATATATATATATATATATATATGATCCAAGCAGGATCTGCTCCAATTGCAGGGTGCTGGTGAGCTTCACATTGTCATTTGTCAGCCTGATGATGCCATCCTGCAGCTCAGCCAGCTGGTCCTTGAGTTTGAGGTTCTGTAAGAGTGTGCAGATGATTATGGTTTGGTCCTTCTCCATAGTTTGCAGGATCTTTTTGTGGTCTTCTGCTTGCTGGTTCCAGACCTCTGACACCGGCTCCAGCACCAGCAGCTGGTCTTCCAGCATGCAGCTGTTCTGCTGGGTTCTCCAGCTCCTTCTGCAGCCACTGGTCCTCCTCCTGCAGTCGTACTTCTGCCTCAGATGGACCTGCTGGGGGATGTCAGGTCTGAGGCTCCACCAGCTGGCTCCTGAGATCAGCCAACTTGCTTTCCAGCTCCAACACCTGATACATACTGTGCTCCTTCTTGGTCCTTTAGGTGTGCACCTGCTCCAAACTTTTCTACATCTTCTGCTCTGACAGGACACTTACTTCTTTTAGAATCTCCTTATACTGGTCTTTCTCCAACTGCAGCTGTTTCAGCAACCCTGTCAGTTTCCCCTACTTGTGTCTGCAGCTGGACCCACTCATATGAGGCCTGTTGTAACTGCTGGTTACTGTCAGGGGCCTCAGACCCACTGGAGAACAGTAGCAGCAGCAGATCAGACATCTCCAAGTTCTGCATCTCCTCTATTTCCTGCAACATGCCTGCTTTCTCCATCAGTACTACTCAAAGGTTCTCTTCCACTTATGATTTCTGCTGGGTCAGACCCTCGTTTTGTTCCTGGTTCTTATTCAGTTTCTGTTTCAGGGCATCTTTTTTTTTTTTTTTTTTTTAAGCTCCTTCTTATACCTGTGCCCCTGTTTCTTCTGTGTCGATATGGCAGACAGAGTCAAATCCAGATCTCTCATGTGCTGTTGGGCAAACTGGAGGTGAGTAACTCCCTCTCTGCAGCTTTCTGCCTTGTTTCCTGGCTCCAAGTGGGCCAGAGCTACATGCAAGTCTGATTTCTCAGACACCAGAATCTCTGTGGTCTGTATGTGAAGCTGCTGCTGCTTGCTAGATTTTACTGCTTCTTTGCACCTTCTGCTGGCCCTCCTTTTGTTTTTTGTTTTTTTTTTTCCAGTTGATCTAGATTCTCCTGCTTCAATTTCTCAATCTTGTTACTCAGTTGTTGAATTCTTAGGAAGTTGAGGTCCAGGTTACTGCTAGCTCTTGGTTGTCCAGATCCTTCTGATCAGCATTAGAGATGAGGCCCTCCTTGTGGATATCAGGCATAGACTCAGACACAAGATTCTTACCACTGAGTTGTTGAGAATCTTGTAGCAGGCTTATGATATGTGATAAAATCTTGACCTCATCCATAACATGTAGTGCACCCTGATTTTGTGGTAATTTCTGGTTGATTATACTGGCATCAGGCTGATACTAGCAGAAAACAATCATCCACAGATGGTCCTGCAGGAACAGTGTGGTCTTTGGGCACATCCTCCACTAAGTTACAATACCCAGCAGGGGTTGTTTTGTTTTGTTTTCTTTCTTTTGTTCTTTGCTCCCAAGAAAATACCAGGGCTGTTCCTTTGCTGATACTCATTCAGCATTTTCTTAACCACAGCCAATTTTCTGTCTTATTTCTTCCAGCGTGTCAGGGCTGGGATGGGGAAGATGGGACACATTTCCGTAATCCCTGAAATCACTGCAATGGATTTTAGCTATCACCACGAACTGCTTTGGACAGCAACTGGCGGTGGGGTAAGCCAGAAGAGGTGTATCCACTGCATTAGTAAGCTCCACTGAACGTGGGTGTGGCTGAAAATTTCCTGTCCCATTGGTTGGTGTGAAAGAAAAAAGAGAAAAGGGGTGTGACAAGCTTCCCTTGAGCCAGCAGAAATGGGTGGATTCACAATGGAGCTGCACAGTGAAGCCCCCCCATCTAACCCCCAGCTACTTCATGGACCTATGGGCGAGTGGGAAGATGGAACGGGAAAAGGACCAGGGAGTGGCGAATGGGGACAGCACTATCTGATAATGTGCGTAGGTGCTATAATTGAACATTTTAGAAATCACCTCCTGTTATCTCCCATGCAGTCTTATTGCACAACCCCCCTCCTTTAGGATCCCTAATCCTTGTAGTGTATGTGACCCCCCCCACAACTGGTTACGCTCCAAGTCTCCTACTTCCCCGCTGCTTCTCTTTCTGCACCACTTGGTAGACTGTTCCTTTCAGAGCGGCTCTTGGCCCAGCTAGCCTTTCTCCACCAGATTCTTCTCCAGGACTGAGCCAGGAATGAACTGAAGTCACCATCAGGCCTTCTGATCCCCCGTGAGTAGGCCTGTGCTCTTCCTTACAACCTCGTCATCTCAACAGTGGCCCACCCACCTCAATACTCTTCAAGGTCTTCCCTTAGCAGATCTTTTCGGAGTAAGTACAGATCATTTCTTAATTACCTCCCCTCACCAACACACATACACTTCCCTTCCTTTCTTTCTTATTGCCTTCCATTCTTCAGAAGTTCACAATGTCTTTAGTGCTCTACTTCTTGGGCACCTTCTGCTGAGTGGTTTCCCCTCATTTATTTCTAACTTTATTAATTGGGTTCTAAGTCTCCCTCTTTCTTGAAGTTAGTCTGGCTAAGGCTTTGTCAATCTTGTTGATCCTTTCAAAGAACCATCTTTTTGTTTCATTGATTCCTTGTATTTTTTTAGTCTCTATTCCATTATTTTCTGCCATGATTTTTATTTCTTTCTGCTTTATGTATTTAACTTGTTATTCTTTATTGTTTGTTTTCCATTTTTAAAGCTAGATTATACCACAAAATCAATTTTATTTATTTTGAATTAATCAATTTTATTTAATTTTAATTTTCACTATCATATTAATGTTATACTGGGAGTACATTGTGGCATTTACAAAGTGCTTATGATATATCTTAGTTAAATGTACCCCCTCCATCATTTTCCTTTCCCCTTTTGCCCCCATTCTTAGAATATTTTCAACAAGTCCCATTTTTCCATTTTCATAATGAGTACACAATATTTCCACCATATTTACCCTCCTTCACTCTTTTCTTATAGCCTCTGCCCTCCCACTGGAACCAACATCCAGATAAGACCTGTTTTACCTTCCTATCCTTCATTTTTGAAAAAAGACATTTTTGTTTATTTAAGATAGCTATACGGGGAGATTCATTATACATTTCCAAGTATATATGTGTTACATATTGAATTGGTTCATCCACTCCACTTTTCTACTTTCTACCTTAGTCCCCTTCTTATAGTGATTTTCACAGGTTTGAATATTGGATATTCATTCTTTTACAAAAAATACATTACCATATTCACTTTCTTTGCTTCCATCTTTCACCCTCTAACTCCTGTTAGTACTCTCCCTTTAGGGGGATCTGTTTTCATTCTTGTCTGCCATAGTTTAGGTAACTGTTCATTGTTCAGTGTGTTCAGTGGGAATTTTGCCTTGATATTATTCCTGTACATACACAGTGCTTAAGTTGATCTAGTACTCCTTCACTACACTTCGTCCTTTTCCCCAACCTGCATTGTCTAACAGGTTTCAGTCTGTTTCATTGTATCATGTTTCTTTACAGATGTGATCTATTTCATTATTATTCCCTATCTTTCTTTCTTTTCCTTTTGTCTTAGTCTCCTCTACCAGTCCCACTTTTGGGTACAAGTTCTGTTTATATTTGTATGCATATATAATATTGCAAATACTTGTATTGAGCCAATATTACACAGAAGAGATAAAACATGCAATAGTTGGCTTTCTGGACCTAACTAACTTCACTTAAGAGATATTCTTCATTTCCATCCATTTACCTGCAAATGACAAAATTCCATTCTTCTGTATGACTGAATAAAATTTCATTGTATATAAATACCACAGTATTTGAATCCATTCATCAGTTGTGTGGCACCTAGGCTGTTTCCACCACTTGGCTACTGTGAATAATGCTGTAGTTAACATGGGTATACAAGTGTCTTTATCACAACCTGACTTACATACCTTAGGGTAACGGCATAAAAGTGGTATTGTTGGATCATATGGTAGTAATATTTTCACTTTTTTGAGGAGCCTTCACACTGTTTTCCATAGTGGTTGCATTAGTTCACATTCCCACCAACTGAGACTTCCTTTTCCCCACATGCTGACATTTATTTTTTGTGTTCTTGATAATAGCCATTCTAACAAGAGTAAGGTGAAATCTAAATATGACTTTGATTTGCATTTTCTTTATGGCCAAGAATGTAGAACATTTCTTCATGTGCTTTTTTGGCCATTTGTACTTCTTCCTTTGAAAAAGTTCTGTTCAGTTCTTCTGCCCATCTCTTCATTCTATAGGTGATTCTTTGGGAGTTCAGTTTTATGAGCTTCTTGCATTTTCTGATTATTAATCCCTTGTCAGAGATTTTCTCCCACTCCATGGTGAGACTCTTCAATCTGATGGCCATTTTTTGTTGTACAGCTTTTTAATTTCACATATTCTCATTTTTCAATTCTTTCTCTTAGTTGTTGAGCAATTTCAGTTCTGTTTAGGAAGTCATTTCCTATGCCTATTAGTTCCAGCATATTCCCTGCTCTTTCCTGAACTAGCTGCAAAGTTTCATGCCTTATATTAAGATCCTTAGTCCACTTTGAGTTGAAAATTGTGCAGTGTAAAAGACATGGATCTAGATTCAGATATTTGCATGTAGATATCCAGTTTCCCCAGCAACATTTCATAAAGAAGCTGTCTTTTCTTCATTGTATGTTTTGCACCCTTTTGTCAAAAATCAGGTGGGCATAGCTATGTGGATTCATATTGGGATCTTTTTTGTGCAAGAAACATGCTGGGTTTTTTGGGTTTTTTTGTTTTGTTTTGTTTTGTTTTTTGCTATGGCTCTCTATAGTTTGAAGTCTGGGATTGTGACAACTCCAGTGTTGATCTTTTTGTTCAGTATTATTTTGGCTATCAGCTGTCTATTGTGCTTCTATATAAACATTATTTATTTATTTTTCTTTTTTCATATACTCATATGGGCATACATTGTTTGGGTCATTTCTCCCCTGTCTCCCGCCCCCTCTCGCTCCTCCTTACCCCCCTTGCTTTTAGGTAGAACCAGTTCTGCCCTTTTCTCCGATTTTGTTGAAGAGAAGACATAAGCAATAATAAGAAAGACAAAGCATTTTTGCCAGTTGAGATAAGAATAGCTATACAGAGAGATTCCTAGAATCACTTCCATGCACAAGTGTATTACACCCGAATTGATTCATCTCTACCTGTCTTCTTCACTAGTTCCCGGTCACCATCCCATATTGACCTCTGTTGCTTTAAGGTTACTGTATTAGCTCCTCTGCAGTGGGGACATCTAACACTTTCAAGTTTTGGATTTCCTACCAATCCCCATTCCTCCCATACGGGTTCTCCCCTTAGCATGTGACCTAAGTCCAACAGCATTGCTACATTTGCCCTAGATCTAAAGTCCACATATGAGGGTGAATATAGGATTTTTGATCTTCTGAGCCTGGCTAACCTCGCCAGAATGATGTTCTCCAGTTCCATCCATTTACCTGTGAATGATTTCATTCTTCTTCATGGATGAGTAAAATTCCATTGTGTAAAAGTACCATATTTTCTTGATCCATTCATTAATAAGTGGGGCATCTTGGTTGTTTCCATAATTTGGCTATTGTAAATAGTACTGCAATAAACATGGGTGTGCAGGTGCCTCTGCATTCCTTTGGGTATATCCCCAAAGTGGGATTGCTGGATCATATGGCAGGTCTATGTTTAGATTTTTAAGAAGTCTCCAAATTTTTTTCCAGAGTGGTTGTACCAGCTTTCAATCCCACCAACAGTGGATTAGGGTTCCTTTTTCCCCACATCCTAGTCAACACCTTTGTTGGGGGTGTTTTTGATGATAGCTAATCCAAAAGGTGTGAGGTGGATGGAATCTTAGTGTGGTTATCATTTGCATTTCCTTTATGGCCAGAAACAGTGAGCATTTTTTCATGTGTTTTTTGGCCATTTGAATTTCTTCTTTTGAAAAATTTCTGTTTAGTTCAGTTGCCCATTTGTTTATTGGTTCATTGATTTGGCGAGACTTTATTTTTTTAAGTTCCCTGTATATTCTGGTTATCAATCCTTCATCTGATGGATAGCTGGCAAATGTTTTCTCCCACTCTGTGGATGGTATCTTCAGTTTAGAGACCATTTCTTTTGTTGTGCAGAAGCTTTTTAATTTTATGAAGTTCCATTTGTACATCTTTTCTTTTGGTTGCTGAGCTGCTGAGGTTATACTGAGGAAGTCCTTGACTATAACTATTACTTCCAGAGTATTCCCTGCTCTTTCCTGCACTAACTTCAGAGTTTCAGGTCTGATATTAAAGTCCTTGATCCATTTTGAGTTGATACTAGGACAGGGTGAAAACCATGGGTCTAGACTGAGTTTTCTGCAGGCAGATAACCATTTTTCTCAGCAACATTTGTTGAAGAGGTTTTATTTTCTCCATCGTGTATAGTTGTGTGGATTCATATCCGGGTCCTCTATTCTTTTCTACTGGTCTTCATATGTGTTTTTGTGCCAGTACCATTTGGTTTTTATTGCTATTGATTTGTAATATAGTTTGAAGCTGGGTATTGTGATACCTCCAGCATTCCTTGTTTTGCTTAGTATTGCCTTAGCTATTCACTGCCCCTTGGGTTTCCAAATGAATTTTAGTGTAGATTTTTTCAATCTCTGTGATGAAAGTCATTGGGATTTTGATTAGAATTGCATTAAACATGTAGATTCCTTTTGGAAGTATAGCCATTTTGACTATGTTGACTCTACCAATCCATGTTTATGGGAGAAATTTCCATCTTCTGTAGTCTTCCTTGATCTCTTTCTTCAGGGATTTGTAGTTTTCCTTGTAGAGGTCATTCACATACTTTTTAAGTTTACTTCTAGGTATTTCATTTTTATTGAGTCTAATCTAAATGGAATTGTTTCCATATATTCCTTCTCAATTTGTTCATTGTTGGTGTATAGAAAAGCTAATGATTTTTGTAAGTTTATTTTGTATTTTGCCACCTTGCAATAGCAGTTTATGCTGTCTAGGAGTTTTTGGGTAGTTTTTTGGGTCCTTAAGGTGTAGGATCATATTGTCTACAAATAGGGATATTTTGACAGTTTCTTTACCTATTTTTATTCCTTTTATTTCTTCTTCTTGCCTAATTGCTCTGGTTAAGAATTCCAGTACTATGTTGAATAGAGTGGAGATAGTAGGCACCCTTGTATCTTTCCTGATTTTAGGGGAAATGGTTTCGGTTTTTCACTGTTAAGTATGATGTTGGTTGTAGGTTTGTCATATATAGCCTTTATAACATTGAGATACTTTCTTTCTACTCCGAGTTTTCTTAGAGCTTTTGTCATGAAGTGGTGTTGAAGTTTATCAAAGGCTTTTTCTGCAACTATTGAAATGATCAACTGGTTTTTGTCTTTGCTTCTAGTAATGTTCTGTATTCCATTTATAGATTTGTACATGTTGAACCACCCCTGCATCCCTGGGATGAAGTTGACTTGGTCGTGCTGAGTGATCTTTCTGATATGTTGTTGCATTTGGGTTGCCATTATTTTGTTGAGGATTTTTGTATTGATGTTCATTAAGGAGATTGGCATACAGTTCCCTTTTTTGGAGGTGTCTTTTTCTGATTTTGGGATGAGTGTAATGCTGGTTTCATAAAATGAATTAAGCAGTGTTCCTTCCCTTTCTATTTTGTGCAAAAGTGTAATGATAGTTTTATTAGTTCTTCTTTAAAGGTGATAGAATTCAGCAGAGAATCCATCAGGTCCTGGACTCTTCTTTTTTAGGATACTCTTTATTGCTGCTTTAATTTCATTTTGTGTTATAGATCTATTCAGGTGATAAATATCCTCTTGGTTCAATTTTGGGTGGTCATAAGTATCTAGATATTTGTCCATTTCTTCAAGATTTTTGAACTTATTTTAATACAGGTTCTCAACTTAGTCTCTGATGATTCTCTGGATTTCCATGGTGTTTGTTGTTATCTCCCCTTTGGCATTTCTGATTTTCTGACTTGGGTTTTTTTCTCCTCATTTTAGTCAGTTTTGCCAAGGGTCTGAAAATATTGTTTATTTTTTCATAGAATAAGCTTTTTGTTTCTTTGATTCTTTGTATGGTTTTTTGTATTTCATTAATTTCAGTTCTTATTTTTATTATTTCTCTCCTGCTTGTTTTGGGATTTGCTTGTTCTTATTTTTTGAGTAGTTTGAGATGTAGCATTAGGTCAGTGATTTGAGATCTTTCTGCCCTTTTAATATATGCACTCATGGCTATAAACTTTCCTCTTAGGACTGCCTTTGCTGTGTCCCATAAGTTCTGGTAGGTCATGTTTTCATTTTCATTAAGTTCCAGGAGCATTGTAATTTCCTCTTTTATTTCATCAGTGACCTATTGAACATTGAGCAATGTGTTGTTTCACTTCCAATTTTTTGCATGTTTTTTACTGTTGTTTTTGATGTTGAGTTCTTGTTTTGGTGTATTGTGATCAGATAGAATGCATGGGATTATTTCTACTTTCTTATATTTGCTGAGGTTTGCTTTCTGCCCTACGATATGATCAATTTTAGAGAAAGTGAACTTTGTGGTTGATTTTTCACTATCTGTGATGAATGTCATTGGTATTTTGATGGGAATTGTATTGAACTTGTAGACTGCTTTTGGTGGTATAGCTGATAGGGCCTGAAGGATTAACTGCTGAATTCTACCAGAACTTTAAAGAAGAACTAATACTAATACTCCTCAAGGTTTTCCATGAAATTTAAAGGAAAGGAATACTGCTACACTCACTCTGTGAAGACTATTATGCTTATTCCAAAACTTTGTCCTTGCCTAAGACAAGGACGTAGCAAAAAGAGAGAAATTCAAGCTTAGTTACAAAAATTCTCAATACATTACAGGCAAACCAAATTCATTAACAGAGCAAGAAGTTCATACATCATGATCAAGTTGGTTTCACAAAGGAATGCAGGGATGGTTCAACATATGCAAATCATTAAATGTAATGGCATATTAATAGAAGCAAAGACAAAAAACAAATGATCACCTCAATAGATGCAAAAAAGTTCAGAAAAATTTCAGCATCCTTTCATGATAAATGCACTGACGAAACTAGGAATAGAAGGAATCAACATGATAAAGGCTATTTACAACAAGTCTATAGCCAACAGCATACTAAATTGGGAAAAAACAAATGATTTTCTTTATAGTTAGGAAGGAGAGAAGGGTGTATACTGTCTCCATTTTTATTGAACATAGTCTTATAATTCCTACCCAGAGGAAGAAGAAATTAAAAAGTTCAAATTGGAAAGGAAGAATTCAAACTCTCCCTACTTGCAGATGACATGATCTTATGCCTAAAAGACCCAGAAAACTCCATACAAACTTCTGAGACATCATAAAAATCTGCAGGAAAAGAGCAGGATAGAAAAATCAACTTGCAAAATCAGAAGCCTTTCAGTACACTAACAATGAATAGGAACATCAGATTTCTTTCACGTCTTCTAAATCTTTCACATGCATAATAGGGCTCACTATTTCAAAACTACCTACTGCTAACCCTACAAGTCTTAATTAAATACTGGCATTTAAGAGTTTGCATTGTTAAATTATATTTTTATACTAAGTTTTTGTCAAATTTTAAAAAACGAATCTTAAAAAAAGAATTTAATTTCACTAAATAGAGACAATACATGCAAAGTTTTAATAATTAAATTTTCCAGAATTCATTTAAGGCTTATCCCTTTCAAAATATAAAAATCAAACATTTCTCACTAGACCATTAAATCTTCATTTGACTTATACATGGCAAAATAACTACCAAAATCTTCAATATTATTTCATTTCTGAAGTTCATTAAGAATTAGAAGATACAATGAATTCTAATAAACATAAGAGTGAAACTCTTGAGTATATATCATAACTTATGTTCTCTTGGATGAAAATATAAGAAAAAGATGAGAAAATAAATCATTCAGTTATTTATATGATTTAAGATGGAATACATACATTTTTTAATTTCTGGGTGTATTTTTCTTTAATATATTTATAACAATTACAAAAATCCACTAGTTTTATTAATATATTTTCATCATAGTAAAATAAAGTATCGAAGGTAATTATAAATGTAAGTTTTATATGTCTTTTAATATTTAGGGTATCCTTTTAATAATCTTTTTTGTGAGTATTTGTGTGACATAAAAACCAGGAAAAGATTCATTGCTTGCCCTTCTTTTTTGGCTTTGCAATAAAATGAAGAATAATGAGGTAGAATTTATAGTATACAATTTAAAGGAAAAAGTAGGATAGGAAAAACGAGTGGGAAGATAAGATGAGTGGGAGAGAGGGGAAGAAAGTAGAATTAGCAGTGTAGCACATAGTGAATATTCTAAGGCATGCTAGACATAATTTTTAAATAATTATTTTGCTCAAAAAGTGGCCAAAATAATGGTCTCTTTCTTCTTTTCCTCTGCCCCATCTATGAATCTAAGTGTCCCTCTACTTTTAAAAAGTAGCTTCATTCAGCTATGGAATAAAAACTGATTAACAACTTAGCCTACAAAGGAGAAGGAAGAGGCATTGTTGGGAGGAGACACAAAAAATTTTTTGTGTACCCCCAAAAAATATACTGAGGTAAGAAATTTCTGAATGTTCAATAGTGGAGTGTTCCTTGAATTAATATATTCAAGTGTGTAATTACTACTCTCTTGTTAGTTAAGTAGCTGATAATTTGGGGGAATCGTTCAGCTTCTCTCAAGTTCTCAAACCGTATGGGTTTTATATAAGATGACAAACTAAAATACAGTGCTGGTGCCTAATATGTGTATGCATAGCCAGACACAAAATACACGAATGTAAATATTTTGGTAAGAATTGTATTATTCTTGATTTTTCACAAATGTTATGCTTTAAACATCTACTATTTCCTATTCTGGAGCAGAGCTAGAAGAAAATCTCTTACTGTTTTAACTATAGTCATTATTTCCATGAAAAGAAACAAGGGTAAATGTAAATAGAACAAATGTAAATTTGAATCCTGAATTATTTGTGAGGACACATCTTCTATTTGAGTTAATATGAGGTAATAACTCATATTTCAAGAATTTTGAGAAGGTTTTGAAATACTATTTTTGTTTAAAAACCATCTGGTAAATATCTAACATATGTGAACCAGGGAAAATACTAGATACTTGGTAAATAAAATAGTTCAATGGGCCAGAAAATATAAACATGGTAAGATTTAAGTGTAATGATTGCTGAGATAGGGTAATCACTTAATGTTATAAGGATAAATATGAATACACTTAATCTAGCTGTCAGTATTATGGAATGCTTCTAGGAAGATAATGTAGAACTATAGGCACTCTAGCAAGGTAAGAGTCTAAATTTTCATGTGGAACTTATAGTTTTCAGGTGAAGGATGAGGTGTTGAGAGATGGAGACTGGTCTTTGAATATGCTTTTATGAACAATAAAGAGTATGGAATTTTTCCTGAATTCTATTGGAGACACCAAAATATTTTTGGCAAGGAAAACAAGTGTCTAAGTAGTATTTTAGGTAGATTCATATGTTAGGTGTTTGGAATTTGTTTTTGAACTTGATATTAGAAGGAGATCAGTCAGAAAATGATACAGTTTTGATAAATCAAGACATAAACTGCTGGCTTGGTGGCACACATATATAATCCTAAATACTAGGGAGGCTGATGCAAGAGGATCAAAAGTTCAAGGCCAGCCTGGGCAACTTCACAAGACCCTGTCACAAATTAAAATTTAAAAATATTTAAAGGTTGAGATGGAGATCAGTGATAGAGAGCTTGCTTACTTAGCATATGTGTGACCCTGAACTCAGTCTCTACTATCAAAAATCAAAAACAAACACAATCCCCCCCCACAAATCCAGTAGAATCAACAGGTTTGAATGGTTAACTGCAGTTAGAAGGTATGGGATGAGGACTGAAGAAAAGCTCTTGGGATAGTAATTTGAACAACTGGCAAATAGTGATGCCAGTAAGCGAAATGTATAATGCACACGTGAGGGGATCAGTACACACAGGGAAAGGTGATTAAAAGGTATATATTTGTTGTCATGAGTGCTTGCTATCTACTCTAAGTACATTTAATGTGGATAGAATGTGATGCCTTGACTATACAGAGGCCCCGTAAACCACTCTAGCAAGGGTACAGAGATGGTGTTTTGGGTTTCCAGTTATTAATGCCAACTGAGACCCTAGGGTCAGTAGTTGTTAAATATACCTAAACACATTCCTCTTTCTCTTACATGTAATCACTTAAGCAAGTGTGTATATCCCCATTTACAGAACTGGATAAATAGGTATGGTAAATTCTTGCCATAGTATAGAGTTTTCCCTTCTGGACTGTAATCTATTCATGTCTGAGGACTGAGCAAGAAATTGTGATTTTCTTTTTATTAGAGTGACTACCTTCAACCTCTTGGTCTTAGTGCTCAATCTTCAAAGTCCCTGGTGCTTAATAGTTCCCCTAGGTACCATTCCAACTCTGTGGGTCATTATAGGAATTGAAGTCTACTGACTTCTGAAAGTTCAAGATCTGTTATGCTGGAATAAGAAGATGCATGTGGATATTAATGATCATATTTCTTACCATCAACCATGGCTGGGACAAAAGAGCCACCACTGAATTTCTTACTAAATTCAGTGTTCCTCTCACATATGCATTCTTAAAGTTCTGTTAAAAATGTACAATCTGGACTTTCTGAAAGGGAAAACTTCAATTTCACATGATATACATGTTTATTTATTTCCACTTCATTTAGACTCTGGATTCCTATGCTCTCTATTCCTAGCAGCCAAGTCAACTCAACTATTTCCACATTGTGAATCAAAGACCTTATTATACTTTTTGTATTGAAGAGCCATACACACAATGACTTTGCTCCATTCACTGAGAAACCATCCCATGTCCTGAGCATGGACTTCAGTTAATAGGTTGTTTATGTAACATTATCCTTTGGTTTTCCTGGTGAGGAATCACTAGAACACATTCCCAGAGTATTTCTCTGGCTCCTGCTTTTTTTTTTTAATACCAGCTAATTGTTGCAACTCTTTCAAAATATACAGTCTGTATTCTCTCCCTAAGCCCTGGGATTCTTCAGTAAGGTATGTTGAAATAGTCAGGAGAGGATGTGAGGACAGTACTTGAAGCAGAGGGGACTTGTTGATTTCAGGAATCTATTGACCCCGGCATCTTCTATCATGAAATAAACACTAGAACTTACTGGTGCATGATAGAGCATCTCTGCAGGCCTAGAAGGTCTGCTGACCTGTGTGTTCAGGAGCATCCATCCAAATTTCTTCATTTCATGCTTCTAGTTTCAGATTTCTCATGATTCAGACATGGCTTTTGTGAAGGAAAGAAGAAATCAGAAAGAAATACTGAGAGCATAATGCAGTTCTAAAATAGTTTTTCAAGGTTCTCAAAGGGATTCGTCAAACCAGATTATCTGAATACTTATATATCTCCTGAGAATAAGCCTGACTATTCATGCCATGCTTAATGATTTCTCAGGAATTGCATTTAAAAACATGATCTCACAGAAGCATAGTGATATATTTTAGAGTGGAGTACCTGAGGCAGATGGTCAGTTAAGGTACTTAAGTGGGTGACAGGAGGTGTCCATTTTCATGACCACTATATGTGAGGAAATAAAAGAACAATTAAATAAAGACAGAGCTTGATAAGAAAATAAGATCAATGGAGACAAGTTTTTGTTTGGATATAGTGGATTTGGTTGACCTGATGTATTGTGACAGAAACAATGGTAACAATAAAAAAAATTATGTTCGTATCTGTACGGATCTCATAAAAGAAGTTTATATTTTAAGCTTGCTATAGTTACAGGTAGTTGTCTAATCAGTCTGCTGAGACTATGACAGGGGTTAGAAACACAAATAAAATAACATTTTTAAAAAGTCCCTGTTTCACCTTAAACAGATTCAACTTTCAAAGGTAACAGAACACTGGAATTTAATATTTTTCACTTAAGTTTGAGTCTCAGAACTAGAATGAAAATTAAGTAATTATATTTATTGAAATATGGAATTTACTTCTATAAGAATTCTAAGTTTGAGGCACAGTAATTTTTATTCTGTAGATAATATATTTAAATGTTTCACTAATTCTGTAGACCTGTGTAGGTCTTGACATTGTGCTAACAGCTGTGAAGCACTGTTATTCTTCCTAATGGACTTTGAATTTGACACTGAATTAAACATCAGATTCTTTAAAACACATCTTTTATTACTACAAAAACTAATATGGGTCTGAAGTTGGTATCAGTGGGAGGGTGGAGGATAAAAGGAAAGAATATGGTAGAACTGTTATGTACTTGTGCATGAAAATGGAAAATGCGACTTGTTAAAATTTTTTTAAGTGGGGAGGAATAATGACAGAGAGGGAAAATTAAACTAATATATAAGAACTTCTATAAAAGGCAAGATGTAAAGCAGTGAAATGTGTTTTTGATATCACAATATGATCTCAGTACAGCAATATGATAATAAAAATTTTTAAATAAAATAAATTTGTAAATTTAATTGTAAATAAAAATATATGAATTTTAATTTTGTTCCACAAAGGTTTTTGGTGAAATTGTTTATTTTACTTCCTTCATAGATATATTTAAGTAAGTTTATACTTTTAATGGTAATTAAGAAGAAACTCCAAATATACTATTACTAATTATATCTATTTCTCTAATTTGATTTCTGTCTTAAGAATTTTTAAATCTTAAAAAAAATTATACCAGTTGTTTCTGAATTTTGGGAAATTTTGTGAATATTCACCCTCTTCATTAAATGCAGTGAAAAAAGTTCCTGTCATTTTTACCTATCTCCTAGCTCAACACAAACTCAAGCAGACTTATTTACAAGAATAACTGATGGGGGTTGGCATGTTCAGATTTACTTTTCAGGATACACACAGTGTTAAAAATCTATTTTTTGTCAGTCTCTATGGTCCAAGTTATAATTCTGCTGTGTGGACTTTTTAATACCACATCAGGAAAATTATGCATATTTAGTAGTCTTCAATTCAAGAATAAAAGTGGAATCATGCTTCTAGAATTTTTTCTTATTGCTGTAAAGGGACTAGAATTACCATCTCAGTATAACAACTAGAAAGCCAGAAGACATGTTGGGAACAACTATTTTCAGACATTGTTACAGGTAGCTCAGAATTGAACTCTGAGAGAATGAAAAACTAGTGTAAACTCTGTAATTATTTCAGTTAACTATCTAGAGGCCACTTACGGGTTTCAGGGCAAGGATGGATAACACAAGAATTACCTGATAGTCTTGCTGAATTGAAGAGATAAATTTTGATATTCATAAAAGCTACTTAATCTAGAGTCTATAAGGAATAGTACCAGACAGAAAGGGTTTCACAGAAAAATCTCCATAAATCTGAAAATATATCTTGCTAAATCTTTGGATGAATATAGATCTGTATATTTGTGGAGTAAAGTACTCAAAACATAGTAAAGAGCTACTAGAAAGCAGGAGAACAATGAAATTTTCAAAAGAAGTAAGGACTAGAAAGAGTTTACATTCACACTATCCAGAATGGAAATATTTTGTAACATATGGAATTGATGGACGAGTACTCAAGTAGTTCTAACCTGAGTTGTGGCCAGATTCAGACTAAAGGTTCTTCTTACAGTTTAGTGAGTTTAAAAGTGAAGCTCAGTAGACTCTAACCAAGCATGTGTGAATAAATTATGTGCCAGAATAAAATTAACCACTTTTCAAAGGAATGCAATAAAAGCCAGCATAGACATGTGAAATTTATAATGCTCAGTATTTAACTTGAAAATTTCCAGTCATTTCAAAAAGCAGAACTTAGAACTGATGACTAAGAAAATAACTGATCAATATAAAAAGATCCAGAAATAACAGAGAATATGGAACCATAACAAAGTGCTTAAGCAGCCATTAAAAATATGGTCCATATACTTAAATATGTATAATAAAGAAATAAAACACAATGTACAATAATGACTACATATTTTCAAAAAATAAAACATTTCCAATACAATAAATGCATCCATACACATTGACAAAGAAAGCACCACAACCCAATGATAAAACACATAAGAGAAAGTTGAGAAAATATTTCAAATGAATAATAATAAATGCAATGTATTAGTATTTGTGGTATAAACAAAATGAGTACGTGCTAAAAATTTATGCAGTTATATGTATATATTACAAAAGGACAAAAGTCTTACAATTAATGATGTTACTTTCCATTTTAAGGACATAGAAGAAAAAGAAGAGAAAATTCAACTCTAAGCAAACATAAAGAAAGAAATAATAAATGTAACAATCACTACAATTAGAGAATATAAATGGAATCACTAGTTGAATCTTTGGAAATAATAAAATTGATAAACCCTGGCCAGACTAATCATGGAAAGAATAGTGAAAGGAGAAGGGCACAATTCTCCACAGATTCCTGACATTGTTATATGTCTACAGAGAAAAAAACATGTGAAAGTTTTGTTTCAGACTCTTTATAAGGATACTTGTTAAAGGACAATGCAGATATGTCCACCTGCAAGTGAGGAGTGACTTGGGGTTGTACAGCTGTGATACCAATTCTCCACATGCATAACATTCATTTTCATCATTCATCACTTTCCAAATTGGATTTGGAGTGTCCAAGCAAACTGCTACTTTATATATCATGAATAATAAAGAGCTCTGTCTCAGACATAGGAATTCATTTGATTCTGCCATCATTTATGAAACTTGTAGAACACCAGTATCAAGAATGAAAATATAATGTCACTATAGCTCATACAGACATGAAAATAATACATGTCAATATTATGAATAAATTTATGCAAAATATTCAGCAATTGATATGCAATGGACAAACTTATTCCCATTCAAGACAAACTAGATAGATCAAACTATTCCATATCTATTAAAGAAACTAAATTTTCATATAAAATCTCACAAGAAAAATCCCAAGCAGACAGATAATCCTGAAGAAAATCAACAAGAAATATTTGTTGAAACCTAGACCAAATTGACCTAATGGATATCTGCTGAACATACCATTCAATAGCTAAACAATACACATCCTTCTAATCAGTACATGGACCACTTCTCAGGCTAGATATATAAAACAAGTCTCAATAAAGTTTAAGAAATTGAAATCATATTCTTTTTCCAATAATGATGCAATAGGTTTGAAATTAGTAACAAGAGAAACCTTGGAAGCTATATCAATTCATGGGCATTAAATAACTTACCCTTGAATCAATCATAATGAATCAATGAAGATCTGAAAAAGTAATTAAAAAATTTCTTGAAACAAGCAAATGAAACCAAAACACAGTAAATCCCAAGGAATAGAACAAAATCAGTACTAAAAAGAAGTCTATAGCCTATCATACAAGCAGAAAGACCTCAATTATATAAGGCATTCCTACAATTTAAGGAAAAATAGAAACAAGAACAAACTATTCCAAAATTACTGTAAGTAAAGAAATAATAAAGAACAGAGTAAAAGTAAATGAGTTCAGGACTAAAAATGACACAAAACAAATTAAGAACTGTTTCTTCAAAAGATAAGCAAAATCACAAATCCTCAACTGGACAACAGAAAAGAGAGAGAAGTCTCACAAAAAAAGAAAGATATTACAATTAATACCATGGATATACAAAGTATCATTACAGATAATTATGAACAAATATATGCCAAAAATTTGGTAACTTACAAGAAGAGAACAAATTTCTGCATATGTACATCTTATTAAATTGAGTCATGAAGAAATAGAAACCTGGATAAACCAATAAAAACTTATGAGGTAGAGTCAGTAAGAAACTTATCCCATCAAAGAAAAGCCTAGAAGCAGAGAGCTCACTACTGAGCAGTGGCAAACATTTACAAAAGCATTAGTACCAATTCTCCTTAATTTAAGAAACAGAAGAGGACAGAATTGATCCAAACCCATTCTACAAGGCCAATATTACCCTCTTAGCAAAACCAGACAAGACTGTGACAAAAAAAGAAAATGACAGAATAATGTCTTTGGTTAACATGAGTATAAAAAAATTCAACAAAATACTAATAAACTATGTCCACCAGCACATTGAGAGACTATATTCACCATAAGGAACTGAGATTCAGTCCTGAGAAGCAAAAGCTGCAACATGTACAAATTAATGATTGTGATACACTAAATCAACAGAAAGAAGAAAAAACCCTATAGATCCTCTCAATAGATTCAGAAAAAATTGATAAAATTCAAATTTTTCATGATAAAAAACACTGGAAAAATTAGGTGTAGAGGGATATAAAAGTCATTTATAGTACACCAAGCTAATATTACACTGAAGTGAGAAACCAAATGAAAGTCTTTCTTTCTAAGATCTTGAATAAAAATGGATGCTCAGGGCTGGCCGAGTGGCTCATGTAGTACAGTGCCCAAATGTGAGGCCATGAGTTTAAACTCCAGAATCACCAAAAAAAAAAAAAAAAAGAGAGAGAGAAAGAAAAAATGAAAGAAAAGTGAGCATTGGACAGGCGGAGTAGCTCAAGTGGTAGAGAGCCTGCCTAGCAAGCATGAAGCCATGAGTTCAAACATCAGTACCACACACCCACATAAAAAGAAAAAAATGTAAGTGTTTTTTTTTAATATTGCCTCTTGGTCTTTTGGCTAAGATCAAGTGTAGTACCTGTTCTTCTCAGCTAAGTATCTGACATGTCCTCTATCCAAGAATAATATATCAAGTGGATTTTTTGAAATAGGAGATGGAATAGGAGGTTGCTCTGTCCATTCCACATATCAGCCTGGAATTGCAATACCTCTAGGAATGGTGCACACCCCATCAGGGAAGTAAAAATTTGTCTAAAAAGTAAAAATTAATGCTCATTTTCACTACCTTTATTCAATTAGGTACTAGAAGTGCTAGCCTGAGCAAACAGGCAACAGGGAGAAAAAAAGGTCATGAATATTGGAAAAGACTAAGTTAAATTGTGACTATTTGAAGATGTCATGATCTTACATGTAGAAAATTCCATGTGCTCTACCAAAAGTCCCATAAAATTAATTAGTGAAGTTGCAAGATGAAGAACAAACTTACAAAAATCAGTAGTGTTGCTCTGTATCCATAGCAAGTTGTCCACAATGGAAATCAAGAAAATAATCTCATTTACCATAGCTACAATAGCTTAGGATGCATTTAACAAAAGAGGTGAAATATATCTATAAAACTTTCATGAAGGAAGTTGAAGAAGACACAAAATATGTAAGTTGAATATCCAAAGAAGTCTGAGTAAAAAGGACAAAGTTAGAGGCACACCTTGACTTCAAAATATACTACAAAGCTACATCAATTATAGCAGCATCATATTGGCATATAACCAGACACAAACCAATGAAACAGAATACAGAGCCTAAAAACAAACTCATACATCTTTGGCCATCTTATTTTAACTAAGTTATTAAAAATGCATTAAAGATAGTAATGTGAATAAATGATACTGGGAAAATTGGGTGTCTATATGTAGAAGAATTAAACTAGGTCTATCTCTCACCAATTACAGAAGTCAGCAGAGAATTGATACAAGATTTAGTTTAAGAACTGAACCCATGAAACCACTAAAAGAAAATCTAAGGGAAATGACTAGGATATAAGTGAGATTCCAAAGCACATGGAAAAAAGCAAAAAAAAAAATATTTAGATAAATGGGATAACATAGAACTGAAAAGTTTCTATACAACTAAGGAAATAGCAATCAGAATGAAGAGATAACCTAATTATTTACAAACTATATATATGACAACATACTATAGAAGGAGCACAAAAAATCAATAGAAATAAAACAATAACCCAATTTCAAAAATGGGCAATAGAACTAGACATTTGCCAAAAGAGGAGATACAAGTTGTTAACAGATGTGCATGAAAAAAAAATTCAAAATCACTAATCATCAGGAAAATTCAAGTCACAGTGACAATGAAATATAACTGCATGCCAATTAGATGGCTATTTTCAAAAAAACTGGAGATAAGTGTTGGCAAGGATGTTGAGGAAAGAACCCTTGCATAGTATTGGTGGGAACATGCAAGAGTATAGTAATTATAGAAAAGATTACTGTGGAACTAATATATGATTCAGCAATCCCACAAGTGAGGATTTACATAAATAAAATGAGATCAATGTCTTGAAGCAACATCTGCACTCCCATGTTTATTACAGTGTTATTCAAAATAGCCAAGAAAAGGAGGCAATCTAAGTATTCATGAACGGATAAATGCATAAAGAAAATATGGTCATGTGGAAAATGGAATGATATTTAGCCATGAAAAGAATGAAATACTGTTATTTAGGAAAACAGAAATGGGACTGGAGATAAATTAAATAAGCTAGGCACAGAAAGACAAATATACCTTGATCTCATTGATATGTAGAAAGAAAAAGTTATCTAATGTAGTCAAGAATAGAATCGTGGTTATCAGAGGCTGCAAAAAGTAGGGGTTCCAGAGGGATAGGTAAGTTGTTGGGTTTTTTTAAATTTCACATTGATTTATTTTTTATTTATTTTTTTAATCATTTTGCATTTACTTATATGTGTATATATTGTTTGTGCCACTTCCCTTCCGCCCCTAACACCTGGCTTCCAGGCAAAACCTGTTCTTCCCTCTTCTTCAATTTTGTTGAAGAGAAAACATAAGAGATAATAAGAAAGACATTTCATTTTTGCTAGTTTGGGATAAAGATAGCTCTACAGAGAGATTCCTAGTGTTGCTTTCATGCACGGTAAGTTTGATCAATGTTTGTTTGTTACATAATAGGGTGACTACATATAACAATATACTGTATATTTCAGAAAGCTAGAAGAGAGGATTATATTTTATATATCAGTTTAAGAAGAAAATCTAATCTGTTAAAAATCAGTAAAATAAAACTCATTTCACAGAAATATTAATAATTTCCCTATAAACTCTTCTGTAATGTCTAAGAGAGTAAGACACCTTAATACTCATTTTATGAGCCCAATACCAAAATGAAAACTGGAAAAAGGCCTTAATGAAGCAAAATTCAACAGATCAGTTTTCCTCATGAATAGATATAATATAATCCATAAGAAAATGTTACCAAATCATCCAAGAATGGTGGCGCACACCTACATCTATAATCCCAGCACGGTGGAGGTTGAGACCGGAAAATCAGAAGTTCCAGACCAGCCTGGATTGCACATCAGAATCCTGTCAAGGAAATAAGAAGGGCAGGAAGGAAGGGAGGGAAGAAAACAAAGGAAAAGGAAATGAAAAAATATTATCAAATCAAATGGAGCTTTGCTTCATCCTGGAATGAAAAGTTGTTTTTTTAACATTTAAAAATCATATATGGCACCCAACATAACAAAATTTTTAAGAGGCAAGAACTCATATGATATTGCCATCACATGTACAGAGGTCACATGACAAAATTCAGTATGCCCTTATGACAAAAATTCCAAGCTAATTAGGCATAGGTTCAGTACATCTAGCTTTTTGACTAGTTAAATGCACACATAATATCATCTAAAATAATTATACATATAAAATTAATTTTTTAAGTCTACAATTCTCAATGGGTAAAGACGTAGGAAACAAATAGCTCGGTCTAACTAACTTTAAATCTGCCTATTCTCAATTTACTGTATCATGCTTCATAACTCACATTTATTTAAAAAAAGTCTTCTGGCTGATATTTAAAATTCTGCACAAGTTCTTGTGGTTTCATGTATTTCATGAGAGAAAATCACCCACTAAGTTAAGTCAATAGTATTGATACTTCTACCGTAATCACAAACATATACATGCATATATATGTACAGGTATATATGCATAAGTATGTCAATGTCAATAAGTAAGAAACTTTTCTTGATTTTTTTTCCTTTTTTTATATTTATATTATCATATTATTGTACTGGGTGTGTCATTGATTCTTTTCTGATCTTATTTATTTTCTTCAATCTTGCACTATTTACGAATAACTAATGCAACAATCATCACTAATTTTAATTTCAGCCAGATTTATATATGAAAAATACTTGTTTAGGAAAAAGTCAACAATCATTTCTACCATTTTCCACTCAATTTATTTTGAAATACAAACTGTAAATACCTATATCATAAATTAGGTTTCTTTAGAATAAGACATTAATTCTGCTATCAGATGTTTTCAATTAATTTCAAAACTCTTTATTTGCTGGAATTGTGTGTGTACATATATATATAGTGTAGGGTATATATGGGTACATATATATGCATGTATGAATGAGAGACTAGTTTAAAGAGAATTGGGAATAAATAGATGAAAGAGGCTTTAGCAGGCATAACTAAAAGTAAAAACTAATATAGTTTCACTTTGTGACCATTTATCAAGTGATTTGACAAATATCTCATATAATTCATGTAAACAAAACTTCACAAATCATTAGACTTGTGAAATTAGACTGGCTAACATGATTAGGGTTTAATTTTGGCTTATGCAATATGAAAGTAAAAATTTTCAGTTGTTTACTTATACAAGCACATGACTTAAGGTCATTACATTTTAGACAGATAATTTCTTGGTTGATAATTTCTTTACTTATGTAGTGATGGAATTTACTTTGTAATTACTTGTATTAGAACATAGTATTTTTAGTATGTATTCTGAAATATGATTTATCTTGTATTTGAAAATAGGTTAAGAGTTTGAGAGATTGTCAATAAAAAAAGATTACTTAAGATCTACCCATAATGTTGTTTTAGACTGGACTGAAGAAAACTATGTCAATAATAATATCAAACTGGAATGACCCTTGCGTCAACTGTGACTTAGATCAGTGTTGTATGACTTAACTACAGAAGAGACAACAGATTATTGGGACATCACTCATGATGTGGTGTTAGCATAGCTTTTGATGTATATGTTTCACATCAGATATGCTTTCATTTTCCTTGATGGAAAATCTATGGGAAAATAGTAACTTCATCAAATTAGTGAGTAAATCAGACCATTTTGGATTTTGCTCATTTAGTCTGACAAGTGTAGCAGTATTCATTATTTATAATTCCACCCTGAATGGGCTTAGTATATGCCCTTCAGTGCATTTTATAAAATCATTAGTCTTAGTAACTAAGCATTAATTATTTTTATAAATCATAATACTTAGTCCTTGAACTTATTTAAATATTGATAAACTTATTTAAATATTTTAAATTCTGAAGTTAGTGTGCTTTATACAGCTAGTGTATAGAAACACTTGAATTAATTAATTAAATTATTTTTTGCAGTGCTAGGGATCAAACCCAGGGAGCACATGCTAGGGAGGTATTCTACCACTGAGTTACACCCTAGCCCTAAAACATAGATTTTTTTTTTGTATTGTGAGAGAGGAATAATATATCAGACAGAGGATTGTAAGACCTAAAAATGATTTTGGAATTTGTCCTTATTGTGGTAGGCAATAGTTATGTTTTCTAAGACATTCTCATCTTCCTTGGGAAAGATGTGGTCAAAATGTCCTTAAAATACAACACAAAAATCACTACTTTCTCAATTTCTGAGAAGAATCATTTCTAATTATAATGAGTCAGAAAAATTATCTCACATTATGATATGTCAGTTTAATTATAAGTAACTTTATTTGAGATCTACTTGGCTATATAAAGAGGAAATAGAGGTCTATTATAGGCTAAGAGAAATGTGTCTCTGCCACTTTGGTTAATAAGAAACTCTTAGTCTTCTGTGTACCATACCCCACACTATTGGAGAGATTTTTGAATACCCAAAGTTATTTTATTCTACTCCTACTCTTCTCAGCACATTTTCTGCTAAGTGCCATCAGAGAATTCTGAGACTCCCATAATACAAGAAGGACTGAGCAAGTAGTCAGTGTAGATGGGGTTGTAATGTTTGGATAGCAGATCTGTTTGTTACAGAGAGTGCCTAAGGCAGGGTGTTCTAAGACTGATATACCTTACAGTTTCTGAATTATCAGAACTCATTTCAAGATATATAAAAAATTATAATTTTTTTCTGTGCAACACCAAAAAGAGAAAAGTTGCAAACTATTTTTATTCTTTGGGAATAATTTTGCTACTCTGGTCACAGAAGACTGGGAAATAAAAACAGGAGGCATAATTCAGAATTAGTTTAGAAGGGTGAAGAACTACACCAACAATTCTTTGGCTTAGGCTCTGTGCAGCAAATTTGCTTGAAGATGAAGAAATCAGGTAAAACATAAGGAGGAAATTACTAGATTCACTGTGTTCTGTCTCAATCATTAAGTGTAGTAAGTGTCTCTTAATTCTTGTTCCGCCATACATTTGAAGGGTGCTTTTGGCCAAACTGTTAAAATTGTTTAAGCTTTTATTTTTTATTTATAAAATGGGGATGATAATACTTACCTCATAAGTTTGGTTATTATAGAGATGAAAAGAATATAACAGAGAATATATTTTAACAAGTTAACAGAATGCCTGACACAAAGAAAAATCTCAATAAAGTTTTTGCTCTAAAATATGATTACTCTTTTATTGCAATTGCTTTAATCTATTATTTGTGCAAAACTATAATATTTGCAATGACTCATTCTTTGTATATATGTTTAATATTATATGTATTAGTATGTATATGTAGCGTATATATACAATGTATATAGATGTATATCAATTTATATTGAATATATATACTAACATGTAGCATCTTTGTAATATATATAAAATATATGTATATAATGCTTGTGTATGTATATATATAGAGAGAGACATAATATATACATACTACATTAGCTAATTTGGTGGGCTTGTCAAAGACTTACTAAAGCAGATCAGGGTTGGGGAAAATTTAAAGGATGAAGAAGTTTCAAAAAATAAAAACCAGAATGCTCTTGAGTTTTCTCTTTTATTGTTTCTCCTTCACATGTTTGGTATCCATGATTTAGTAGTTTAAAAGGTTATTTGGTGATTTATCAAAGTTTTATTGATGAACTCACTCCTTGAGAGGCAAGGAAAACAAATAATTATCCATCCATGCAGCCTATGCTTATAAAGAGGATAAGTAGGTTAATGTACAGGAAGCATTTAGAATCAGCTCATTTTTAGTCCAATTACTGTTTTTCCAAAGGAATAATTGTTAAATATTCTGTGTCTTTGTTGACTATAACTTTAAATTGTAAGATTATTTTTTCTTTAACATATTCCTTACATTCCAGGAATGAAGAAGGCTACATTGATGGGATCTGTACCCACACAAATCTCATATTCTTTAGTAGATTCATTTGTTTATACTCAAGAATGTAATATGGAGTGATCTGTAAGTCAATATCTCTTTTATCTCATAAAATTGTAATTGTCTCCATTTGACAGCTGTTTAATGAAAAATGGAAATAGAATTGTGGAATCAGGAATTTATCCTACTGTTTATTAATCGGAAGTAGGAAAATTTTTATTAATGCATATGAATTGAACAATGTGAGAGCCTTCACTGTGCTGTGTCCATAGATGCACCCAGATGCTTATATCATATTTACACCTCTATTACTTACATACCCCCACCTCCACCCACATTTATTTAAATGGGTCTCATTATGACCTTTTAATTGCATGTATACAATGTACCTTGATCATATCCCCTCCCTTTTCCCCTCTCATACCTCCTACTGGTTCCATTCTAAATAGTTCCCCCTTTATGTTTATGTTTTTTGCTTTAGATCTAGATTCTGCATAAGAGACAAAGGATGTCATTTTTGTCTTTCTGAGTCTGGTTTATTTTGCTTAATATGGTGATCTCCAGTTCCATACATTTTCCTGCAAATGGCATAATTTTATTATTCTTTATGTCTGAATAATACTCCATACTGTATATATACCACATTTTATTTATTTATTTTTCTGTTGATGAGGATGTAGCCTGATTCTGTAAGTTGGCTGTTGTGAATAGTGCTGTGATAAACATGGGTGTGGATGTTTCTGTATTGAGTGCTTACTTGCATTGGAAGGAGATTTTGAGAATAAATTATTCCTTTCTAAAAGATACCCATTGCCCTTACCCACAACCTCTCCTCCAATGATAAAGCACTGATTGCATTTGTTGTTGCATGTGGACAGTGGCAAATGTACAGCAGAAGTATAGGAAGAGTTATAGATATGTTCTGTAGAAAATGAGAGGTGAGACACTGACAGGGTAAAAATTTATTCAGAAAGTAGAGTCAAAACACAAAGAGAGAATGCTCTGGAAACTGAAGTAATATAAATCTTCAGACCAACAGGTAGAATGATACCTGGAGTGTTTCTTTCCTCAACATTCCAAAGCCTAAAAAGAAAATGAGAAGTACAAGTCTGAAAAGAGAAATACAAAGAATCTCTACTAAACTTGTAGTTGTTACGCTGAAAAGAAAAAATGACAACAAGTTATAGCATTTTCCCTATATAGAACAAAGTGACAGTAGGGATGTATGCCCAGGACAGAAAGAAATGAACTATCGATTTAGTTTTGTGAGCCCTCTAAATAAGTGGATTAGATCACCACACAAGTGATTGTTAAGAGAGCTCACCTAGAGACTCAACCTGTAGTGTAGATTTTAGGTACAGGTACAGTGAGATGAAGCAAATGATGCCTGTGGACAGAGATGGAAAGGACATAAAAGATGCGCAATCTTCAGATTAGCTATTAATGTATATCTTATGTGGAGGCAAACTTCTGCTCTGTGTTAAACTGGCTATAAAAAGCAGGTACATTGGTAAATTTTTTACTTCAAGGTACAAACTCTTCCATCAGCTTTCTGTGCCTAGTTCATACATATGATTTAACACATAGAAGAAGATTAATTTCTGGGGACAATTCAGAAAGAATTTCATTTCTTGGCAGAAAATGAATCCTAAGACAAAAAGCACTAGAAACCCGATATTGCTGTCTGTTTATAGTGAGCTCAAGGAATTGGTATTGCATAGGCACATTTTCAGCTCCAGGCTTACTTGTTTCCACTTCACAGTTTAGCTCTCAGTCCTATTTCTGTACTACCCCTCTGTGTTAGGCAAATCTTCAGACTGTGAGTCATCAGTCATTCTGATGACTGCCAAGTATACCCATTACTCTAAAGTGAGCAAAATAATATATCATACATGACAAATTCAAACTCCAACTGGCTGAAAGAACTCTTACAATAGTTCAATTAACCTGTGGATGTTTATGTCAGATATGCATTTTTGTTAGGTGAGGTATATAAACCATAGCATTTGAGAAAAATGGTAATTTTAAAAGAGGTCAATATAGTACAAATTTGTAGGCATTGATTATTTTCCTTCACTATTGAAAAGCCATAATATTTCCCCATTAGCTTTAAGCATTGTAGTATTACATGTTGTTTTCAGGGAAAAGAATATGATTTTTTAGAATTTGTTTCATTAAAGTTTAAAGGTTTAAACTCATTCATTTGAAAATTAAATGGCTATATTAGGCTATTAATTCAATTCTGTATATTGAATTTAACCAATTTCAACATAATAGGATGTTTACTATATATGGAAGTCCCTCTGTGATTTTCTTTCATAATAAGCTTTTCTTGGATTCATGAAAATTTTGGAGACCTGGCTTTAGGAACTCAATCTTTACAAAATTTCAAAAGAAAATATGGATTAATTCATATACAAAAATATTATTGCTAAGCATTTCAGGTTACATATGTTAGTTGGTCACAATATTATAATCCCCAGAGGAAAGCTGCCCAGAAATGTCTTTAAAGTCAAAAGACTTTTTTCCTTTTTTGAATGGTGAGTGTGTTGTGAGTTAAATGTTCTTCCATGCACTAACAAGACATAGTACCTTCCTCATTCTCCTTCTACAAGAGAAATTCCTTATCAGGAAAACAGGAAGACCTCTGCTCACCAACATGGTAAATACTCTGTTTTAAAGTATGTTAAAGATTTTAAATTTTTATTCACTCTAATTCAGGAGAAATGGTTCATGGAGGGTTCTATTTTTGTGGCCTCTACCACTGTTCAGCATTTTGCTTTTCTTTTCTTTTTTCAGTTACAATATTGTCTCATCACATGCCATTATTTCCCATGATTTATATTTATATTTATATGTATATTTATTTCATACAGCTCCGAATGACTGCTTCCTAATACCATTTTTAGAAAAAGAAAAGCTAAATGACTTTATAAGGTAAACCGAAGTCAGTTTTCTGTATATATATATATATATATATATATATATATATATATATATATATATATAAATTGTAAACCATAAGACATTGCTTTTTACTGAAATTTAGCTTTTTTCTTTTCTCTTTTCTTTTGTACTTCTTTTTTTCTCTCTCTGCCCTAGCTCATTTTAGTCCTTCTATCCTTCTGATTCATTTTAAAAAGTAAACTTAACAACATATTTGTATAACTTTCCATCGATTCAAAACTGTGTTCTTTTTTATTTTAACTAAATATTTTAGACTCTAACATGTTCTCAATTCCCTGTTATATAATGGATTTAGGTATGAGAATATACAGTTGATTATAGTCACAGTCACCATTAATCTCCAACTTTAGATGCCAAGATGAAGAAACTCTGCCAAGTATGCTGTGCTAATCATAGACCTTGTGCCAGATAGAGAACACAAGCCTTCCATGTTAGGTTACCATGTTGAGGATATCAGACTCCTAATGCTTGTTGGGAAACTTGAAGTAATCAAGACTCTATTCTCACTGACAAGACTGGCTTTTAGAACTTAATTAAGAAACAGTCAAACAGAACTAATTTTTACAGTAGCAGCATAAAGGCCTAAAGCTTCAATGACTCATAATAACTCCTCACGATTTTTGATTCTTGTAATAAGTTCCACTAGTGTGAGCTTCTTCTCAGATCCAATTTCCTATTGATAGAAATTATTTCAAGGCAAGAGTTTTGTGCCTCACCTTTGCTTTCCTCATTGACAGATACATGGTTTAGTTTTTCATTGGAGGTGACTGAGATTCCTATTTATAGACAAAGCCTTAAAGAACCCTCTTCTGACCCAATTAAAAGTTAGCTTATCAGCAATATCCTTACTTGATGAAATTTCCAGACAATGGCTCTTGCCTTTTGTTGTATTAAATAATCTGATTAAACCTATTTGCTCCCTCACAAGAAGCAAAAGCCCATATGTATGTACATGGGATGTGTTACTGGTTGATGATTGATTAATAATCATTTCTGTTTTCTCACAACATGAACTTTGGGATAAGATTTCTAACCCCCAAGTAATGTCATCACAGTTAAATTGTGAGAAGTAAGTACCCATGACTTTATATGTAGGTAGATGCTTTTTCATTAAAATTTTGCCTAATACCTTTAGTCTGAAGAGATAATTTTCATTTCTAAAAATGTAGAAGACAGAATTCAGTATTCCAACTTACACAATTGTATACATTTTAAGTGTAAATTTACAGATTTTGGACGAGTGTTGCTTAATAGTTGTTTATATCTGGAGACCAATGAATGCACTGATTAGAAATAATCTGTTGGAACAAAGAGATGTATTCACAAAAGATATTGTAATGATTATATGACATGTGTGATCATTTGTACTGAATATCTTTCTTGAGCTGTATATAAATACAACCCTGAAAAATATGAATAGCTACAGAAAGTCTTTGTGATACACATGAATTTGTGTATTTTCTTCCTGTTTGTGTTAAAATGTTGAAGAATATCAACCTTTCACTATTTAATTAAAGAACAATTCTTTCTGAGTAATTCATGGAATGCAGGTCTGGTAAAATTTTGAATTTTCCTCAGAATATTCTCTGATAATCTAGTAATGTGAATATGTATAATCATTTATTTTCTTTCTATTTGGAGCTGCATTTGAAGGCTCTTTTACTAGAACTGATATTTTTCTTTACTTTACTAAATAAGATGAAAAGAATAGCCAAGGCTTCTCTCAGAGATGGTTATATTTGTGATTTCCAATTCCAGCACCTAGGGCATTCCCAGACCAGACAGTACTGTGACACTTGTCCAATTTTGATGATAACAAGCTAAGTTTCTAAATTCATTGCATTTCCTCATTTGTAAAAGCATTAATCTCTCAGGAGAATAAATTTCCCACACAATAAAAGAGAAAAATTATGTATATATCTATCTATATCTATATTTATATATATTGTATTTCATTTTGCTTTCTCAGTAATGCTTTAAATCTTGTTCACAATTTTTTTTTACTCATATTGTACAGGTGAATGCCATATTTGGAAAAAAAGATAATCATACTCACATGGCCTATGAAATAGCAATTAGAATATTCTTAGAAGAATAATACAACAATACATTTTCAGTTTCTTATAAGTATTATTGTATTTCTTTTTGAAAATAACCAATTTCATTTCTTAGTAGATTTAAAAATCAATCAAAGGGAATGCAGAAGCTTCCCCTATACTCTGGGTGATATGTTGTAAAAACCCAGGGGATGCCTGAGAGTACAGATAATATCAAAGTCTATATATGATGAAGTTTAATTTGTAAATAAAATATAACAATAATGGATAAAATAAGACCATGGCACTGTAATGTTATAAAGCTACTTAAAACTTACGAACTATTTCTGCATGGAAGTCTTATTTTTAAATTTATAATTTCATTTTATTTTTGGAGTTTCAGACTGTGATTGATTAGAACAACTGAAATTGCTAAAAGAAAAACCATGGATAAGGGAAGACTATTGAAATTACTACATATTTATTATGCTTGTGATGATATTAAAGAACTTTGCAAAAAATAAATTTTCATCTATGTTTTATAATATTCAAAACTATTTAGTTTAAAAACATAAAATTTTTCTTCATTTGACACGATATGAAATAAAATATAGTAAAGACACTATAGTATGAATCATCCAAAATTATACCAGGCTTTTTGAAAGTCTTCTAGAAGTAGAGAAAATGTTTCCCTCTGGAGCAAAAAGTAAGTATGTTTATTTTAAAAGTTTGGGGATCTCTAAACTTATAGTTTCTCCACAATGTTACCTACTATATACATAGATACTACCTATCCTTCTTTGAATTACCTTGTGAGAACTAGAGTTTGAGGAAGTCATGTCTATTCCTATTATTTTAGGTATCAAAGTATTTTGTCTTTGATTCAGGGTGGGTATTTTGCCAGCATCTATGAAATATGGCTGGCTAAGTTAGCTTTCAAGTAGGGTGATATTTTATACCATTCACAGTTCTTGATAATCCATGTCAACAAATTTATACACATACACACACACACACACACACATACATGAGTTGTTTAAATGTCTTGATAGATCATGCTAACACTATTGGAGGAAAGAGGAATGGAGCAGAATGGAATCAGAGGAAATTATAAGTGAGGTTGTTCCATAGAATTAGCAATGTTTCATCTTTTTAAAAATGGTGTGAATAAAATGATAAACTATTAACATGGATGTTGGTAAATAATTATTTGGCCTTTTATGCTTTTATACTTTTATATTTTTAATATTTTATAGTCAAACCAGGACATACGATGAAATTCAGTCTCATTATTGAATTCCATGGTTGAACCATGACACCAAGCATTTCTTTCAATTATTATTCTTGTGTTTGTTTTTAAGGAAGCCCTTCCAAGGGATTATCACACATATAATAAGACAGAATTACAAATTTTATTCAAGGAATGCTTATTTTGTCTTTATGAATACCTCCTTATTAGAAAGACTCTTCTGTATGGAGGTGTGGCTCAAGTGGTAGAACACCTGTTTTGGGAGAATGAAGTTCTGAGTTCAAACCTCAGTACCATCAAGAAATAGAAAGACTGTCATTTATCCACAGGTTTTTTGAATAGTTCCCATCTATTAAATTTTATTTCTTTCTTGGGTTTACATTTTACATGGTCAACATCTTACACAATTTTTTACAGTCTTCTGTGGCATTGTACACATGCAGACATATAGTATCAGGAATCAGAAAATGTCAGTTCAAATGCCTGAGTTGCCGTTCTCTAATTGTATGATTTTGCCTAAGTTTGGAGTTCTTCCTACCCTCATTTGTATCAACTATAACACTGGGATACAAATATCTGGCAGTTAAGACTGTTGGGGTTGTTTTGAAGATAGATTCCATTTTTATAAAGAGTTTTTGTAAATATTCAAGAGCTGCAAAGGACAGCATTTTTAAAGTCAGTAGTCATAACCCCTTATTTTTATCACCTCCCCACTGTTGCTTTGTTCCTGATAAACAAAAGTGCTTTCCCTAACCATTGAGCATAAAAGCTACTTTTGTATCCTCTCACCATCCTGATCTTTCTCCTCTGAATATACTAAGCAAAGGATTATGTTTTTCTTAATGCTACTTAAAATATATACCCCAAACAATTCAAGGACAAGGCAAAGTATAAATAACTTTAAAAGAATGGTAATCAATCATAAAAGGAAATGCATTTATAGTTTCTTTTCCAATTACAATGAATAAAATATTATTTTTAAACATATCAAAGTGGTTTTAGTCTTGAGTTAAAGCCAAAAAATAAAAAATTTGAGTCAAGGAGCTTCAAAGATTTATGAAAACTTATTTTTAGGATAAAAATAAGTTTCAAAATGCAAAACTTGAATATAAATATAAAGAACAGAACAGTTGAGAGATGCTGCTTTTGTGTCACACTCAGGTTCAAATATTGCACCAGCTTCTCACCAGTCCATACTTTTTTATTGCCTCTATTATATTATTGCAGGATATATAATGATTCTATAAGATATTTTCAAATTATTATTATCTGCCTTTATAATAAGCAGATAATAATTAAGAATATTATCATGCATTAATTCATGCATATTCCCTTATATAAATATATGTCAAAGTTGTACAGTTTGCAAATAGTCTTATATTAATGTCAATTAATTAATCTTATATTAAACTACTGACAAACA
This sequence comes from Castor canadensis, assembly GCF_047511655.1. Classification (NCBI taxonomy): domain Eukaryota; kingdom Metazoa; phylum Chordata; class Mammalia; order Rodentia; family Castoridae; genus Castor; species Castor canadensis. The sequence continues at coordinate 88,788,382 of NC_133391.1, read as the reverse complement.
ATAATTTTTATTCATCATTCCAGAGAATTAAGTTTTCAATGCTTCATATTTTTTCATAATTCTATTTATACAGTTGTCAAACTATGCTTCAAGATTCCTAGGATTAAATATTTTCCATCTATAACAATCACCACTTATAAGATTTAGTCTTAGCCTTAGCTTCTAGGCTAATATATGAATTAGCCAACAACTTCATATTGAATTTGATTTCGTAAAATACGAACAAAAATTTAATACTACTGTTGTGATAATAAACCCATATTTTCGCTACTGAAGTTTGGAAAACTACAATTTGTCTTTGTTTTTTGTGGGAGTGAGGTTTGAACTCAGGGCTTCATGCTTGCAAAGCATGAGCCACATCTGCAGCACATTTTGCCCTGGTTAGTTTGGAGATGATGCCTCAAACAGCAATCCTCCAGATTTTAGCCTCCCCAATAGCTAGGATTACAGCCAGGATCCACTGACACCCAGCTTATCTTAATAATGTCAGTGAACCCCTAAGCTTTTTCACCTTTTAAGTATGACTTCTATGTTGCTTAGGACAAGTTTCAAAAGGTCCATCTCTGACAGTCAGTTGTGTTTTGCAGTCAAACATGTCTGTGATCACTACACTTCTGCCTCTATCCTTGGTTGAATGTAATCTAGGTTTAAGAACTCTTACATGAATTTCTTTTACTATGTTTATTTATTTTGCACCTCTCCCCTACTCCTACTGAGATTGGGTCAATTATTTTTTATCTATTTTATGGAAAGGATCTTCATGTGTCCTATATAGTTACAGAAGTTCCTGGTCTAAAAAACTCTAAAGTTCTCATGGGGTAGAATGGGAATCCATGGGAGAGTCTTTTTAATGAAATCTAGCAGGGTATTGATGCATATCAGTAAGTTTTTAAATTTATTGGGCATGGGTTCTAACCTTGGATAAGTACTTCATTTAAGGACTAAAACTTTCCATATGTAAAATATAGGTGTTATGTTAGAGTGATATTTTCCCAAACTTCATGTGTCACTCATAATTATTGAGACATCCACAAATTTTTGGTTATTTTATGTAACTAACAATTAATTAACTCACCTTTGATTACATTGTATCTTTTAAATGAAACTTATAATACCCCTCCATAAGTGGAAAAATAGCACTAACTTTTATTAATAGAAGGCAATTTAAAATAATATTTAGAATAGAGATGAATAATCCTGCACAGGCAAGACTCATTTTATTGCTTCATCTCTCTGGGAAAAAGGATGTTAACTCCTGTTAGAAGAGTGTCAAAGACAACCTGAATCAAATCATTATTTCCTAAACATAACACAAATACTCAACAGGGTTTAAAAGAGGAATAACCTCATTCTTGACCTTTATTCAAGGCAGTGTTTATTAGGGGCAGGCATCCCACTTGGTTCAACAGTTTCTCAGGCTTGTACTCTACAATGGGCAATGGTCTTGGAATTTTTAATTGCAGAGAAATTTTCAGTATACTGATTATAATTATGTTAGTACTGACAATTACTTAGCTAAAATATATTGAGTCCTTATATTCCAGGTAACGAATAAAGAATTTCATAGGTTTTATCATGTTTAATCCTCATGACAACCCTGTGACGTACATGTTATTGTGATCCATATTAAAATCAAAGAAAGAAAAACACAATGAACTTTCAATTCACACTGAGGGATTGGGAAAGAAAGGAGAACTGAGTGAGGCTACAATAAAAATATAAAAATTAAGAAAATATGTGGAATGTTCAAATATAATTTGCAAAGTAAAAACTACAAATTGATTTGATAATAGACAATCTCTTGGGGTATTATTAAATGACCTTAGAATTAAAATTTATGTATTTTTAAGGACATGGAAAAATCTTAAGTATCCCCATATCCCTAGTGCCTAAAATGTATGATACTTAATCAGAGAGTACAGAAGTAGAAAAGAGAGAAAGAATAAATAAAAAATGGAAAAAAAATACAAATAAACATCTTAAAAGATTAAGGGGATAAGAAAAGCATATAATATTAGCTACATAAATAACTAATGTCCAGATATTCAGAGCCCAGAATTAGTTGTGAAGACATTTGAACTCTAGTACGGATGTTAAGGCCTCCTACGATATACTTGCCAAAAGCCTGGAGTCTGGTGAGCCAAGGGAGTTCTTTGTACAGTGATACAGGTTGAGCATTTTGGACAGTGCAGGAGATCATGCCCAAATCAGTCATCTATGAGAATATTTATTTTAGATTACATATTCAACATTATCTTTATATAGAAATAAATTATACTTGGATTTATATATTGTGGATAAACTGTGAACATGAGCATGAGACAAGGCTGATTTAATTTTCCTGGGATAAAAGTGTTATAACAACAATGGAAACAGGCTTTTGGGATTCAAGCCAAACACTAAAACAAATTGATGGAAATTTATTTTTCATTATGTTTTACCTTCATTTATATTGACATAACTATAGATGCAGCTCTTTGTGAATAGACTAACCACAATTCAGCACAAGGCCATTTGATCCAAGAGTAAAAATTAAAATATTGATGAGCTTGGAGTCCTAACATTGCCTTTTATCTGAAGACTGTAGAACCCATCTCAGTGTTTTAACAACACATGATGACATTCCTTGCAACAGTTTGCAATGTTTGGTAAAAAAGGAAGGCTGTGAGGTTTTTTCAATTCTAAATCCTTAATCATTATAAAATCTACTGCTGATATTTTAATTACCTTAGGTTTCATGACAAGCTTTGTTAATTGCTTTAAAACTAGCAAGACATTTTTCCAGATATCACTTATCTTCTATCACATAACTAGAATTCAGACAAAAATGCGAAGGTATGTACTAAAAAAGTAATGTGAAATCAAATAATTAAAAGACCCTACACATTTTTCATAACTATCTTAAAATTCCTCCTTTCTTCACAGTCTGACATTCTTATTTCAGATATGAATCTAATAAGACTCTTTATGTCATTTCTTTTCTTTTTTGGTGATACTGAGAATTGAACTCAGTGGTTTGCAATGGTTAGGCAAGTGCTTTACCACTTGGAGCACACCCACATTCTTTGCTGTTTTTCCCTTTTTCCTGGTAGATTCTGTTCTAGCTGTTGAGTTTTGTAATTGCCAACCTCCCAGGTTCCTGCAAAGTCATTGCTAATTGCAAGACACAACAGCTAGGAAATTGGAAGAGACAAAAAAAGGAAAAGTATGGCATTCAAGTTGAGGGAAGATATCTGAGCATGACAATCTTGGGTTATTATTGCAAAGGTATTTTTCAAACCTCACTTAAATCAAGGGAGACTGCAGGTCCCAATTAATAAAAGAAGTTTTATTACAGCAAGAGTCCCAGTGCTTTGTATTCCCCATGCATTTTTGCTATAATTATATTAACTGACATTTAGGCAGTACTCACTCTGAGATATGTGACTGCTGAGAGAGTTTTCAAAAACCGGATCCTATCTGGAACATTCATATCCAAGGTGGAAGTTTGGAGAGAGAGTTTTGTCCACAACCAGAATATTAACTTGAAAAGATGAAGAATTGCTCTTATGGATTTTTCTGGAGCAGAAATAATGGATCATGTTTACAATAAATAATAATCTTGTTGCCTTACTTGAGGCAGAACTCATGTGCAGGTTCTTTCCTTTTCTATCTTTTTTATTGTTTTGCTGGGTGGGGGTACATTGTGCCATTTGCAAAGCTTCTTACAATCAATATATCAAATATAACATACTTTAAATCAATCCCTCCACCATTCTCCTGTATCCTCCCTCTTCCCATTTGAGATACAGTTTCAAAAGGTCTTATTTTTTCTATTTCCATTCAAGTATACCCAGTATTTGTACCATATTTACATTTTGACATCCTTTCCTACCTCCTCCTCTCTCCCACTGGTATCAATTCCCCTATAGGATCTGTTCCACTCAAATATTATCCAATTTTGCAAAAGAAAGGAAAACAAAATGACTTTTTTGCTTGTTTATAATAGCTACATAGTTTAGTTTCCTTGTGGCACTTCCATGTTTATATGTATTACAGCCTAATTTGGTTCATTTCCTCTATTTCTTTTCTTTCGTCTTTAGTCCCTTTCTTATGGTTTTTCAACAAGTTTAAAAATTCTATATTCATTCTTGTAGAGAGAGTACATCAACCATATTTACCTTAACTTGTTATTTTTTTACTCTTCCCTTAGCATATCCTGTTTTTCAGAATATTTCTACATTTGTATTAGGTGTATATTTCCCACCTGAGAGAAAACAAGCAAGGTTTTGGCCTTCTGAACCTGGCAAACTTAAGATGATATTCTCCAGTTCCATCCATTTACTTGCAAGCCACAAAATTTCATTCTTCCTTATGCCTGAATAGAATTTCATTGTATATAAGTGCCACATTCTCTTAACCCATTCATCAGTAGTATAGCAGTTCTATTTTTAGTTTTTTGAGGAGCCTCCATACTGTTTTCCACAGTGGTTGTACTAATTTACATCCCACCAGCAGTGTTAATGGTTCCTTTTCCCCCACATCCTTGCCAACAATTGTTGTTTGTGTACTTGATGGTAGCCATTCTAACAGGAATCAGGTGGAATCTTAACATGGTTTTGATTTGTATTTCCTGTCTGGTCAGAGATTTTGAGCATTTCTTCAAGTGTTTTTTAGCCATTTGGACTTCTTCCTTTAAGAAAGCCCTGTTCAGTTATTTTGCTCATTTCTTTATTGGGTCACTGATTTCTTAGAAGTTCAGTTCTTTGAGCTCTCTGTATATTCTGGTTATCGATCCTGTCTTAGATGTATAGCTGGCAAAGGTTTTCTCCCGTTCTGTGGGCAGCCTCTTCAATTTAGATACCATTTCTTTTGTTGTACAGAGACTTTTTAATTTCATGTAATCCCATTTTGTCAATCTTTTCTCTTAGCTGCTGCGCCATTTGAGTTCTATTTAGGAAGTCATTGCCTATGCTTATTAATTCCATTATTATTCTCTGCTCTTTTCTGTACTGTCTTCAAAGTTTCAGATCTTGTATAAAGGTCTTTAATCCATTTTGAATGACTACTTGTACAGGGTAACAGACATGATCTAGTTTCAGCATTCTGCAGGCAGATATTCTATTTTCCCAGCAACATTTGTTGAAGAGGCTATCATTTCTCCATCATTTGTTTTTGGTGCCTTTGTCAAAACTCAGGTGGGCATAGGTGGGTGGATTCATATCTGCATCTTCTATTCTTCATACCTGCTTTTGGGACAGTGCCATGCTGTTTTTATTGCTATGGCTATGTAGTGTAGTTTGAAGTGAGATACTGTGTATCTCCAGCATTGCTCTTTTTGCTCTTGGCTACTCACAGTCTTTTGTGCTTCCAAATAAACCTTAGATTTCATTTTTCAATGTCTGTGATGAATGTCATTGAAATTTTGATTAGAATCACATTGAACACGTAGATTGCTTTTGATTATATAACCATTTTCACTATGTTGATTCTACCAATCCATGAGCATGGGAGATCTTTCCATCTTTTGTAGTCATCTTCGATTTCTTTCTTCAATAGTTTATAGTTTTCCTTGTTGGGATCTTTCACATCTTTTGTTAAGTTTATTCCTAGGAATTTTTTGAGGCTATTTTAAATGGAATTACTTTCCTATATTCTTTACCAATCTGTTTATTTTTGGTGTACAGAAAGCCTACTGTTTTTTTAAATTGATACTGTATCCTGCAACATTACTGAAACCGTTTATGGTGTGTAAGAGTTTTTGGAGTTTTTTGGATCTTTTGGGTATAAAATCAGGTCATCTGTGGATAGAGATAATTTGACTGCTTTCTTTCCAATTTGCATTCATTTAATTTCTTCTTCTTGTCTTACTGCTCTTGCTAAGAGTTACAAGACTTTGTTGAGTAAGAGTGGCAAGAGTGGACACTCTTATCTCACTGCTGAATTTACTGGGAATCTTTTCAGATTCTCCTCATTTAGTATGATGCTGCATATAAGTTTGTCACATATAGCCTTTATTATGTTGAGTTACATTCCTTCTATTCCTAGTACCAGCAGAGCTTTTATCATGAAACATGTTGAATTTTATGTAGGCTTTTTTCTGCCTTTCTTGAGATGATCAAGTGATTTTTGTCTTTGTTTCTATTAATGTGCTGTATCACTTTTAATGATTTGTATATGTTGAATCATCCTTGTACCCTGGGTGAAACAGCTTGTTCATGGTGCATGATCTTTTTGACATTCTGTTGAATTTGGTTTGCCAATATTTTCTTGAGGATTTTTGCACCTATGTTCCTTAAAGACATTGGCCTGTAATTCTCTTTTTTCATGTGTCCTTATCCAGTTTTGGAATGAGTGTAACACTTATTTCCTCTAATGAGTTAGGCAGTGCCCCTTCCCTTTCTTTTTCTTGGAAAAGTGTGAGGAGTGTTTGTATTAGTTCTTCTTTAAAGGCCTAGTAGAATTCAGTGGAGAATCCATCAGTGTCTAAACTTTTCTTTTTTGGGAGATTCTGTTGCTGTTCAGGTGATTAATATCCTGTTGGTTCAGTTTTGGATGGTCATATTTATCTAGCAATTTGTCCATTTCTTCTAGATTTTTCAATTTATTTGAAAATAGGTTCTCAAAGTAGTCCCTGATGAGTCCCTGGATTTCCTTAGTGTTTGTTATTATCTCTCCTTTTTTGTTTTTGATTTTATTAATTTGGGTATTTCTCCTAATTTTAGTCAGATTTGCCAGTGTTTGCCAATCTTGTTTATTTTTTCAAAGAATCAGCATTTTATTTCATTGATTCTTTTGTTGTTGTTGGTGGTGGTGGTAGTACTGGGTCTTGAATCCAGGGCCTACACCTTGAGCCACTCCACCAGCCCTTTTGTGTGAAGGATCTTTTCATGATCTATTGCACTTGTGAACGCTTTCCCTGGGTTGGCTTTGAACTGCAATTCTCCTGATCTGTTTCTCATGAGTAGCTAGTAGTACAGGCATGAGCCACCTGTAACAAGGCATCCAGCCTTGTTGATTCTTTATATATATTTTTGGTGTCGGTTTATTGATTTGGGCCCTTATTTTTATTATTTCTCTTCTTCTGCTTGCTTTGGGTTTAGCTTATTCTTTTTGGGTGGGAGTTTGAGATGTAGCATTAAGTTAGTTATCTGAGATCATTTTGTGTTTTTAATTGCACTCATGAGTATAAACTTTCCTTTTAGGACTACCTTTGTTGCATCCCATAGGTTCTGATAGGCTGTGTTTTCATTTTCATTAAAGTTAGGAACTTTTTTATTTTCTCCCTTATTTCTTCTATGACCCACTGACCTTTGAGCAATGTGTTGTCCAGCTTCAACACATTTATTATTTGCCTATTTTTTGTTGCTTCTTTTATTGTTAAGTTCTACTGCACTGTGATCAGATAGTGTGCAGGGAGTTATTTCAATTTTTTTATATTTGTTGAGATTGCTCCATGCCCTAAGATATGGTCTATTTTGGAGAAAGTTCCATGGGCTGCTGAGAGGAATGTATACTGTGCTGTTGCAGGTTGTAATACTCTGCAGATACCTGTCAGTTCCATTAGATCTATGGTAACATTCAATTCTAGAGTTTCTTTGTTGATTTTTTGTCTGGATGGCCAATCTGTTAGTCATAAAGGAGTATTAAAATCTCCCATCACAACTGTGATGGATTATCTATTGTTATAACTTCTGTAGTGTATGTTGAATGATGTTGGAAGAAACAATGTTGGACACATATAAGTTAATAATTGTTATTTCCCCTTGTTGCCTGGCTCCTTTTATTAGCTTTGTCTCTTCTGACTAATTCAGTTTTGAAGTCTACTTTATGTGATACAAATATTGCTACTCCTGCCTTTTTTGGGGGTACATTACGTGGTAAAATCCTTCCCAGTTTTCACTACAAAACAGTATTTGCTTCTGTCCATAAGGTGGGTTTCTTATAAACAACAGATTGTGTGGTCTTTCTCTTTAATCCAGTTTGCCAATCTGTGTCTTTGGATTGGGGAGTTGAGTCCATTAACATTCAGTGTTAATATTGTGATGTATGTGTTAATTCCTGCCATTTAGTTGGTTTTTGTTTTGTAAGGGTTTCTGTGTGTGTGTGTGTGTGTGTGTGTGTGTGTGTGTGTGTGTGTGATTAATTCTATGCTACTCTCTGATTACTTATCTGGTCTTCTCTTGAGGTTTAATAATTCCCATCCTTTCATGGCTATGTTCTTTTTCATCTTCTGTGTGTAGGATTTCTTTCAGGATCTTCTGTAGGGGTAGCTTAGTGTTCATATATTGTTTTAATTTTTGTGTATCATGTTGTTTAGTTTGCTTACTTTTTGTTATTTCTCCTTCAATTTTGAATGATAGCTTTTTTGGGCAGAATACTAGAGCTAAAGTTGTTTTCTTTCTGTGCTGCAAATTCCTCACTCCATGACCTTCTTTCTCTGAGAAATCTGCTGTTATTTTGATGAGTTTACCCTTATATGTAATTTGATTTTTATCTCCTACTACCTTCAATACTTTTTTCTTGTTCTTTGTCCTAATTATTTTAACTATAATATGCCATGGAGAGGTATAACTTTTGTCATGTCTCTTTGGTGTCCCAGAGGCTTCCTGTACCTGAATGGGCATCTCTTTCTTGAGATTTGGGAAATTTTCTTCTATTATGTTATTGAATACATTTTGTGTACCTTAGATTTGGATTTCTTATCCTTCTTCAATGCCCATAATGTGCAGGTTGAATCTTTTGATGGAATCACAGGGTTCTTGCATGTTATTTTTGAAGCTCTTGAGGTTTGTGCCTAAGGATTCTTCTATTTTTTCATATTTTCTCTTTGAGCCCTGAAATTCTATCTTCCACTTGCTCCAGTCTGCTGCAATGGCTCTCAAGTGTATTTATTATGTGATTTAAGGCACTTTTTATTTCTAGAATTTCTGTTTGACTTGTTTTCCTGAAACTTTCTATATTTTTCTTACACTCTTCTGTCATGTTTTCTGTTTTTTCCTTTTTTTCATGTACCTCTTCTTTTTATAGTCTCCTTAGTTTTATTTTGGAGGTTGTTGAAATCCTCTCTGAGTTCATTTAGTTGTTTTTGTGTCTTCTCAATTTTTTCCCCATCTTCTCTGATATGTGTGGAATTGGTTTTGCATATTTTCTTTAAGCTCCTCTTAAAGCTCATTGAACACTCTTATCATCATTGTTTTGAGGTCAGCAACTGGAGATTCATTCCCTCCATTTTCCATCAAATCTTCTAATATGTTATTGCTAGCTTTCTAAGAGTTGTATTCCCTTGCCTTTTTTCTTCTCCCCATGTTTCTATTTTGTGGTTGGCTAATGTGTTGTTTGATTAATTAATTGGGGGTTTTGATCACCTGTTTTCTTTCCCTCAATTTAATTTCTATGGTCTGACTAGCTTAGTACTTAGCTAGATTGTTGTAATATTTCTATTTCCTAACCTGGAGATATAACTAGTCAGTAACAAATTCAAACATTCAATGCCAAACCAGTTAGTTACATAGTATATATGAAACCTGTTCATGATATTGTCTTTCAACAAGGGGTATTGGGGAGATAGTCGTTTGGATACAGATAGATACTTGGGTAATTGAAAAGATGTTGATAGAAGAGGGGGAAGGGAGTTGGGGTGTAACAAAGGGCAAAAGAGGTATGATGTGTGGGAATTGTAGTGTAATGAGTCCCTAATGTGTATAAAGGTATAGTCCAGTCAGTCATTGGAGTGGAAGGTGCTAATGTCAGGGATTGAAGGGTGATAGGGAGAGTGGGGGTAATTCATAAAGTTGGTATAGTGAGTGGTGAGTGTGAAGGGGGTAAGGGCAGTAGGGGGAATGGTAGGTAGACGAGAGAATAGAAGAAAAGAGAAGGAAAAATGTTGGGGGAGAGAAAGGAAAGTGGAGCAAGAGAAGGCTAAGCAAACTGATATTTGGATAGTTAGGAAAAGGGAATTAGGTGAAAATAGATTGTAAAAAAAGAAGGTAAAATGATTAAAATAAAAATAATAAATAAAATAGAAAAAAATTAGTTCACTGAAAGTTCTGGACTCTTCCCTTTGATTTCAAATCTAGGTTCTGACACTTTTCATAAGGATTTTCTCAATGTCACTGTCCCTTCTTAAGGTTGGTTTTCTGGTTGTGTGGCAATGGATATTGCTCCTCCCTATCTGACAGCTTGGGAGAGAGGATAGGCTCAGGGTATTTTAGCTCAGGCTTTCCTTTGTGGGATGGGCCATCTGCTGCAGGTGGTTTCTCTGAAGTGGTTACATTAGGAGCTGGTTTGTGAGCAGTTGCAGGTCCTTTCTGCCCACAGGGCAAGCTGAAATTGAGCTTTTTGATGGATTACTTTTCAGTTCACTACCAGTTTCTTCAAGGTAGTCAAATATATTGGTTTTCAACTGTGTTGCTGTCTCACCATTCAGAGTAGGTCAGCTCAGTGTTCTGCCACACCTCCAATAGCCCAGAACAGCTGAGCACTACACTATGCTCCCATTCATACCTCAGGCTGAGGTATGCTCAGTCTTCTTCCCCACCCCTGCCAGGCAGAGGTGAATTGTTCCCTCCCCTTATGGCCACTAGTTTTGTTCAGGGGAATGCAATCTGCCCACCAGCTGCACTGGACTTTGTGGTTCCCTCAAGGACAGCAACACAACCAATGTTTCAGAGAATATGTTGTGACCTGTAAGTCTTTTTTTTTTTAATTTTATGCTTTTCAGGTCAAGAAAGTAAGTTCTTAAATTAAAGTCAATGTGTTTTTTATGCTGTTTGATATGTTTGTATTAGAATATTTAAATTATTCTGTTTTAAATGGTGAAAATTGCTTTTGATATTCATAATTGTATGGCAATTGCTTTCTAATTTGCCAAATAATTAAAGTGATATTTTATGTTGTTTAGTTCCTGAGCATCAAAAAAAGGAAATATATTGTGTTTGTTTCTCAAATACTGGCAAAGTGTGCATTGTATATGATACCCACCATTAAGCTGTTTAATTTAAGGACAAATTGAAGAAAATAAAGGAAAGGAAAACTAGGAGAGCAGTACTGGCATTGATTTATTGAGAAACATAGATATAGGATTCTCAAGGAGCCAGAAACAAACTTTGCATATCTATATGTGTACTTATAGTACTTCAAGTTAACACTAGAAGTATAATGCATGAATTTGTGCATCTATATTTTATGTCTATATCTGCCTAGAATAATGATTTCACTGTGAAAGATACAGTCAGAACATCATCAGACAATTATACATTAACTTTTATTAGCTTATTATAATAGCTTGAACATTATTATTTCTGTGAGACTCTCTAAACATTTATATGCAGCAGTTATTTGTTGGTTATTTACTCTGAGCTGATATTGTGCTGGATCTCAATTAGGCATAATTTATAAGACATATACTCTGCTTCCTGTGTTCCTTCTTTCCAGGTGAAAAGGAACTTAGAACTTATTTTCACTTCTGAGAGCAGGAGTAAGATTACCAAAAAAATATTCTAGTAGAATTTCAAGGACTAAATTACTGAAAGTTTAACAAAAAAAAGATACTAAACCTTTAATATTATCTTTGAGAATTTAAACAATATTTTATAAAAACCATCAAAATCATGGAGTTAGCAAAAATGTATAAACATAGATAAAAAGATATATACTAATACAGTGATAAGCAAAATGTTCTTAAATGCAGACATCACGATTGTATGCACATATTGTATTTTAAAACTTACACCATGAATATCAGCACATGAGAACCTAAGTGTTAGACTATATACTACTTTAAGTTCTTAGGTTCCCAATTAGATAGCTTCTTTCCAATTACATTGCACAATTGGTTAAATTGTAATTATTAAATTGCACTTCTCATTAAGAGTGTACTAATTTCCGATGAGATGTAGTTTAGATTTGGTTTCACTTGATAAGATTTAATTCAAAAACACTGATTGGTAATTAAAAACACTGCTCTCTATATGGAGTAGAACACTGTGAGGACTTTCATTCTTCTTTCACTTTTGAATCTCCTCTTTCCTTACGGAGACTGTTATCATTTCTATCTAACACAAAGCCACATAAAAATGTCTGTAGATATCAGTGGAAATCTGACCATAATGCATAAGAAATAATCTTGCTAGGCAATGTTTGTATCACATTAAAAACACGAAGTAGTCAATTTTTTTCTCTTGAATTAATATTTGCCTTTTTCCTTTCTGCACCACTGTGATTCTGAGCATAAGGTTCCCAAATGTTTAAAAAACATTATTTGAAAGAATAGTGTTAAAAAGTCCGCTCTAACACTTAGAGATTTTTACTTTATAACCTTTTCATTCCTGTAAATAGTAGATGGGGAAAGAAGGTTCAAGAGAGTCTATAACTGTAACTAGAGTTACTTTATCCTTTTCAGAACCATTCACTGAATCATAGTTTTCAGTTTTTGAGAGTGCACTTAAATGCCTAAATGGGCTCATGGCGCATACAGTCTAAAGAATGGTTCAATAGATTAAGTGATCATTACTTGAATGGCCAATAAATAGCTGTTCTTAAATGAAATCACAATAACATAATATAAATGTATATCACCTAAGAGCATTTACAATTGTAGGAAACTGACATATTTATAAAACTTGATTGTAGAAGAGCAACATGTTTTGAGAACATGCCACCCATTTTCCCCACATGCATTTAGTACACAATATGTACTTCTTAAAAAGAATGCCATTGTACATATTTGAGAACCTTGCTGAGGTATTTACTCAAAGATAACTTTAATGTAGTTCATCTTGACTGCTATATTAAAAATTGAAATATCCATCAACCCCAACACTCCTTAGTTCTCTTCCTGTTGTATATTTTCTCCTTACCATTTGAAGGAATGTGTTTTTAGCTTTAAAAACTGTTTTTTATACTTAGACTCTAAGCTGTATACCCTTGCTGTTAACTCCTATATTGCTCAGACCAGGTAAAAGGTATAGAATTTATTAAGTGCTCAAAAAATTGTCAAGTAAATAAATCTAAGAACTATGCTGAAAAGTGAGCTTCAACATGGGTAATTTTGTTTTAATGTGACATGATATCTTCTGTATGGTTGTTTAGGAATTCATGTTCATTAAGCTATTTTCTCATTTAAAACTTATGATCAAATATTGCCAACACATTCATAGTAGCTGCAGTAGCTACTGTCCGTTATAGCCAAGAAATAGAAACAACCTAAGTCCCTATAAATTGGTGAGTAAACCAAAATATGTTAAATATCCATAATAGAGTAATATTCAATCTCAGCAAAAGAAAAAATACTGAAATCATGTCAGTATTGATAATACAGAGCAATAGAAGACCTTATATTGAGTGAAGTAAGCTAGGAACAGAAAGACAAATACTACAAAATGTCTCTCATCATTGAAGTATAAAAAATGTTGATTCTTTAAAAGTAAAGAGTAGAATGGTGGCTACCAGAAGATGGGGGCTGTGGAGAAGGTGATAAAGAAATAAAATTTACAGTTAGATAGAAGGATATGTTGTGGTGCTTACTGACTGCAGTAAGAATAATGCATGGCATATTTTATTTTTAAACTAGTTACACTTTATTGTTATTGTTGTACTAGGGGTACATTGGGACATTTACAAAATTTCTTACAATTTATCATAGTTTAGAAGAGGAATTTATGAGGTAAAAGTAGATAGAGTTTGTTAAACTGCTAAACCAGGAAAATGGAAATACAGTATAAAATAATGATAATGGATAGTTATTAATAACTATAATGATAAATAACATAATAGAAATGGAATGCCATTAACTATCTGAAGTTGCAAGGGTATCAAAGCAAAACAAAAAGATCTGGGTGCCGGTGGCTCACACCTGTAATCCTAGCTACCCAGGAGGCAGAGATCAGGAGGATCGCAGTTTGAAACCAACCCAGGCAAAATAGCTGTGAGACACTATCTCAAACAAATCCATCCCAATAAATAAATAAATAAATAGATAGATAAATAAATAAATATATAGCTGGTAGAGTGGCTCAAGGTGTAGGCCCTGAGTTCAAGCCCCAGTAACAAATGTTTTCATTTCAACAGACCTCTTGAGTAACATTCAAATGTGTTCATTTCCATGCTACATACCCTTGGTAATGTCCCTGCCCAGGAAATGATGCTATAGAAGAATGAAATATGGTTAGCCCCAGGTGTTAGTCCTCTCCATCACTGATCTGTGGCCATAAATTTTCACACTAAGATTGAGAAAATGTAAATAAAAAAACTAACATAAATTACAGTATTGATACCAATCATTTTACATGTAATATCAAATACAAAAATGAATTATGAAATTTTAGGGAGCATTGATATAACCATGTGAGAGTTTAAACACAAGTAAATAAATTACAGAAAAAGATGAGAAAAGAAAGAAAAAAAGGAAAAAACATGAAAGGAGGAAATTCATAAAATGTTACTAGTATTTTTTTCCAAATTGTGGAATTGAGGGTGAATACCTGTGTTTCTTGACTCCTTACATTTTTTTCTCATACTTGCTTCTGTATTTTTAAATTTCATATTTTTTCTTGTATTTAAAATTAATCAAGAAGACTATATTTAAATAAAAGCATATATTAAGCCATTTCTAGTTGGTGATGCTCTATCACAGTGTCTATGAATTTTTAAATAGTAAAAACAATCATTAATAATAATTTGATGTAATTATTTTCAAAATAAAATGTTTCATATTACCATAATAAAATGTTGTTTTACTTAAACCCCATATTATTTGAGCTAGACTATTACAGGGAGTGTAGAAGAATAAAACCTTATTCTCAAAACTCATATGGAAATTTGTTGAAGTAATTTTATTTCAACAACTTATGGAATCTGCCCACGGTACATATATATATATATATATATATATATATATATATATATATATATATGAGAGTTTTTATTCACCCACAAAAAATGAAATTAGGTTGTTTTCAAGAAAATGGTTTGATCCCAGAGATCATGAGGTTAAGTGAAATAAACCAGTCTCACGATGACATTGGCTGCAGTTTTTCTTTCATATAAGGAATCTAGGTGGAAATAAAAAAGGACATGAAATAAAAGGAGGACTGTTAGGGCTGTGGAAAGGGAAAAGTATGAAGAGAGAACAGTAATAAGCAAGAGGAACTGAGGGGTGAATGTCAGAATGAAAACACCTTTCCTTGTACCATTAGTACATTCTAATAAAAATAAAAATAAAACAACAATCAAATGTGTATATTTAAATATCAGTTATGAGAATATAAAAAATTAAACTTCAATGGAAATAAGACTTGATATAATATTGCCATACATCTAACATATGCTTTCTCCTCTCCTATGTTTTTCTCATAAATTAGGATAATACCAGAAAAATTGGTTTAAACTTTAATAGTAAGAATACACTATGCTTTAATTTTTCTTGGATTCTCTGAACATCAAAATGGTAGCTATATTTACTTTTCTAAATACTTCTTTTTCCCTTTCAACCCTTAGTGGATTGAACTGCAGTCACCTAAAAGATACATCCACACTTAATTCCTGAACCTGCAAAAGTTATTTTGAGAAAAGATCCTTGAGTTTGATATTAAAGATGATCTTGAGATGAGGAGGACATCCTAAACCTCATAGCAAGTGTCTTTGGTAATGAGCATGTGGGTGTGTGATGTGAAGATGAAGGCAGAGATAAGAAAGATGAGGTTACAAGTTAAAAGTCTTGGGTCCCTAGTAGCCACTATATTAGTGGAAAGAGGAATGAAGTGATTTTTCCCTCCAAGTCTCCAAAAGGAACAAGCCCTGCCTTATATCTTTTCTAAAGAAATTTATTATCATATAATAGTTTGACAGGGAGACAAATTATAATACTTACATGTGTGCTTACAGTATATCATAGTCACATTCACCCCCTTCCATCATTCTCCCTCATCCAAACTTCCCCCTTCTCACAACAATTTCAATAGGGTTCATTGCTTTATTTTCATACATGAATACAAAATATAACCACCATACTCACCCTCCTTCAACATTTCCTTATGGTTTCCCCCTCATTCATTACACACACCACAACAGGACCTGTTTTACCTTTGAGTCCTTCATTTTTTAGTATATGTTGACAGGTCAAGGTAGTTTTGACTTGCTATTTTATTTTTATTTTTATTTATTCATTTATTCATATGTGCATACATTGTTTGTGCCATTACTCCCCCCACCACGGCCCATTCCTTTACACCCCCCAGCCCCCATCACTTCCAGGCAGAAAGACAAAGCATTTTGCTAGTTGAGATAAGGATAGCTATACAGAGAGATTCCTAGCATTGCTTCCATGCACAAGTGTATTGCAACACAAATTGATTAATCTCTACCTGGTCTTTTCACTAGTTCCTGATCACCTTCCCATATTGATCTCTGCTGCTTTAACATTTCTGTATTAGCTCCTCTGCAGTGGGGACATCAAACACTTTCAAGTTTTGGGTTTCCTACCTATCCCCGTATCTCCCATATGTGCTCTCCCTAAGCATGTGACCCAAGTACAACAACGTTGCTGTATTTGCCCTAGATCTAAAAAGTCCACATATGAGGGAGAACATAGGATTTTTGGTCTTCTGAGCCTTGCTAACCTCGCTCAGAATGTTGTTCTCCAGTTCCATCCATTTACTTGAGAATGATAAGATTTCATTCTTTTTCATGGGTGTGTAAAACTCCATTGTGTATAAATACCACATTTTCTTAATCCATTTATCAATAGTGCGGCATCTTAGCTGTTTCAGTAACTTGGCTATTGTGAATAGCACTGCAATAAACATGAGTGTGCAGGTGCCTCTGGAGTAACCTGTATCACATTCCTTTGGGTATATCCCCAGGAGTGGGATTGCTGGATCATATGGCTGATCTATGTTTAGATTTTTAAGAAGCCTCCATATTGTTTTCCAGAGTGGTTGCACTAGCTTTCATTCCCACCAGCAGTGTACAAGGGTTCCTTTTTCCCCACATCCTAGCCAGCATCTGCTGTTGGTGGTGTTTTTATGAAGTGGTATTGACTCTTACCAAAGGTTTTTTCTGCATTAATTGCAATGATCAAGTTGTTTTTATCTTTGCTTCTGTAAATGTGCTGTATTACATTTATAGATTTGTGTAGTTTGAACCACTCCTGCATCCCTAGGATGAAACCGATTTGATCTTGGTGAATGATCATTCTTATGTGTTGTTGGATTTGGTTTGCCATTATGTTGTTGAGGATTTTTTCATCGATGTTCATTAAGGTTGGCCTATAGTTCTTTTTTGGAGGTGTCTTTGGCTGTTTTGGGGATGAGTGTAATGCTGGCTTCATAAAATGAGTTAGGCAGTATACCTTCCCATTCCATTTCATGGAAGAATTTAAGGAGAGTTTATGTTAGTTCTTCTTTAAACTTCTGATAGAATTCAGCAAAGATTTCATCAGTTCTTGGACTTTCCTTTTTTGGAAAGAGTCTCTTCTTTTGGGAGACTCCTTATTGTTGCTTCAATTCCATTTTCTGTTGTGTATCTATTCAGATGATTAATATCCTCTTGGTTCAATTTTGGATGGTCATAAGTATCTAGAAATTTGTTCATTTCTTGAAGATTTTCAAATTTATTAGAATATAGGTTCTGAGAGTAGTTTCTGATGATTTCCTGGATTTCCATAGTGTTTGTTGTTATCTTCCCTTTTGCATTCCTGGTTTTACTGATTTGGGTTTTGTCTCTCCTCATTTTCGTCAGGTTTGCCATGGGTCTTTTTCAAATAACTAGTTTTTTGTTTCATTGATTCTTTGTACTTTTTGTTTTTTTGTTTCTATTTCATTAACTTCAGCCCTTATTTTTATTATTTCTCTCCTTCTGCTTGTTTTGGGTTTTGCTTGCTCTTGTTTTTCTAGGAATTTGAGATGTAATATTAGGTCTTTGATTTGATATCTTTCTGTCCTTTTAATATATGTACTGACAGCTATAAACTTTACTCTTAGGACTGCCTTTGCTATGTCCTATAGTTCTGGTAGGTCATGTTTTCATTTCATTAACTTCCAGGAACCTTTTAATTTCTGCTTTTATTTCATCAATGACCCAGTAATAATTGAGCAATGTGTTGTTCAGCTTCCAATTGTTTGCATGTTTTTTACTGTTGTTTTTGTTATTGTTTTCTTGTTTTAATGCTTTGTGATCAGATAGAATGCATGGTATTATTTCTATTTTCTTATATTTGCTGAGGCTTGCTTTGTGCCCTAAGATATCAGTTTTGGAGAAGGTTATGTGAGCTGCTGAGAAGAATGTATATTGTGCAGAAGTTGGATGAAATATTCTGTAGACATCAGCTAGGTCTATTTGATCTACGGTGTGATCTAGTTCTAGAATTTTTTTATTGAGTTTTCATTTGGATGACCTATCTATTGGTGATGGGGGGTATTAAAGTTTCCAACTACCTCTGTGTTGGACTCTAGATATACTTTTATGTCCTTCAGGGTATGTTTGATGAAATTGGGTGCACTGTTATTGGGTGCATATAGGTTGATAATTGTTATTTCCTTTTGGTGTATTCTACCTCTTATTTGTATGGAGTGTCCTTGTTTATCTTGTTTGATCAATGTATGTTTGAAGTCTATTTTGTCTGAGATAAGTATTGATATACCTGCCAGTTTTTGGGGGTATTGGCTTGGTAAATCTTCTCCAGCCTTTTACCCTTAGCCAATACTGTTTCTGTCAATGAGATGGGTCTCCTGTAAACAACAGATTGTTGGATCTCCCTTTCTAATCCAGTTTGCCAAACAGTATCTTTTTATGTGGTAGTTAAGTTTGTTAACATTCATTGTTAATATTGACAGTTATGTGGTGATTCCTGACATTTAGTTGTTTTTGTTGTTTAAGGGGTTGATTGTGTGTAGCTGAATTGATGTTACTCTCTGATTCCTTGTCTTTTCTTCTCCTGTGGTGAGGTACTGCCTGTCCTTTCATAGTTTTGTTTGCTTTCATTTTCTGTGTGCAGAATTCTTGAAGAATTTTTTGTAGTGGTGGCTTGGTGGTCATATATTGTTTTAGTTTCTGCTTATCATGGAAGTCTTTTATTGCTCCATGTACTTTGAATGATAGTTTTGCTGGGTAGAGTGTCCTAGGGTTGAAGCTATTTTCATTCAGTGTCCAGAATACCTCACTCCAAACTATTCTTGCTTTTAAGGTTTCCATTGAGAAATCTGCTGTGATTTTGGTGGGTTTACCTTTGTATGTTATTTGTCTTTTCTCTTTTACAACATTCAATATTCTCTCGCTATTCTCTGTGCTTGTTGTTTTACTGATAATGTGTCATGTGGTATTTCTATTTTGGTCAAGTCTGTTTGGTGTCTTAGAGGTTTCCTGTACCTTAGTGGGCATAGCTTTCTCTAGATTTGGGGAATTTTCTGTCATTATTTTATTGAATATATTATGAATTCCTTTTGCTTGTACCTCTTCTTCATCAATGTCCATGATAATCAGGTTTGGTCTTTTGATGGAGTCAGTGAGTTCTTATATATTCTTTTCATAGGTCTTGAGTTGTTTGACTAATAGCTCTTCAGTTTTTCTTTAATTTCCATTTCATCTTCAAGTTCTGAGATTCTGTCTTCCCACTTGTTCTAGTCTGCTGGAGTGACTTTCCATTGTGTTTTGTATTTCTGTTTCATTTTTCTTTTTCTGAAGTTTTCCATATCATGGGTCATTTTCTCTTTAATGTTGTCAGTTTTCGTCTTAAATTTATTTATCTCTCTATTTATAGTGTTCTCTGTTTCACTTTGGTGTTTACTTAGGGCTCCCATGAGCTCATTTATTTGTTTCTGTGTCTTCTCATATTCTTTATTTTTGATGTCTTGGAATTTCTTTTTTGTACGTTTTGGTTGACCATGTCTTGTAACATCTCCATGAAATTCTCAGTGATTACTTGCAGGATTTCTTCTTTCAGAATGTTCTTGCAGGCTTCATTGTGTTCCTTGGCATAGCTTATCTTTGTTTTGTTGGAGTCTGGAACTGGATATCCATTTCTTCATTTCCCTCTAAATCCTATATTAAATTATTTTGGGGGAGGAAGAATGGTTTCCATCTTTTTTCATCTTCCCATTGCTCCACTTGGTACTTTGTAACTGCGTTCTTGATAGGCTGTTGGTGGTTTCAGTCACCTGTTTTCTTTCCCTTGATTTATTTTTGTTTTGTGTATGTGTAGGGTTTTAGGTTAATGTATGTATGCTATTTCTGTCCCTGGTCTGTGTGTAATTTAGTATTAGCTAACTCACAATAGTAAAACTAACAAAACAAAATAAAACAAAAACAAATAAAAAACAACAAAGAAATTAATAAGGATAGATGGACAAACACACACAAACAAGCAAACAGGAAACAAAACAAACAAACAAACACACACAAAAATTCCAGGTTCAGGAACAGAATTTCAGTCTTAGTAGTTCTGGTGTTACTCCTTCAACATCCAGTCCTGGTGTTGGTATTTAAGCAGAGGCTCTGTCTTAGTCTTGTCAGGTGGTTGGGGAGTCTCACCATTTTTTTTTTTTTTTTTTGGTCTTTCAGTGGCAACTGCTTAGTCAGCTCTTCCCTTGGTGAGGTGTGGCAGTTTGAGTTTGTCACTGTTCTCCTGTTCTGGAGAACAGTTTTGTAGCTCACCAGCCATCTTGCTTTGGAGTTGGGTTTTTGCTGTGTTGGTTTATTGGGGGCTTGTTCCTTTGCCTCATTCCCTTTCTCTGGTTCAAGGTCAGAGATCTTGGTTTGCTGATTGTTTTTCATTTTACTTTGTATGTTGCTCACTGGATCAAGAGTTGAGCTTTGTGGACCGCTACCTTCCCTATTTAAAGCAGTGGCTTATCACCCACCCGCAGTCAGCCCTTCTGCCTTTCTGGTCTCTGTTTACGGAAAGTTCATGTGGAGATCCCCTTCTCGGGTGTGCTTACGGCACTCTGCCCCCCCCTTTGCAGCATGTTCTTTTTCAGTTCCTTGTTTATTATTCTTTTTTTTTTTGTGGGGCGGGGGTCAGTCTGTCCAGGGGGCTATGCTGGTTTATCCCAGGGGTGGCTGTGGGAATATCATGTGATGCTTGTTGGTCTGCCTGATGTCTCCCAAGCAGGTGTGGAGCTCACATCTGGTGTTTCAGGAGCCCTCCTGTTTTCTCAGTGTAATGTGGCATGGAGAAGCTTTGTTTGTGCTGGGGGTTCAGGGTATTTAAGTTTTGATTCTTCTTAGTTCTTTTTCCTGCCAAGTGTGACTCCAGCATTTCAGCAAGATTTTTGATTTATGGAGCTTATGCTGTCTGCTTCTGTACTCTAGTCACCATCTTGGATCCTCCCTTAGTCTGTCAGCCAGCCAGAAATGGAATTTTGTCTTCTCCATCTTGTTTCTCCAGTCTGTTGCAAAATGCCAAACAGGTGCAAACAAAAGTCAGCTTCTTGCCTCAGCTTGGTAGTCCTTCCTTCATATTTTAGATGTGTATGTATCCTGTGTTAATCAGACTAACCACCCCTCTTCCTTACTTTTTCTCTTTCTCTTTATTCCCCTATTATTAAACAGCTTAAAATGCATTGCATTGTATTATCTTCATACACATGCAGTGTTTCAATATTTTTCATTTCTAATATTCTGTTTCTCCCTCCTGCCCTCCAGTTGTCCTCTCAGACAGACCCTCTAATACAATCATATTATCTGTCTATCTCTCTGTCACTCTATTTCTCTCTCTCTATATATATATATGGTCATATATATATTTATGTGTACATTTATCTTGTAATTGTAGCCTCCACATATGAAGGAAAAAATGTAACTTTTGATGTTTTGAACTTGGGTTAGTTTGCTTAACATGATGTTCTCCAGTTTCATCCATTTACCTGTAAAGAACATAATTTCATTCTTCTTTATGTCTGAGTAAAACTCCATTGTGTACATATTCCACATTTTCTTAATCCATTCATTGGTTGTGGGACATCTGGGCTATTTCCACAGCTATTGTGACTAGCAATGTAATAATCAGCTATCTTCAAGTAGCTATATTGTATCCTGACCCATAGTCCTTGGGTACATGCCCAAAAAAACATGACTGTACTACAGAACCATAGTAATAAAAATAGCATGGTACTTGCAGAGAAAATATATATAAAGACCAATGGAATAGAATAGAAGGCCCAGACACAAATCCATGCAGCTACATCCATTTGACTTTTGACAAAGTAGCACAAAATTTGCATTGGAGAGAAGATAGCCTCTTAGACAAATGATTCTGGGAATATTGAATTTCCATTTGAGAAGACTGAAACTAAATCCCAGTCTCTCACCTTGTACTGCTGTTAATTCAAAATGGACCAAGATCTTAATGTAAGATCTGAAACAAATTACTCCAGATAAAACAGAGAATACACTGAATCACATAGACATAGGGAATAACTTTATGAATAGAACTCCAATCATTAAGAAATTAATAGAAAGTAATAACAAATGGGACTGCATGAAACTAAAAAAACTTTTGCCCAGCAAAAGAAACAGACACTAAAGTGAAGAGACAGCCTACAGAATGAAAAATAATCTTTGTGAACTACACATCTGACAAGGGAATAATAATCAGAATTTATAGGGAATTCAAATAACTCCATGAAGAATCAACAACCCATTGAATAAATGGCAAATGAACTAAACAATTCTCAAAGGAAATAAATGGCCAATAAACACATGAAGAACTACTCAACATCCATGGCCACAAGGAAATACAAATCAAAAGGGCATTGAGATTTCACCTCACTCCAGGCAGAATGGCTACCATCAGTAATACACACAAAATCAAATAGATGGGTATTGAAGAAAACTCTTATACATTGTTGTTGGGAATGTAATTTAGTGCAGCCCATTTGGAAAGCAGTATGGAGGTTCCTCAAAAGACTAAAAATAGAAATATGATACAATGTAACCTTATATATTGACTCCAGAGATATGAGAAAATACATTCTCATGTTTTAAGCCATCTCATCTGTGAAAATTTCTTATAGCAACCTTAGGAAACTAGGACCAGTTCTTTGTATCTCCCATATATGGGGTTGAATTTTTCATAATAGCAACATGCTCCTCCACAAAGTATAAACTTTTTAATTAAAAATACTGATATGATTCTTTTTAAATGTCAACATAAAATGCATGACTGCTTTGCAACTTAACAAAAAGGGCCTAAAATAAATCAAAACTGAACAGTAACCATAAAAATTTGGAAGTCAAAACTGCCCCATTCCTCTGTTAAAGGATCAAAGAAATTCTTTGGCTCTTTTCTATGATGTTTGTGTCCACATGGTAAGTGTTGATGTTATAAAGAATGACCTTTTGTTAAATAAGAAAGCAGAACCTATCACACTCCTATGCTTTCTTTTATTTTCATAATTGCTCACAAAATACTTGATTAAATGTACTATTCCAAATAATATAAATTTTTGGAGGCAATAGAAATATATTAACTCTATTTGTCTATAATATATAGCGCAATATTTTGTAAGGGTGCTGAAAATAAATTAATTTGCTTTTCTTTATTAAGCACTTTAGTTTTGGTTGTACTACAAAAGTAGTTTTATAACATTTTATGTGTCTTTGTGTCTTGTATTTTTCCTGAAAAACACAAAAACCTTTGCTTTGTGAATTTTGAGGCATTATCACTGAAAATTTGAAGTCCAGAAATTCAAAATAAGAGCTAAAAAGTAATTCTTTCACCTAATTTCTAGAAACAGACATGCATTATTCATCCTATTGTAGAAAACCAGGCTTCCAGTTATGCATTGCATCTCATCCAAAGGATAAGATACGGATATATACTGAAGGACTCCTTCCAAGGGTTAGTGTGAATATTAGTGAAAGAGTACCTGACTTGTATGAAGGAGGCTTGATTTTAATACCCAGCAGCATCAAGAACAAAACAAAACAAAACAAATAAAGAAAAATAACTTTGGTCTGAAGAGCCATCTTCTCTTGCCTGGGTTTTTTATTCCAGTGATTTTTCCAACATGGAAGCCAAAACTATCCCTTTAAAAGTTTTCTGCAGCAACGTTACTCTTCTTCAATGGAGCTCCTTTTCTTCAGAGTGGAAGCCAAAATCTTTAAGATAGTATGTGAGATCCTCTAGTTGAAGAATGTGGACATTTTACTTCATACAAGTCTTCCAAAGTCTGGTTAAGGTTATGTGCCTTTCCTAAAGTTAATGTCTCCAAATGAATAACCATTGTCAAAATTCCAAAGGAACTCAATCTCATTAGCAAAGCTATCAAAATGTTAAAAATGTTAATAATTTTATGGCATAGCAATATACATAATTTTCATTAATTTATTAAATTAAATTTAACACTTGGCTTTCCTAACACTGTGTCTGGCAGCTACTGCAAATTCGATGTAATCATTATTAAAAATACTTTAAAATGCTACTGGAACGTCAGCAAAACTCTGACGTTCTTGCTTTTAGTGAGGGAAGAACCCAAGCAAGACATGGAAATGTAATGAAAGTGATGGCGAAGTTTGTTAGGAAAAAGGACACTTTCTTTGGCTGAAAGTTGGTTTGTCCGTAGAATGAGAATGACAATGGTAACCTTTAGGGTTTGAATACTTATTGAGATTACCTGTGAGGAATTCCTGTCCAGCCAATCAGGAGTGGTCTTTGCATCTCCAAAACAGAGATCTGGACAAAGACATAAAGCAGTAGCAAGGCTTTATTGAAAGAAAAAAGCAGGCACCACGGGGGGGGTGGGGGAGGGGAAGCGGTGGGCACAGAAGCACAGATCTTTTTTGTTCAAAGGACTGTTTATAAATTTTAAGGACAAATGGCGAGAAAAATCTTTGCCGTGTTTGTAGGAGGAGCGGAGGTGATTGACAGGTTTAATGGACAAGGTCTTGTAATTATTCTGCACATGCACTTATGTTGATACCGGAATCTTTAGTTGTATGTATGAGTGGTGATTAATAGTCATATGGCCTTCAGCAGAAGGCTTTACCTAAGAGGTCAAATTGAGGACAGATTTCTCTTTATCCTCTAGCTCCATTTTCCTGCCTAAACCTGCCAAGAGTCTGTCTTTGGGGGCACGTATGTTTGTCAAGGAGTTTATGGGTAATAAGAAATTTACAGCAGATGGGATGGAGGTTGTTACTGGACGGGGAGAAGGAATTCAGCATGGGTGACCTTTTTCTGAAAAGGATGGAGTGCCATGGCTGCTTACTGTACCTGTCTTTAGCCTGTTCACGAAATCTGAAGTAGAAGGAAAGGTAGAACAGCAAAAGAGTATAGTTCTAGCAGAAAAGTTTCTCCCATATTTCTCCCATGATTTCATTACCCATAAATCAGGATTGGAAATTTAGATTATTTTATAATTGTCATCCATAATAAAACAGAAGTTCTATAAGTAAGGAAGACAGATATAATCGATATTCATTAGTGTATTAATAGACACTGTCAATAATGTGTCAGGATATTTGCTTTGGTTTATTTATTGGTGGTAATGGAGTTTGAACTCAGGGCTCACACTTGTCAAGCAAGCTTTCTACTGCTTGAGCCACACACTTAAACCCCTTTTCGCTTTAGTCATTTTTCAAGTAAAGTCTCATGTTTTTGCCAAGACCAACTTCAAACACCCATCTTCCAACAATATCTTCCTTAGTAAGTACAAATGGAGGGGTCCCTTACCATGCCCAGTTTACCTTGATCCTCCCAATCTCAGTGTCTGGAGTAGCTGGAATTGCAGATATGATCCACTCTGTCCAGCTCCTAGAATTTTTTGTTTACATTGATTTTCAAATATCAATGAAAGTAATGTTGGAAATCAGTCATACCAACTTTAGTTGATTAAAATATAATATACAACTTGTTATTACTACATATTAATTTCACGCTCTCGTAATCTTATGGCATTATCAATGTTTAAGGTAACGTAGTCTGAGACTCCCAATCTTTCCAATGTAATTTTGAATCTTGTAATTTTGGAAAATCGTAACTCAATTTTTTTCTTTTCTCTCTGCTGACTGATCCCTAAGGAAGTACTACAGACTTCTATAATTTCAGCTGAGGAGCTATTAATACTTCAAACCACTTTAATCATTAATTATACCAAACACCTCCTTGAAACATATAAAACAGTTCTGGTTTTACAAATGGGATTGCTGAGTTAAAGCAAAGGCCAATTCTTTGTTGGAAAATTTACACCATTATTATTAATCCTGAAAATGTTCTTGTTGGTAGATGAACTGCATAAGAGACTTTCTAATTACCCTAAGATCCACTGAAGTGTTTTAATGCTTCATTAAAGCTGACTGATGGAATACACCTTTGATTATTCAGGTGCTGATTAGTTGTAAAAAACACTTACACCACGGAAGTGTCAGCTAAATGGAGTTCACATCTTATGATATGTTAAGGCTGTGCTTGCAAAGAATAGATAAAGTCATTTGTAGGAGCTCTCTTGGGCATTATTAAGGAACCATTATTAGGATCATATTTTGTTTTAGTTTTTTCCATTAATGTATGAAAATTTAAACTAGAGAAACTGTATACAGGCAGGTCTTTAAACTTGTAAAATGTGTGATTAATAAATAGATGAAAAACAACAAAAAAAAGAATTATATGGTTATCTTTACACTTGTTATAAGCATTCTAAAACACATTTGGGAATAATGAATCTGTTTTATAATTAAAGAAAATAATTCATTCTCCTTTTTATGTTAATTGGCAATATGACTGAATAAAATAGAAGCAAAAAAGTGATCATGAAATTTAGTTTATAATAGTGAAGCATTGTCATAACATCAGTGTTTTCCCCAGAGTCTGATGACTGGGGACTCTATGGCAACCAGCAATCAATGAAAGATAACAATTAAAATCAGAATTAGAATCTGCTTTTGAAATAGCTCAAACTCCAGTATACGATGGCTTCCCTACTGTTTTCCTCTTCTTGAAATACATATGTGACATCTTTGCCTTTGATACACCTTATCTGTGGAGCAGTTCAAATATTGATTTTATTTTACTAATAGTTATTGCATAACTTCTGAGGATCAAAGTTATCAGTGATGCTTATTTTAAATAGAATCTTACATTAAGAGAAGGATATATTACCCAAGGATCCTATTTCAGAAAGTCTGTAACATACTTGACAGTCATCTCAGATTCTAAGAATCCTCTCTTCTCTTTTGATATCACAGAGATCTTGACATCTCTGCAGTACTCACAAAGTCTGCTTCACTGGAGGGGTTGTGAAATTTGCCCCTTTAGAGAAGCTGAGTGTAACCTAGTTCATTGGGAGCTAACTCAAGTAAGTTTTCAACAACTTGTGCCAATCGTTGGGGCTCAGATAGGTCTTTCATGACATTGGAACTCACAGTGAATGCATTTCCTTAAGTTATATGTTTTTTCAGAGGCTTGGGATTTAATTAATGCACTTACATTAGTCTATAAAAGTAACATGCTATAAAACTATTAGGATTATTTGTTAGAAGTGTTTCTATTAGTAATGATCAGTGATTAAAATTATTGGGGTTTGATTCAGGTTGCCTGGGTTTGAAATTCAGGTCACTCATATTAGCTGTGCAAAATTTCTAAATTATAAGATGAAGGTAAAAACAGTGCCAAATTAACGGTACTACTGTAGGAATTACATTAGATGAGCAATAGTATGCCTTAGCAACTATTCAATAA
Organism: Castor canadensis; assembly: GCF_047511655.1. Lineage (NCBI taxonomy): Eukaryota > Metazoa > Chordata > Mammalia > Rodentia > Castoridae > Castor > Castor canadensis. The sequence goes on along the minus strand of NC_133391.1, from coordinate 88,760,730 downwards.
ATATTAACTGCCATTATTGCTGTTATTCTTATTACCATACAGCATTAGCTTGAAACAAAGAGTAGAACAAGATAATGATATATACTCTTACCTATATACCAGGGAAATTAACTTTGGTGAGTGTGAATTAAGAATGTGTCAAGGGGCCAGGCACAGTGCCTCCTCGTTGTGTGGTCAGCTCTGGAGGGAGGGATGCTGTAAGTGGGAAGATAGAGGTTACTGAGGCTGCTCATGGGCAAAAAATGTGAGACCATATCTGAATAATAACTGAAAGCTACCAAAGGCATGGGGGCATAGTACAAATTGTAGCTCACCTGCCTAACAAGTGCAAGGCCATGTATTCAAACCCTAGAACTGCCAAAATGTGTATACATGTAGATATATGTATACGTATATATATATATATATATGCTTAATAGGGTCTTGGCCCATCAATATTTTTGATAACTCATTTTTTTAAAAATTAGATATATTCACTGTACAAATTAAAGCACATACAGATATTTTCTTGTATTCTTCAGAAGAGGAGAAAGAACACTTAAAAAGATTAGTAACAGCATTACTACAAGAAAGTTCATTGTCAAAAAATGTCATCTCTCTTAGAAGAGAGTTATCTGTATGTCATTTACACAACATTCAGTTTCACTATTACAAAAATCTAATATTATAAAATGCAGAGGCCTCAATGTAATTGTATTTTTAATCTGAACACCATCCTTTTAGCTTTTTACTTTTTCCTGTTGCTACTGAAAAAAATCATATTTAGCTCATTATTCAATAGCTACCTTATAGGACACCATTGGGACTCATCACTGAGTATGAGAATATTATTTAAGGCTTCTTCCTTCACTTTGTACACTATTTATGACCTGCTTGGTAGGGACCTAGTAGGCTTTCTATTGCATAGAATTTATGCAACTTGATTTCCTTATTATACTCTGACAACTTTTAGAATTACTCCTTTATACTGCAGGAACTTGAATGTCACTGAACCATTTTCCCCCAATCCATCACATCAATGTTCTAGGTTGATTTCACCAATTAGAGTTGGGTTTTTTTTTTGACAGCTCTTATCAGCTGCCTGGGTTTCAACAGAGAATCATCATGAAATGTGCCAAGATCACGTCTTCTGACTTCTCACCTATTTTGATGTTTCAGAAACCTAACAGCATAAACACTGGTTCTTAAGATTCTAGCACTACAAGAATTCTTTTTTTTTTTCCTTTTGAAATAAAGTCCTCATGCTTCCTAGGTAAACCTTTTTCCACTTGACCTACATTCCCAGCCCTTAGTTGATTTTATTGTTTTTCAGATTTTGTCTCTATTTTTGTTTGGGGCCAGTCTTGGACAGTGATCTTCCTACCTATGCCTTCTGAAGTAGCTGGGATTATAGGAAATCCACCATACTCAGCCTCTCTGTCTGATCTTGAACAATTAATGGTAGATCCCCAGATAGGTATTTCCTAACTCTGCCAACATCTAGGAAACTTTTATTTCTCTACATAAAAATCATTCCTCTTTGGAATACCTAGAATGGCTTCTATTTTCTGTACTAAATCCACAAAATCCATTGTGATAACCACAATGTACAATGTTGAAGATATGGAAAACATATTCATAAAAATATAATGATGAGTTGAAAATATCTGAAACTTTAGTGTTATAACTGATATGCTAAAGTCAAACATGTCTAACAAAGTATAAACATTTCATATCTATGTTTAAACAGCATATTGCCATCCATAAAGAAAAAAACCACCTTATTGATAATTTTAAGCTATTCACTATTTTATGATAACTGAAAAATTGATACCTAAGATATGATTAGAAAAATATTTTTTTCTGTAGCCAATGATATTTTTAAAAAGTCATTATCTGAATCAATTTCATTATGATACTCTGCATTCTTCCATGTGTCTGAATATTCATTAGGTGACCAAAAAACCATTGACCTTGGATAATTATACCAAGAAGATATTTTGTCTCAATAATTGGCATTGTAGTTCATCTAAGAATAATCAAATATATATATATCCACATATATTTATACACTACAATGGATATATATTAAATATATATAATTATTACATTGAATTTGGAAATCCTAGATTTTGAAATGAGTCAGATCCTAGTCACCAAAAACAAATTTACTTAGAGAAAGAAACTCAGGGAAAAATAAGGAGAAGATGGAGTGATAAAAGGGAGAAAGATAGAGGCCGTGTCAAAAGTGACTCATTTGTGTCTCTCATAAAGATCCATTCTACTTTATTATTTCTTGAATACTGAGTGCAATTGGAAGTGTGTGTGTGTGTGTGTGTGTGTGTGTGTGTATGTGTGTGTCTATGAACCAAACAATATAAAGGGTGACCACTTCTGCTCGAATTTAGGCAAAGACAATGGTTTATGAGAAAACAGATAGTAGGAGCAGACAGTACCTTGAACTCTTGCCCTTGGGACTTTGCAGATATTGAGAAGAGTGCTTAGCAGCTCTTCAGGTCTTGGAGTTAAGATTTCAGAAAAATTTTACCTGTATATAGACAAATTTCTTATCTATGCACATCTCCATGCCAACCTTGAAACTTGTCAGAAGTGCACAAGTACTGTTAAAAAAAATTATTCCACCTCCATCCCAACTTTGAATTATGATGTTTGGCATAAAGGTTATGATAGTTATTCTTATAAATTATTATAGAAGTTTAAATAGTAAACTAATGCTGATATTTCTCTTTTCAGTTCATTAGTACTTTATAAATACATATATATGAATATTACATTTGTAGGTGTATATATATGTATATATAGAGAGAGAGAAAGAGAGAGTCCCTTAATAACTCTGTATTGTTTATCTCATTATAATCTTAAAAAGCTGGTAAAATTTCTCTTCATTAAACTACATGCTAAAGGTTTAAAAAATAGATGAATAGTAGAAGAAGTGAAATCACCAGGCTCTGTTGACTATAGATCTCTGTGAGTCTCTTATCTGAGTTAAGAAATGGTGTAAACTGAAAGATTTTTTAATCCTAAAAAATAAATATTGTGGATGTAAATATGCAATTTCCATTTTAGCTCTGCTGTCAAAAATGACTCTTTTGATGGCAGTCATTTGCTGACAACCAAGTTGATGTTTTCACTTTATTATATTTCAGAGGGAATTATTATTAAAATTGTTTCTTAAAATAGGGTCTCTGGTATAACTGTCTTTGTCTCATGCAAGAAAAATTCCATCTCAAAATCTGACACAAACATATTTGTCTTCTCAAAAGACCAGAAAATCAAACTCAAAGCCTCATAAGCGTATCTAGCAATGTTTTTGAAATTTCTAACTCATGGGTTCAATATTTTTCTTATTTTACTATGCCATTAGAGTACGTATTCCTGAAAGGGTCTTTTTCTTAATAAGTCTTAACTGTTAGGTTTCTGCTTGTCCTTTCTTAAAAATGCACGTTTTTTTTAAATAAGAATATTCATATTCTTACAGTTAGTGATTTTTGACTGCACATTACCATAAGTAATTCGGTATTAAGAGTGTTAGTTTTGGTAGTTCTTTTAGTTTCCTATTATTATATAATTTTAAACTTAATGAAGGCTGTAAAAATTTCTTTGAAAGTCCATGTATTATAACTTCACACGGTTTCTAATGTTAATAACTTGATATGGCTATAGAACAATAATCAACTGAGAAATTGCCTCTCTTGGTACTCAAGGATATAGAGATCATCAACTTTAAGCAAATAAGGTATCTCTGGCCCTTTCATACATAACACAAAAGAAATAATGCAATTTAAAACAAATTATTATTTGGTTGCATTTTCCTTTTAATCTTCACTTTATGACTAATTCCTTAGATGGGTGACTGAATGAGAATATTTTGTGATTAAGAGTACAGTTAGTTTTGATAGTATGGTAAGTTTTATTTTAATGTGCTTTTAAAATAGTTCATGCAGTATGAGAAAGAAGCTAATTTAGGTGTACTGCATTTCATCATCTGATACCTTTGGAATACAAAGGAAAGGCTTTATTGAATTTTCCTCAAAGTTTATCAGTTCATCACTGAATATGTACTTAGAATATTCTTGCCCAGTAATCTGCATTTGTTCTTTGAACAAGTAAATGTATAGTTTTGGTGAACAAAATCCTATTCTGATTTATTAATTTTTGAATGAATTATCTGGATACTGTGAAATAACTCTTAAAAGGACTCATTTCTTCATTTGTAAAGTTTCCTACTTTACCAGATATTTTCCATTTTCCCTTTAAATCTACCTTTAAGGTTCTATACTGCTTTGTGACTACACGACCTATGTCATTAGAGTCTGTTGCATAATGGCTTCTAAAAGGGACAGAAACTAGTTAATGGTAGTAGGAATCACAAGTGGTAACTGAATTTAAAAAAAAATAAAGTCAATGTAATTATTCCCTTGACTCTGTGTGAAGGGTTCCTGCAAACTGGCTGCTTTATACAAAGGAATGACCCTACTGAGCTTTCTCTTTCTTAAGTGCAAATAATCATTGCCTCACTTAGTGCCATTTAGCTTTGAGAAACCAAAGCTGTCCATTGTTTCTATGCTCTGGAGACTGCATTAGCTATAGAGATTGATGTATACTTTGTACTACATTATTTGTGTGTGTATATGCATGTTTATATATATATATATGTTTGTCTTTGGGGGTAATAGAGGAAAATAAACGGAGACAGACAAATACATAAAGAAAGAAAATGAAAGATGTAGAAATGAGATTTCAGAGCTCTAAACTTCATGAACATGAATAGAGGATATATGAAGGCGATTCTCAGAGCAAGAAAATCTGATCGGAACCTGTAGCTCTGAGACAACCTGAATAAATCACAAACTCATCATCATCTTATTATCATACCTCAAGTTTGTTATCCTAGAACTATGTATCAATCTTATGATACTTTGTTCAAAATTTAAGAACACATTTCTTCAGTTTGAACTATAAAAATTATCTTACTAATAGTCTGAAGATTAAGATACCATTGATAAATTCAATTCCCAGTTGAATAATATATCTCTATACTAACAGTAATTTTTTAAAGACCATGTGCTGAAGAAATTTCAGGCCCTGAGTATGAATTAAGTGTTTGAGGAGTAATCAAACTGAAAATGGTCCAGTGGCTGACCCAGTGGTGTTTTGGAAAAGCTTGGTGTGTCCTAATTTCTACCTTGCAGTACTTAAGAATAATTGAAACATTGTTTCAATGCAGTGTTCTGAGATAAAGGGGAAAACTGAATGAAACAGCCTAGACCCTGTTCCTTTCTCCCCAAATAGTCCTGCAGTACTATAGTTCAGTGAGTCATGCAACACCTGAATTTTATAACCTGTGATGACTTGCAAGCTGTCAGGTATGGTTTGTACAAGTGTTTTCCCAAAGCCCAAGTGATACTCAGGGAGGCACCATCTGGAATAGGTAGAACTTTTAGGAAGTGGGGCTTAGTGTGAGCCCCTTTTATCAGTAGAGGTATGCACTTAATGGGGTTGTGGTGCCCTGTGCAACCTCTCTCTCTCCTTTTACTTCCTGGCTGATGGAATGAGTAGTTTGTTCCAACACACCCTTTCTTTAGGAGTTGCTTAAATTTATTATTTACATATTGATTGCTGATCTTCAATCTAGTATTCTAAAGCACATTGGTGACAGGCATCACTAACTTAGATAACTGATAGAGAAACTAAGACTGGAAGACTCCAAGGACTGGAGGACTGGGACATAGCCTGTGTCCTCTCCATCACAGAATACTCAAGTCTGGCAAGGAAGAGACATTTTACAATAGAAGAAGCAGCAAGGTATGGAGAAATGAGATAAGTACCAGATGGCCCATGATGGTGTAAGTAAAGCCTTTTTACCCCCACCCCCCAAAAAAACCTCACCTTCTCAGCCATTGCCACAATTGCCTGTGATCATCCAACTCAGACTTCATTAAGCACCAGAACCAAGGAGGCCCTTCACTACAGTCTCAAGTCCACAATGTGGGGTACAGCTTGGCCATATTTTTTATTGTTGTGATGGGTAGAGGTACATTGTAGCATTTACAAACTCTCTTAAAATGTATCACATATATCATACTTGAATTCACCCCCCTCCACCATTTTCCTTTATCTTCTCACTCCCCTTACTGGAACAATCTCAACAGGTATAATTTTTCCATTTACATACATGTGGACATGTGGACATATTCACCCTCCCACACCCTTTCCCACATTTTTACCACTATTACTGGTAGCAAACACCCAGGCAAGACATAGACATATTTCACTCCCCTATTCTCCAATTTTGTAAAAAAAAAAGTGACATTTTTATGTGTTTAAGATAGGTATACAGGGAGTTCCCTTGTGATATTTGCATATATGTATGTATTATAACCCAAATTAGTTCATCTCATCTATTTTTCTCCATTCTTCCTTAGTCCCCTTCTTATGGTGATTTCAACAGGTTTAAAAATTCTACATTCATTCTTGTATAGAAAAATCATCAGCCATATTCACCTTCTTAACTTCATTCTTTTACCCTCCCTCTTTTGTATGTGACATCTGCTTAGTGTGACCTGTTTTTCATACTATTGTATTAGGTCTACATTCCACATATGAGAGAAAACATTCAGCTTTTGGCCTTCTGAACATGGCTAACTTCAGTTAAGATGATGTCCTCTGGTTCCATCCACCTGCAAACAACAAAATTTCATTCTTCTTTGTATCTGAATAAAATTATATTGCATATAAATACCACATTTTCTCAATCCATTCATCAGTAGTGGGGCTCTTGGCTGTTTTCAAAGCTTAGCTACTGTGAATAGTGCTGCAATAAACATGGATGTGCAGGTGTCTTTACTGTAACCTGACTGAAATTCCTTCAGGTATAGCCCTAGGAGTGGTATTGCTGGATCATATGGCAGTTCTATTTCTAGTTTTTTTGAGGAGCCTCCATATTATTTTTCATAGTAATTGTATTAACTTATATTTCCACCAGCAGTGTATGAGGGTTCCTTTTTCTTAACATCCTCACCAACATTGGTTGTTTGTGTTCTTGATGGCAGCCATTCTAACAGGAGTGAGGTGGAATCTTAACCTGATTTTGATTTGCATTTCCTTCAAGACCAGGGATGTTGAGCATTACTTCACGTGGTTTATTTTATTTCATTTTTTTTTGGCTATTTGGATTTTTCTTTTGAAAAAGTTCTGTTCAGTTCATTTGCCCATTATTTCATTGGGTCATTGATATTTAGGTGAGTTAAATTTTTGAGCTCCCTATATATTATGGTTATTAATCTCTTGTCAGATGTATAACTGGCAATGATTTCCTCCTATTCTGTTCAACACACTCTTGGCATAACATGCTGCCTTGCCATCGTTACAAGGCAATGGGACCAATCAATAAGCAACTTGAACCTCCAAAACTGTGAGGCAAAATGAACCTCGACTCTTTGTATGTTAATTATTGAAGGTATTTTTGATATAGCAATGCAAAGCTGAATACTATATTGCCATACAGAATCCCTCAGCTACAGTGCAAATTGGCAACTGTCAGTTAGAACACTATCCACCCCAGGCAGTTTCTTGTCATGGGAAATTGACTTTTAATAAATATTTGGCTTCTGTTCTTTACTCATCCATAAGTAATATACCTGTAACTTGTATGCATGAGTGTTCAGTCTTTGATATCAAGCAAGGCTGTATCTAATGCATCATGAACTACTTAACATCCATATGTACAGAGTCTTGGTTATGTATTGTACATTCTCAACTACTGATAAATCAAACATATCATAACTTCCACAACTTTGCCATCATCTTTGAAGAAATGAGATGTCTTTTAGGGACTTTAATTATACATTTCTGTGCAGTTTTGAGGGCTCTGACATTTTTTTACTTCATTCTTGTGCTGGTGGGGGTATACAGTGACATTTACAAAGGTTCTTACAATGTATTAAATATATAATGATTGAATTCACACTTTTTTCTGCTCTCCTTTATTCCCCATCCCAAGATTCCCAATTACTATGAAGAAGAGGTGTCTCTATTATCTAGAATAATAGTGCTAAAGGATATATAACTAAGGTATAGAAATAGAATCAAGTGTAAAATAGTTCATGTAAAAATACTGAAGGGAAGAAATAAAGTAAGAGTAAAGTGAATATTCAGAATCTGCTATCTAGATGGTCCAGGAAAAAAATAACAGTATTGTATACAATAAGCACCTAACAAATATTGGCTGGGTATGCTGAGAAACATCATAATGACCTGTAACCCTCAAGGGACAATTCATGTATTCCCATTGTAGAAAGATGGGGGGTAAAATATTGAGAAAGCTTATTTTTATATCTAACAAAATCTTTATCACCTGAAGTCATCAATACCAGTAGAAACACAATTTCATGTATGAAATGGAGTGGGAAATTTCACCATTAGATAGTCTAAAAAATGATTACTATCTTCTGCCTGCCCTATGTTTGTCTGTAAAGACTGTGTAGCTCTAAAAATAAACATCAGTGTGTTCCCAAGAACCTTCTCTATTTTGTGTGCTATTCATTTTAATTTCTCCTTCTTTTTAAAATGTATTCATTTATTCATATGTGCATACATTGTTTGGGCCATTTTTCCCCCCTGCCTCCTTCCCCCTCTCTCAATCCCACACTCCTTCGCCCCACTCCCCTTCGCTTCCAGGCAGAACCTGTTCTGCCCTTTTCTCCAATTTTGTTGAATAGAAGACATAAACAATAATAGGAAAGACAAATCGTTTTTGCTAGTTGAGATAAGGATAGCTGTACAGAGAGATTCTTAGCATTGCTTCCATGCACCAGTGTATTCCAACATGAATTGATTAATCTCTACCTGACCTTTTCATTAGTTCCTGATCCCCTTCCCATATTGACCTCTGTCACTTCAAGTTTTCTGTATTAGCTCCTCTGCAGTGGGGACATCAAACACTTTCAAGTTTTGGGTTTCCTACCTATCCCCATACCCCCTCTATGTGCTCTACCCTTAGCGTATGACCCAAGTCCAACAACATTACTGCATTTGCCCTAGATCTAAAGTCCTCAAATGAGGGAGAACATTTGATTTTTGATCCTCTGAACCTGGCTAACCTTGCTCAAAATGATGTTCTCCAGTTCCATCCATTTACTTGAGAATGATAAGATTTCATTCTTCTTCATGGCTGAGTAAAACTCCATTGTGTTTAAGTACCACATTTTCTTGCTTCTTAACTGAAATAGGGGTTAGCAAACAATAATCTTTCTTTATGGTATCACTGCTACATACTCTGCAAAGTGCTACATGTTCCATCTAAATATCCATATATGCATGAAAACATATGTACCTATCTCTTACCTCTCTCCCTTTCTGCCCCTATCTCTTTCTCTCCCCACCTCTCCTCTCTCTCTCTTGCACACAAACAAATACACATACATAAACATGTATACAAACCAGCACATGATTCACAATGTTTTATTTGTCTAAAGTTAGCCACAAATACATATGGAGCTAAGATTTAAATTTAGGTTCTTACACAACATGCTATTGATAAAAAAAGATAGAAATCAGGTTCTCAATCCACTACCATGCAATTTTAGTAAACTATTTTTATAATATATTTATCAATTCCCATAATTTATTTATTGCTGTTTTTGTTAATCCTTATCATTGCGTATATAGGAATGACTCTTATACTCCCATTAAAATTAATAAATAATAACATGCAGGAGACTCTATGTCTCTGAAGATGGTTGTACAGTGTAAGAGCACCACACATGCTCCCAGTAAAGAGTATTTTATCATACATTTACTCTACTCTGCAAATTCTGTATTCTTAACTTTCAATGAGTTTCCAAAATCTTAACATAAATCAACATTTTTGACTAGAAAGGCCTGCAAAATGCTTCTCTCACAGCAGTGAAGATGAGTTCATTTATAAAATAAATGGCATGTCATCAATAAGGAGGACTGAGCTAGCAGAGACAGGCCTCACTCCTAGTACAAAAACATATGTGACTGCTTTATTGCACAATTTATCAAAATGAATTGGTTTTAATGTTTTCTGTAACCACTGCCTTCTCTCATGCTTCATTGAATCTCCTTTTTTCCCCTGTAATTACACTACGGGTAGCTTCCATAACTTTGTGTTTATGTTTGAGCATGTAAAATGTCTAGTAATGTGTAAAATTCTATTCCTTGTCCAATTAATATTAGCTTTTTTCCTCCTTCTACCATTGGCCTGGTTTTAGTGGGAGTGACTTGGAGAAGAGAGGAGAGTATATTCTCTCCCTGAGACTATGACTCTTTCTCTTCCTATCTTGTCTCTTTCCACTTTGCTCTGTTCATGTGAGGAGGGAGAGACCTGAGAGGCAAGTACCTTTTACTTATGTACTTATCCACTACTGTAGATGCCTGCTTGCTGCTGTTTCTCCTCGGGTTAATGTAGGCTGGTCTTTCTGTGAGACAGGGAACAAAGCATTACTTATCAATGGGCAACATGTGGAATACTTCAGGGGCCTTTCAGGCTGAAGATGCCCTACGGAATTTCCTGATGTGAGAAATGTAATCCAGCATGGCCTCTTCAGTCCTACACCTGTGCATACCACAGTATCTTTGCCAAATTTTTAGCAGTTTCTTTGATGGTGGATCATAAGTGGTTTAAAAGTGGCCTTTCTTCACAAGCTCCACTTGACCACTGAGACATTTCTTCATCCTTAGCATTCCGAGTCATTTCAATGCAAGATGCTATATGGATTTCCTTATCTATACAACTCTTCTCAATGCATTCAAATAATAAATGAAAGGATAGATCGATCAGTGTGGTGTGTGAGTAGGCATCCACATTAGTGAAAAAAATACCAATATACCACCGTTGCTTCAGTACTTTCTGAAAATAAAGAAGATTATTGCTTATTTGTTTCCAGCTGCAGGGCCTATTGCCAATTTTAGCATAGAAAGGATATATCAGAAAACCTAAAGAGATGCACAAAAAAGCATAAAAATGATTAAAAATAGAAATGTATATAAGAACCTAGATATCATTAGGTGAAATTCATCAATTATGTAGCATAAAGAAATATTTGAAAAGGAGCTCAATGTAACTTCTAAAATTGAAAACAGAAAATAAATTAATATGAATTAAATTGAACAATAGTTTTTGAAACATATAGAATTATATAATAGATCTAAGGTAATCACTCACAAACACTGTAAGAATTTTAAGAGGTAGAAGCTAGGTATGGTACCTTAAGTCTATAACCTTAGCTACTCAGGATGCAGAGATAATGAAGATCAGGATTCAAGGCCAACCCAGGCAAAAAGTTAGTGAGGCTCCATGTCAATCAAGGTTTGTGTCGTGGTTCATACACGTCATCCTACCTATCCATGGAAGCACAAATAGGAGGATCACAATCCAAGCTGGCCTGGGCATAAAGTGAGACTCTATCTCAGGAAAAAAGCAAAAAGGTCTGGAAGAGTAACTCCAGTGGTCTAGGGCCTACCTAGCAAGCAAAATGGCCCTGAGTTCTAACCCCAGTATTGAAAAGGAATTAAAAGGTAGAAAATACAGAACTGGTATTAAAAGTCCTATAGGAAGTACTGAATAGTTATATTATCTAGATGCCAAGCCTCAGATATTACAAAAGTCCATTCCCCTATCTATACATATCACAGACAGAAGGCAAAAGTTACATTTAGAGTAAAGCAAACAAAGTAACATCAATAAATTGGCAGGAGGCTTCTTATTAGCAGACAGAGATGCTTAAAGACAAATGATTAATATGTTTGAATGGTCGAGAGAAAAGTTAGCTCACACCTGACCTGTGTATCCATTCTTATCAGACAACAATAGGAAGAAAATAAATGGCTTCTGGATTACTCATAATTTGATAAACAAAAATTACTAATGTTGATTCACAGAAACAAAAAAGGAAAAGCCACACAAAAGAAAAAGAAATGCTTAACAAAGAAATTAAAGAAATGTGTAACTATAATAGCTAACATATTATTCATTTGCTGAAAAATAATACTGAAAATTCATAGATTTAAAAATTTTTTAGTTCATAGACAATGTATAATACAAAGCATAACATTATAGCCAAACAAGAATATCTGGGGTGAAATATAAAACATCCTTATATTGTTCTTGTGACAAGTATGTCTACTAGTATTTGCTATAGCTAACTATGTACATTAGTAATTTATGAGGAATAAATAACAATTGAAAAATTGTGTGTATAGAAAGAAAAATAAAATCTAGCTTAACTGCTAAATACCTATAATTTCACAAAATTTCCAGTCCAAGCTTCTTCATCAGTCCTACTAGAAAATAGGTCACTTAAAACTAAAAATGGTGTTTTTAGTTGTGTCTTTTCAATGGCTTTTAACTTACAGTTTCAGCCTGGTAGCGAGTGGGTAAGGGGGGAGAGGGAGGGAGTGGGAGGAAGGGGGGAGAAATGACACAAACATTGTATGCACATATGAACAAAAGAAATAAAAATAAAAAATAAAGATCTGGTGGGAAAACAAAAGGAGACGGTATATGGTAGATGGACTTCATATACCTATATGCAACAGAACTAGAAAACCTCTTGCAATTGCTTTAAGTGGGATGGGGAGGGGGCTGAAAGGGAGAGATGATAGGGCAATGTAAATAATGTGCAATGTAAGTCTAATTGAAATTGTCACTATGAAACCCTCCCATATCATAAATATATTCCAGTAAAAATTTATTTAAAAAATGTTGAGTAACTCAATGAAGTCAAATTACTTAAAACTCTTCAATAATTTTTGAGTGAAATTGATTGAGTCACTGATATTAGGTTGTAGTGCTTAGAAAAGTTCAGAATATTTGTAATTGGGCTTTCTCAAATTGCATTATTTTATGAAAGTAAACTTAATTCTGACAGAAGATGGATACGCTTCAAGAATTTCTAAGATTTGTTTATTGTAGTATTTGTTTACTGTAGTATTATTCACACCAGCTAAACTATGGAAGCAGCCAAGATGCCCCGCTTCTGATGAATGGATTAAGAAAATGTGGTATTTCTATACAATGGAGTTTTCTTCAGCCACAAAGAAGAATGAAATTTTGTCTTTTGAGGTAAACGGATGGAACTGGACAACATCATCTTAATTGAAGTTAGATAGGTTAAGAAGCCCTAAAGCCACATGCTTTCTCTCATATGTGGAATACAGACCTAATAAAAATACTGCAATACTATGAAAAACAGGTCATGCTAAGGGAAAGTCACATATGAGAGAAGGAGGAAAAAGAAGGAAGGTAAGAAGGTGAATATGGTTGAGGTACTATCTATATAAGAATAAATATAGAATTTTTCAAACCTGTTTAAACCATTGTAAAAAAAAAAGAAGAAAAATAGGGAAAATGAACCAATTTGAGTTATAATATATATATATATATATATGAAAATGTCATGAGAAAATATGCTATCTTAAACAAACAAAAATGTCATTTCAACTTTTTTTACAAAATTGGAAAACAGGAAGCTGGAACAGGTCTTGCCTGGGGGTGTTGGTATCAGTGAGAGGGAGAGGAGGTGGGGAAAGGGCATGGGAGGGTGAATATAGTGCAAATACAGTACACACATATATGTAAATGGAAAATGATACCTGTTAAATCTATTCCAGGAATGGGGAGAAGAGGAGAAAAAGGAAAGTGATGCAGGCGATGAATTCAACTATGATATATTTGATATACTATAAGAACATTTGTAAATGTTACAATATACCCTTAGCACAATAAAAAATAAATATCTATTTTACCATTTCACATTAGAATTAAAATCTTTTAAAAAGCCAGAGGCAATCATTTTAATTCCTTTAAAACTTATTTTTTTCACACATACCTCTGGGGAACAGAATATAAATAAGAATTATTTAGATTTAAGAGAGTGTACGAAGTTTTCTAAATTGCTAAGCAAAAGGAGAGTAAATGCTGAACTCCAAAGTATATATGGAAATATGGAAAGGGTGGCAAAACTATTACAGCAGTGTATTTGGAAAACCAAAAATTAGTATTGCGTGATTGCGTTACTTTATGCAGCATTGCTGAGCACACTGAGGATGTAATGTCATATTGTGGGTAGTAAGGTTATTTCAGTCTGGGGTTTGACCATACTCTACAAGAGCAGGAGTGAAACTTGATGATCAACATATCAGGAGAAGTTCAAAGGTCAAAAAATAAGATTTAGTGAGGTTAGTCAGTAGGGTACAATGGAAGTAAAAGAGTGGAGATACATAATTACACTTAGGTGGCAGCATGTTTCAAGGTATCAACAGTGGTACACTTACAATGATGATGAACTAGGATACGACTGCGGAAACTGAGAAATCTGAAGATCATGTGATATAGGATTATTTGTCTGTATGAAGCTTTGTATTAACGTAGGTTGATAGCAAGATCTAGTAAAGCTGATTTTATCTTTACATGATTAATTCATCATTAAATAAGAAGCTTTATCCAGGGTACAACTGAAAAAAAAAAAAAGAAGACACACAGTTCCCATGACTCTTCAGCAACTGAAAGCTGTTGAGGTCTGAGGTGTACTGAATAAGTGGTGGTTGTTTTGAAAGGGTTATGCTATCATTAGTGGGCAGCAACTGCACAGTGACTATATGGAAGGGTCGGGAAGACATGAAGGAGTTTAATAACCACACTAGGGTTGATATTGCTGCCTTAAAATCTTGAGCTGATTTATGAAGTGTTGAGTCTAACAGAAAAAAAGGGAGATATTTAGTGTGTGGATTATCACAAAACAAAGCATTATCATATGCCTTATCTATATATCAAAACTAATCTGTTTTATTTGAAGTCAAAATACAGTATTAACCAGAGTGCTATACACAGTAAAGTCCATAGCCAAAAATGAAAATCAGCTGGTTCTCCCACAATATGGGGGCAATAATGAAAACAGAGGCCCATATTAGAACTTTTCTTACATCAGTGGATTAAAAAATGTCAATAGCTGCTTGTAAATGTATATATATATATATATATATATATATATAATTGTATTCTATGCAATGATATATGGCTTTTTGTAAATATGATTATTTGTGTTCCAATTATATTGAATTTATCTGAACTTTGGCATGCAGTATATTGGGATATGTTATAAATCTTTTAAATAGTTCATGCCTAAAAAATAGTATTACATGCATGAAGCACTGAAATGTTTTCAAACCCAAAAGACATTCCACATCACTGATTTTTAAGACAGAAATACATTGTTTCCTGTCCTTTAAATTGTGAACTTTGTTTTATATGTCACTATGCCTCCATAAATATTTGATTTAATTCCATGGTGTTTGACTTTCTTCAAGTACATGAATACCTCTCGCTTGCTATCTTAGGAAAAAACAAAGCTGTCTAAATTAATATATAAAACTTACCTTTTATATGTAGTCCTTGGTAGCAGGGTATCAATGGTAGTAAATGTAGAATTAATAAAGGGCAGAAAAATATTATTTTAGCAAACATTACTAGCAAATGTTAAAATGGATATCATAAAGCTTACTTATTCTTAATATCTTGAACTCCTACCTGTGGAGGTGATTGAACCAAAGGTATAATAAAGGTTTGACTGAGGAGGTCAAAAAACTTGAGAATAGCTCCAAAGCACATTTTCTACTGATAGTAAGTAAAATGGTTTGAATATGATATAATTCTAGGTTTAATTGTAAAATGTAGCAAAAAGCCAGTACTCCTGAACACTGCGAAAACATGTAAACCCCTTTTAGCATAGATTACAGGCAATAATGGTGGACAGGATGGGGTTTTCATAAATGTCTTAGAATAAGTATGAGAAAGTACAATCCAAGAAGATTTTATCTTAGAAGACAAGAAAATTAACCAATGATAGGATTCAGAGTTTGAAAACTGGTAAAAGCCCAGAAAATGGTGAAATTTAATCTTTCATCATTTCAATCACAAATATTTGTTTGTATGCAATATGTATTTCACACAGCTCCTCTGTGTGTGTGTGTGTGTGTGTGTGTGTGTGTGTGTGTGTGTGTGTGTTACTGACGTTTGAACTCAGGGCCTTATGCTTGCTAGATTGGTACTCAACCACTTGATCCACATCCCCAGACATTTTTGCTTGTTAGTTTATGTTTCAGATATAATCTCAAGTTTTTGGCTAGGGTTGGGCTCAGTCCTTGATCCTCCTACTTATGCCTTCTGCATAGCTCAGATTACAGCATGTACCACCACACTTGGCCTGTTTTTTGAAGTTGAGGTCTTTCTGATTTTTTTGCCTAGACTGGCCTTTACCTTTGATGTTCCTGATCACCACCTTCCAAGTAGCTGAGACTAGAGGCATACTCTGCCACATTCAGCATAAATTTGACATTTAGTGAATTATTCACTATTTTTTTTAATTTCCAGAAAGGATAAGAAAATATTTAGAATAGTTGAAAATTAGGTTCAAGAACATGCATTTCTTCCCAGGTAAAAGCAGCTGAACTTGGGAGAAAGGAATATGATCTGAGTTACTATTTTTTTGCCCTTGCAGACAAACGCAGTGCTGTAACTTTCTTGTAAGGAAATTAAGCTTTCAGGATGTAGTAGTTTTGTCATAGCCAGGATAAATGTCTCTCATATTTGTTTTTCACATGCTATTTTTTATTAAATGAATTTACAAAAGAAAATGCATTTTGTCAGCCTCAAGTATTTTAACTTAAGTGTGTAGGTGTGTGTGTGTATGTATGTGTATTTATATAACAATCTGTACCCAAATTTGTTTTATTAAAAAGTATTTTTCCTCCTATTTTGTACTTTGTGCTATTGGAGGTTAATAGGGAGTTAAGAAATAGAATTACCTACACAAAATATTTAATAATGTGTGACAAATAATACCAAAAGTTTATTTGAAACATACATAACATTTGATGTAAAAGGCTATGGGTTTTATAACAGTGATCTAACAACTACTGAGTAGGAAAGAATTGCTCAGTAGAGGAAATTAAAACTGAAAGCTGATGCTACAAATACAAACAAAGGAAATCAGTTTATAATTTTAAATTGATAATATCTCAGTTTAACATTCTATACTTAGTTACCTAAGCAAAATCAGACTCCTCAACATAGGGTGTAGTAGGACCATCACGAGGTTTCTGTAGTGGAGTTCAGGTCAGTACTTATACTTCTATCTTCAGCGTGTTCTCTAGATGTAGGTGTCTTGTCTCAATGAGTTTTGGTCAAAATACAAATGGATAATTCAAAATATTTTGACTTTCCTAAACATATGTTTCAACAAACTCATAATAATCTTATCCCTTTCAAATAGGATGAGCAAAATTGATATGCTTTATGGAGAAAATTAGATAAAAACTTTTATATTGTAAGTAGCAACATTTGGAGCTATACAGACATTGTAGTATGACACCAACATTTTAATCAATTTATTTGATGGTTGTAAAGACTGACACATAAATCAAAAAAGATCCTAGGCAGAAAATCTTTTTTATATTTTCAAAATACTTTCTAGTGGAAGTCAATAGCCTTATTTTGTCATATTAGACTAGTTATTAGTGTGCTTGTACAAATTATAAAAATTAAAGCTGTTGGTTCTAAAACTAGAGTGCTGGTTCTTAAATCACACTGACTTCAATTCTTCTGATTACAGCCATGGAGACATAGGGAGGTTGTATATTATTGTGCTTCAGATTTCAAATTTTTAAAATGCAGATAAAATATGGGCTAACTGTTGTTGTCTACCTACTATCATCATTGCTCTTTCTTTCACTCTCTGCCATTCCTCTTCTTATTTTACATCACCTTTTTTTCTTTTCTGTCCTCCCCACCTCATATTACACATGTGAGAGAAAATATGTGATACTTGTTTTTGTGTGGGCATGACCTTTTCAATTAATATGATAATCTCCAGTTCCAGCTATAAGAATGGAAGATAAAATGGCTTAATTTCATTCTTCTTTATGATTGAGTAAAACTACATTGTATGTATATCTATGTCTACATATAAACATTATATATATATATATATATAGGACACAGGTGGATTCCATAATTTGGTTATTGTGAATAATGTCATATTATTCACAATATGCAGACATTTCTATACTAAGGCAATTTTGAGTCTTTTGGCTTCATGTTAGAATTGGTAAGTCTGGATCATGTGGAAGTTCCATTTTTAATTTTGTGAGGAACTTTCACACCGATTTCCATGTGGCTGGACGAATTTACCTTCCTGCAAATAGTGTATAAGGGATATATTTGCCCACACCTTCACCAGCACTTAATGTTGTCTGTTTTCTTAATGACTGCTATTGTGACTGGGGTGAAATAAAATCTCAGTTCATTTAGACTTTCATTTTTCTGATGGCTAAGGAGGTTAAATATTTTTCCATATATTTATTGGCCATTTGTACATCTTCATTTGAAAAGTACTTGTTCAGTTCATTGCCTGTTTAATAATCAGGTTACATAATCTTTTGCTGTTTAAATTTTGAAATTCTTTGTATATTCTAGATATACATCTCCTTCAAATGAATATCTGGAAAAGATTGTTTTTCATCTAACTCCTCTCTGCTGATTATTTCTCTTTCTTTGAGAAAACTTTAAAATTTTGCTTAATTGCATTTATCAACTCTTATTATTTTCTGAGCTGTTGAAGTCCTATTCAGGAAGTCATTGCTATGTCTAGACCTTGAGGAGTTTTCCCTATGGTTTCTCTAGTGATTTCAAGGTTTCAGGGTCCATATTAAGGATTTGTTCCATTTTGCATTGACTTTTGTACAAGGTGGGAGAAGAGTCTAGTGTCAGTCTTCCACACTTTGTATCCTAGCACCACTTATTAAGGATGCTGGCTTTTTTCCAAGGTATGGTTTTGGCACCTTTGTCAAGAATCAGATATAGTTGCTTAGGCTTAATTCTGGAACTTATACCCTATTCTGTGTGTCTACATGTGTATTTTGTGTTGTCTTTGTTGTGGTATTTTGATTTGAAGTAAGATATTGTTATACTGCTGGCATGGCTCTTTTTGTTCAGAATTGCTCTGGTGAGTCCAAGTCTTTTGGGATTTTTTTTGAATTTTTGGATTTTATTTCTATAATAAATGTCATTGGAATTTTGATGGAGATTGTATTGAAATTGTTTTCCATGTTTGTTGATATGACCATTTTCACAATATTTATTATGCTGATACATGAACATAGGAGATCTTTCCATCTTTTAGTGTTACCTAAAATTTCTTTTTCAGTGTCTTATCATTTTCATTGCATAAGTCTTTAGCATCTTTGGTTAAAATTCTTACTAGGTATTTTATTTTACTTTCCAAGGTTGTTGTGAGTGAGCTTGTTTTCCTGACTTCTTTCAGAATGAGATTTTGTTGGTGTATAGCAAAGCTACTGAGTTTTTATTTGTTGATTTTTGTAACCTATTACTTAGCTAAAAGTCTTTCTCAGACTTAAGATGGTCTTCTGGTTCTTCTTCCTTTTCTGTTTGTACCTCTTTTAATTTCATTCTCTTGCCTTATTTTTCTGGCTATATGCTCAAGTACTATATAGAATAAGAGTGGTAATAGTGGACAACCTGTTCTCATTCCTAATTTTAGAGAAAATGTTTACGTTTTCTCCCCTTTAGTGTAATGTTGCTTATAGGTCTGTCACACACAGCCTTTATTATGCTGAATTATGATCATTCTAATCTGGTTTCTCAAATCTCTTACCAAGAAAGAACATTGATTTTGTCAAAAGCTTTTTCTGCATCCGTTGAGATGATTATGTGATTTTTGTCCTTGATTCTGTTTATAAACTGTATTACATTTATTGAATTGCATATGTTGAATCATCCTTGCAGTCCTGGAATGAATCCAACTTGATGATGATGTAGGAATTTTTAATATGCTGTTTAATTCACTTTGAAATTATTTTATTGAGAAATTTCACATCTTGATCAGTCAAGGAAATTGCCCTATAATTTTCTTTCATTGTTGTATCCTTATTTGGTTTTCTATCAGGATATTTCCTTTGTAGTATGAGTTTAGAAGTGTTCCTTTTATCTCAACTTTGTGGAATAGTTTGATAAACATTAGTGTTAGTAGTTGTTAACAGGTCTGTTAGAATTTGGCAGTGAATTCATCTCATCCAGGGATTTTTCTTGTTAGTCAATTTTTTAAATTACATTTTATTCTTGTTCCTTGTTACTGATCTGCTTAGATTTTCTGTTCTTTGTTGCTCAATTTTGAAAGGTAAGTGATGTGTATCTAGAAATTTATCCTTTTTTTTTCAGATTTTCTAATTTATTGGAGCACACATGTTTGTTATTTTGCCAGATTGTATGTCAGGTCTGTTTTAAGTTTTTTAAGGGAATTCCATACTGATTTACATAGTAGTTGCACTAATTTAAATTCTCACCATCTGTGTAGAAGAGCTTCTTTTTCACCACTTCCTCATCAGCATTAGTTGTTGTTTGTGTTATTAATAATAGCTATTCTGACTGGAGTGAGGTGAAATCTCAATGTCATTTTGATTTGCATTTCCTTTACAGCCAAGGATGTTGAGCATTTCTTCATGTAATTATTGGTCATTTGTACTCTTCTTTTTGAGAATTGTCTATTAAATTCATTTACCATTTATTCAACAGGTTCTTGATTCATTTGCAGGGTTAGTTTTTTGAGCTCCCTATATATTCTGGTTAATAATCCCCTCTCAGATTATAACTGGCAAAGATTTTCTCCCATACTATAGGCTGTCTCTTCAGTCTAGTGACTGTTTCCTTTGCAGTGCAGAAGCTTTTTAGTTTGGTCCAGTCCCATTTGTCAATACATTCTCTTAATTGCAGAGCTGATGGAGTTCTAGTCATAAAGTTATTACCTATACTGTGTATTCCATTGTATTCCCTATTCTTTCATATAGTAGTTTATCAGTTTGAGATCTTAAATTAAGATCTTTGAGCCACTTTGAATCCATACTAGAACAGGTGAGAGACGGGGTAGATATCCAGTTTTTCCAGCAACACTTGCTGAAGAGGCTGTCTTTTCTCCAATTCATGTTTTGGGCTTCTTTGTCAAAAATCAAATGGCTGTATCTGTGTGGTGGGTGTTTGAGTCTTCTATTACATTGGTCTTCATATTTATTTTTGTGCCAATATGATGCTGTTTTTAGTGCTATGGTTCAATAGTATAGTTTCAAGTCAGCTATTGTGATACCTTCTGCCCAGCTCTTTCTGCGTAACATTACTTTGGCTATTCAAAGTCTTTGATGCTCCCTTATGAACTTTAGGATTTATTTTTTATCTCTGTGAAGAATGTCATTGTCATTGTAATTTTCAGGGAATTGCATTGAACATATAGATTGCTTTCAGTACTATAGCCTTTCTCACAACACTGATTCTACCAATCCAGGAAGATGTGAGATCCTTCTGTCTTCTAGATCTAGCATACAACCCGGTGATACCACTCTTGGACATAAAACAAAACAATGTAAGTCAGGATACAATAGAGCGACTTGCACACCCTTGTTTATTACAGCCAAGCTTTGGAACCAGTCCAGATGCCTAACACCTGATAAATGGATTAAGAAAATGTGGTATATATACATAATGGAATATTATTCAACCATATAGAATGAAATTCCATTGTTTTCAGGTAAATTGATGGAACTGGCTGATATCCTGATAAGCAAAGTAAGTCAGGCTCAGAGGATAAAGGTAGCATGTTTTCATTCATATGTAGAAGGTATATCTAAAAGGTGACTGTATTCATAAACTCATATGTGATTATATACATAATATATATTATAATATATATAATATAATAAAATATAGGAGAGAGAGAAAAACATGGTTCTTTAGTTGGCCTATCTGATAGAACTATGGGGAGTTGAGAGAGTAAAAATGTTTGAGAGTGAATATTTAAACACAATGAATCTGTGTATGAAGATAATATAACTCAGTACACTTTAAGGTGTTGAATATTAGGGGAGCATGACAATAGAGAAAATGTAAGTAATAGAGGGAATTAACCTGATTAAAGTATGACATGTACTTGTATGAAATACTAAGGCAAACCCCCTTTGAACAATCAATATATACTCAAAAAAATAAAGGACAGGGAGGCAAAACAGGTCTCTTGCAGGGATGGGTACCACTGGGAAAGTAGAAGCTAAACAGAGAGTTTAAAAGACAAATATGGTGGATATACTTTATATAGCTGTATGAACATAAAGTATTAAAATATTCTAAAAGGAGGTGGATCAGGGAGAATGATGAAATGTTGAATCTGATGGAGATATATTATAAAAACATATGCAAATGTCACAATGCATCCCTCCTGTACAATTATTATATGCTAATAATTTTTTAAAAATAAAGTCAATTTAAAAGGTTGGAAATCAAGCATTAAAATTGAATAGGAAATGAAACAAATTAATTTTGTATTAACTTAATAATATAGCCATGTGGTACAAGAATTATTTCAAGTATGTTAGATTTTTTAATTATAAAACTTGTGGGATCAATTCTAAAAGGAAAGAAAACTTCAAAGAAATGTTGAACTTTACCTAATAGGCTTGTTGTTAATTTTAGCTCTAAAATAATGAAATCATTGTAAAATATTAAAAATTATTGCTTATTGAACCTTGTGATTTCAATGGTATCTTTTGTAAAAACATCCTTTTATCTCAAATGAAATAAATTATTTTATTAACTTGGGTCTTATTCCTCTTTCTTTTCATTACTTTGGCAAAAGATTTGTTAGTCTAGTTCATCTTTTCACAAAACCTACTCTTTTATTCATTGATCTTTTGTAGTATTGTTTTAGCTTCCATCCCATTATTTTTACTCTGATCTGTATTATTTCTTTCCTAATACTAATTTGGGATTGGTTTGTGATTGTTTTTCTAAGATATTGAGATGAACCATTAGATTATTTATTTGACATCTCTCTGATTTTGTTCTATGTTTCACATGGGATTTTTATTTAAACTGCGTCATTTTTCATCACAGTTGGCATATGCTGTTACTACATTTGTCTCTGGTCCCATTTCAATTGTTAATAACTTTCAGTGATTTCTTTTATTATTTATAATAAATAAAATAAATTATTTATAATTAACTTCCGTAGTAAAAAAATTTTATTGTGCTGCTGGTATATTGTAGCATTTATAAAAGTTCTTACAACCTATCAGAAGTATCATACTTGAATTCACCCCTTTCATCATTCTCCTTTAATCATCTTTTCCCCACTCCTGTAATAGTTTCAACAGATATCATTTTTTCTATTTACATACAGGTGTACACAGTATTTGTATCATATTCACCCTCTTACACACTTTTCCCACAACCTTCCCCTCCCACTACTATCAATCCCCAGATAAGACCTGTTCTGCCAACCCATTCACCATTTATTAAAAATACATTTTTGTCTAAGATAACTATATGGCATTTCTAACTTTCCTCTTGGGATGGCTTTCACTGTATTCCATAGATTCTGGTATGTTGTACCTGACTTCCATTTGATTTTATGAATTTTTTAAATCCCTTATTCTTCAATGACCCACTGATTTGGAAAAACCTTTAGAAAATATATTTTGTGATTTATATTTTTTTAAAAGTGTATAACTCAATATCTAAGTGTTTTTATGTTTTCCATATTCTCTCTTGATTTGTTGTCTAATTTTCTTTCTCTGTGATCAGATAAAATAAATGGAAGCAAATTCAGTTTCTAGCATTTATTATAATTTGTTTTATGTCTTAAAACATAGTCATTTTGGAGAAATTTCAGTGGGCTGCTGAAAACAATGCATATTCTGTGGCTATTCAGTGGAATACTCATTGTGTTTTTTACTCTTTTTTTTTGTTGTGCTGGTGGTACATTGTGCACTTACACAAGTTCTTACAATATATCAAATATATCATGCTTGAATTAAACCCCTACATCATTTTCATTTATTCCCCCTCCCCTCATTACTGGAATAGTTTCAGGTCTCATTTTTTCATTTACATATTTATATATAGTATTTGCACTGTATTCACTCTCCTTTACTCTTTCCCCATATTCTCCCCCTTCCCACTGGCAAACTAAATCCACAGCATATCATAAAGATCATGTACAGTGATCAAATCAGTTTCATTCCCAGGATGTAGGTATGGTTCAATCTACTCAAATCTTTAAATGTAACACAGCATATTGACAAAAGCAAAGACAAAAGCCACATGATCATCTCAATAGATGCAGATAAAGCCTTTGACAAAATTCAACATCCTTTCATGATAAAAGCTCTGATGAAACTAGGAATAGAAGGAATGTACTTCAACATAATAAAGGCTATATATGACAAGCTGATACCAACATCATTATAAATGGAGAAAAACTGAAACCACTTTCTTTGGTATCTGGAACAAGACAAGAGTATCCACTATCTCCACTTTTATTCAACACAGTCTTGAAATTCCTAGCTAGAGCAATAAATTAGAAAGGAGAAGTAAAAGGAATACAAATTGGGAAGGAAGAAGTCAAACTATCCCCATTTGCAGATGACATGATCTTATGGCTAAAAGAGCAAAAAAACTCCACCAAAAAAACCTTTTAGACATCGTAAACACTTTCAGCAAAGTAGCAGGATACAAATCAACTTACAAACAATCAGTAGCCTTTCTATATACCAACAATGAGCGATAATATAGAACAATAATTCCATTTACAATAGCCTCAAAAAAATGCCTAAGAATATACTTAACAAAGCAGGTGAATGATTTTTATAAGGAAAACTTTCACTGAAGAAGGAAATTGAAGAGGACTACAGAAGTTGGAAAGATCTTCCATGATTGTGTATTGGTGGAATCAAAATAGTAAAAGTGGCTATACTACCAAAAGCAAACTACATGCTCAGTTCAATTCCCATTAAAATCTCAATGACATTCAACACAGAGATTGAAAAATCAACTCTAAAGTTATTTGAAAGTACAAAAAACTGAATAGCCAAGGCAACACTGAGCAAAAAGAACAACATTGGAGGTATCACAATACTAAACTTCAAACTATACTATAGAGCCATAGCAATAAAAACAGCATGGTGCTAGTACAAATGGAACTAAATAGAAGACCCTAGTGGTGGAGGGCGATCAAAACAATGTTACACATGTGAGTAAATATAAACACAATAAAATAAAAAGCAAAAACTGAAATAGAAGACCCCTATATGAATACAATTAAACCCACCAGATTTTGACAAAGTTGCCAAAAACATACGATGGAAGAAGGTATCATTTAAGTCCATTTGCTCTGTGGTGAAGTTTAAATCTGAAATTTCTTTGTTGTTGTTTTTGTCAGAATGACCTTTCTGTTAGTGAAAGTGGAGTATTGAAGTTATAAACTTTTATTGTCTTGGAATGTGTTTGCATTTTTGTGTTAAATAATTTGTTTTATGAACCTTACTGTGCCCATATTCAGTTTCCACAGGTTTACAATTGCTGTTTTCTCTTGGTTATTCATTTTGAATGCATTGACCTTCTTTGTCTCTTTGTCTACTCTTGATTTGAAGTCTGCTTATCATATAAGACTATAGCTACTCCTGCTTGCTTCTGGGATCTATTTATGTCAAATACTACTGTTTTATCCTTTCACTTTAATGCTCTTTGTCTTTGCCAGCAAAGTGTGTTTCTTGTAGGTAGCAACCAGTTAGATCTTTTTAAAAATAAAATCCATCAGCCTGTGTCATCTAATTGAATAATTGAGATCATTAACTCTCAGGTTATTATTGAAAAGTATATAATAATCCCTAGCATATTGTTATTTTTATAATATTTGATTTTTCTTAATCCTTTTGTGATATCCACTCTTTTAATGAGATTTTTTTCCTAATGTTCTCATGGTTATGTTTACCTTCCTCTTATGTACATTATTCCTTTCAGTATCCTCTGCACTGCTGACATAGTGGTCATGAAATCTTTTAGGTTTTGTTTGTTATGGAAGATTTTTTATTTCTCTTTTATTTATAAAGAATAGTCTTGCTAGATGCCATAATTTAGTTTGACAGTTATTTTCTTTCAGGATTAAAGTACATCATTCCATATCCTCTCATGTTTTGGAGTTTCTGCTCAGAAAACCTGTTATTCTGTTGGGTTCTTTATATGTGACTCTGTCCACCTCTCTTGAAGCTCTGAATATTTTTTCTTTGTTCTGTGTATCTAATGTGCTAACAGTGATTTGATGTGTAGAAATGTTTTTCTGTTCCAGTCTGTGTGACTTACTAAAAGCCTCCTGCACCTGGATATCCATCTTTTCCCAAGATTTGGGACATCTTTCACTTTTTTACACATTCAGCTTGTACCTTTTATCATTTGGCTGTGCCCTATGATTTATAAGTTTTTCTTTCAATGAGGTTCTAGTGGTTTCATATATTCTGTTCCTAGTTTTTTTGTTTTTGTTGTTTTTGTTCAGCCATAAAGAAAAATGAAATAGTGTTGTTTGCTGGAAAATCGATTAGACTAGAAATTATCATGTTATGTGACATAAGCCAGACAGAGAAAGAGAAGTACTCCATGTTCTGTCTCATATGCAGAATCTCAAACTTTATTTTTTTTTTACACAAGACTGTAAAGTAGTGGGACTTACTAGGGATTGGACCAAATTGGAGAATGGAACGAAAAAAGGGAAGGTAAAAGAGGGTAAATATTATTTAGTACTTCACATGAATATAAGAAAATAGAATAATGAAACTCATTAAGAATTGTTCAGTAAAAATGGGATAAGAAAAAGAAATAGGTAACTTTGAGCAAAATAAATTATGTGTACCTATGGAACTATCCCAATAAAAATTATTTGTGCAATTAATATGCACCAATAAAAAAGAAGTAGAAAAAAATCTCAATATTTTTCAGATTTTTCAATATCTTTATTGAATTTCTATCTTATATGCTGCATTGTCATTATCTTATTGATCTGTTCATTTGTATTCTTTCTGAAATCATTCAGGGTGCACTCATGCCCTCTTTGATTTCACTGAACATATTTATGTTCTTTCTTTGGAATCCTTTGTGTACATGCAGTACTATTTTTCTCCTTCATTTATTTATGTTTATTGGAGTTGTGTTGGTGATTGTTTTCAATGGGCTTTGACTGTATTTCTATAGTGGGTTTGTCACTCAGTTGTGGTTGTTTCTCTGAGTGATGTTGACCATTGGACCCAGTGACTTCAGAATATTGGATAAGTGATTGGCTACTGAGCTTCAGCCTCAGTTGAGTGATGAGAAACTGCAGCTCAGCCTTGTGACAGTCTGGCCTGCCTAACATTGTAAAAATTTCAACTGAAATAATATGGGATAATAAAACCTCTAACCAAAGACTTGGTCCCAGAAGTGCAAATCCTAAGTCAGCAAAGAAGAAATATAATAAAAAATAATGTAACATGATTCCTGCAAAAGTGAACAGTTTCACAGAATAGACCCTAATGATAGTGAAATAGATGAAATGCAAACAAAAGAGGTGGGGCATGGTTCAAGAGACAAAACATTTGCATAGCATACACAAGGGGTATTCCCCAGTATACAAGAAGAAGAAGGAGGAGGAGGAGGAGGACAAGGAGGAAGAGGAGGTCAAGGAGGAGGAGGAAGATGAGTAGGAGTAGGAAGAGGAGGAGGAAGAGGAGGAAGCAGAAAAGAGGAGGAAGTGGAAAGGATGAGGAGGAAGAAAGGATAAGGAGGAAGAAAGGATGAGGAGGAAATTATAAAAGAAGAAATCATCTAATTGAACGCAGAAAGAGAATAAAAAATAAAAATGGAGGAGAAATAAAGGAGAGGAAGAAGAGATGAAGAAAATTTTAATATTGAGCTGGGCACTGGTGTCTCAGACCTATATTCCTAGCTACTTAAGAGGAAGAGATCAAGAGGATTGTGGTTCAAAGCCATGCTGTGCAAATAAATTGTGAGACCCTATCTTAAAAAATCCAGTACACAAAAGGTCTGATGAAGTGGCTTCAAGGAGTAGGCCCTGAGTTCAGAACTCAGTACTACAAAAAGAAATCTTAAATATTGAAAGCTGGGTGCAGTGACTCATATTGACAATCCCAGCACTCAGGAGACTGAGTCAGAGAGATCCCAATTCCAGCCAGCCTAACTGTATTATGAGAACCCATCTCAAAAGAATGGAAAAGAGATATAATAAAATGGATCCAAACTTTAGAGATCTAAGGGAGAAGTAATATAAGGGAAATACAAACGAAAAAGGAAAGACATGTAAAATAGAATAAAAATTTATTTTTATGTAAATATTCAAAACAATCATTCTGATTTAAAAGCTCTCTGTCAAAGAAAAAAGAGAAAACATAAAATTAAAAAGTTAATTTTTTTATGAGAAAAGAAAGAGTACAGCTTTCCAGTACTCTAAAGATATCAGTTGCACAAGTAGCTGTTCAAATCCTCGATGTATGCCATTTAGCTTTTCTTTCCCTGAAGACTTCCGGTTTCATACCACCTGTTAGGAGGAGAGTCTATGTGCGATTTGGCTTCCTCTGTTTTTCTTTTTTGTGTTGTTTGCCTAGCAATCAGAGGACATAGTTTATGGGCAGGGTGGGTGGTAATTACTTTCTGTTGTTGTCCTGCTTCTTGGGACTGGATGGAACAGACTGTATGCTTTCTGCTGGTGGGTACTAATCTCTGGCATCTTCAAACATCTGCTCCTGTGATGAGGAATCTCTGCGGTGATTGAGGGACCAGGACCATAGCAGAACACTGTGTTTGTGTTCAGCCCTCCAAGTCTCTGACTTTGCAAAACTTAACTCCTGCTCATAATCTCTTGCCACTGCTCCTTCTGCCTCTCAGAGCTCTACTAGCTCCTTCCTAAATAGACAGCCTACATGGGAAGTGACTTCTATTCGCTCTATTACTCTGGCCAGTTTGCCACAATGGGAACAATCTGGGTTTCTGACTTAAAGTGTATCTCCATTAGTTAGACTATCTCTCCAAGCCACAACTCAGTGGATAAGCACTTGACCCTGGCTAGGGGTTACTGCAGATAGAACAGGGGTTTTTTTTTTTTTCTGTAGTGAAGTTTGTGCTCAGGGCCTCATGCTTGCTAGGCGGCACTCTACCACTTCCGCTACTCCACGAGTCCTATTTTTTATTGGGTATTTTTGAGATAGGGTCTTATGAACTATTTTGCCTGGGGCAGACCATGATCCTCCTGATCTCTGCCTCTCTAGCAGCTAGGATTACAAGTGCAAGCCACTTGTAATCTTAAAAATCCTGCAATACAGGGACTTTTAACTCCTAAAGTTTCAGATTCCTTTCAAAAGGTTTTCCTGCCACTGCTTCATGAGCAGATGATAGAAAGAAAGATAACTTTCCCAGGGCCACAGGCTATGAGTACTTCAGAAGCCATGTCTGGTTAGACTACAAACTTCTCAGTATTGAGTCCAGAATTAATTGTGCTTTCTGAGTCTTTCATTCGTCCCTTCTTTGGTTTCCAAACCCCCTTCTCCCACATCTCTTTTGCAGGCATCTGCCTCTCTCTAGCACCTCTCTCACTCTCTCTCTCTCTCTCTTTCTCTCTTTGTCATATTTCCCTCCTCTTTCTCTCTTTTTCTCTCTCTAAATTTTGTGGGTTTGTAAAGAAAAAAAATTACTTTTCTGTCTGTCCTCATCTAAAACTACAGAGCATGCTTTCTGAGACTTTCTGTTTCTTCCTTTTCTTCATTCCCTGCCCTCTGCAACTGCACAGGCTTTGTGCTCCATGCTGAGCACTATACTCTCTGGATTGGTCTTTCTTTCCTGGTGTTATTCTTTTCTAAAATGTCCTGTTTTTAAAATGTAGCTCTGTCAGTTTGCTACTGAAATTTTAGTGACTCCCTGGTATCACCCACCTCAAAGGGCACTTGCTCTCTAGCTCTTCCTAATCTAGTCCCTGGAGATGGCAGCAATCAGAATGTGACACTATTCAACCATATTCTTCTGTCTCACATTCTTTCAATGCAAAAATGATCAAATTTGAGCTTTTATATTTTAATATCTATTGAGTTGATTGAATTGAGTAAAAGTATATTTGTAGTGTTAAATATCTGTAAATTATTTATATGTTGATTCCCTCCATGGTTATTCAAATATTTGTACCCATTTAAAAATTATATTTCTCATTTAAAATTCTTTAACTAGAGGCTTATACACTACCTTTCCTATATGGGCTATTCATTATGTAATCTATAAAATCCATTTGATTGATCAAATATATTTTTATATTAATCTCTAGGTATTTAATAACAAAGCTTCTGAGTGCAAATTTCCCTAGAAACAGCAATTCTTAAAAAGGGTCTGCTTGATGTTTTCTCTCATAAGTAGAAGATAGATTCAAAGATAAACATATACACAAAAACACCATGGTCATATACATATTTATATGTAGAGCATGTTTGTAACAGTGGAACTACTCTATGGAACTTGGGGGAGGAGGGAAAGGAAAAGAGAATGATAATCAACAATATCAAAATACATAACATCTGTGACTGTAGAAGATATAATGATATGTGCTGAAAGCTACTGATTAACAGGGAGATAGGAGGGAAAGGGAAGTGAAAGTAAGACGGGGTTGAAATGGCTAAAGTTAAGTACATTCACAGCTAGGATACATTGAGAAACCATTTGAACATTGACTTTGGAATTAAAAATGAAAGACAGGACTGTAAAATAGCTACAGTGTATGTGGGGGTACTTGTGTGGGGGTGAATGAAGGAAATGAAGGTGAGGGAATATGATTGATGTGCTTCATATATATATATATGAAATAGAATAATGAAATGTCTTTAAGTGGAATGGGAAGGGGGTTGAATATTTTTAATACACATTTTTCTCCAAGGAAGAAATTAGAAATACTTGTTGTTAAGGAATTTGATCAATTTTAGGAAAATTCTCCATACTTGCTTAATTGAATTACTTATTGTAATTGGAGAATGCAAATACAGAAATAGAAATAAAGCAAAGGTCTGATTTCACCTAAGATGTAGGAAAAGCTGCAAGACAATCTTGGTTCTGGATTAAATATGAAAACAGTCAGATGTTGTACAAATTATAAATTCTCTTATATATATCATAGAGCGGAGGTCGAAGAGGATTGAAAGGTAAATTTCTATCAAGTGGCAAAGAAAATTTATCTTTGTTTCTCCTTGCTGGCGTATAGGAGAAAGAGAAGTTTTTCACAGGAATGGATGAAATAAAGTTACTAAAGCATGTTAATAAATTTCTAAAGAATAAGCATGGCTACAGGTGTCCATAGTTGAATAACTGGAATTTCTGGGAGCAGATGAGTTCATTCCTAATAATAAACTCTTCCTCTCAGGAGAAGCACACAGAAGAATGACCAGCTGCTATTGAAACACTGGCACGTAGTACTACCCCCTTGCCCACATCCTCCTCTCTTATAAAGCAAAAGTCTAAACTCATTCAATAGGAATAGTAATACCTTTCACCCCACCAGATGTGGTGGAAGTGAGTAAGAACAAAACCTACCTGTGACCTTCCTCTGATAAGAAGAAAATCTTTCTTTTAACTCCTGCAAACCATCAGAGATCCAGTGCTTCTGGGGAAGGTCACAGAACAAATGCTGTGTGCCCAAAAGGGCTGGGTTAGAAAATATTTTGATCCTAGAATCTTCATAATAAAAGGCAAAGTTTTTATCATGGACTGAGGCAGAAACTCTTTCTTGTCCAAAATTCATCATACATATACGGCAGAGATTGGTTTCCATGTCATGTAAGGTCTGCTGAAAGCCACAGTGGAGCAGAAACACAAAGAATACTCAAAGAAAAGAAGCCTACCAAATTAGCAGAATTTGAAGACTATTGGATAATGAAGAACACAATAAAAAACACTGACAACAAAGAAAGGTTGATATCAATTACAGCATTACAGCATTCGATTTAGATCCTGCATAGGAAATAAACACAACAGGACACACACTTGTTATCTTATAGGGATTTGTTTTGGACCAAGAGTGTAGAGATGACTTACCTGAGAATGCTTCAAAATTAAAATCACGGTGTGATCCCATGCTGGGTTGTCTCATGGAGGCCCAGCTGACAGTTTCTTATAAAGTTAGACATGTCCTTAGTATATAAGTCAACAATCCCAGGCTTAGGCCTTTGCATAAGAAAAAAGAAAACAGGTCAACACTATGCACATGGATGTGACTGTTGACAGCAGCCTCAGTCAGTCAGCAAAATCCACAAGAACCTAGTGTCTGCAAAGAAATTTAGTATATTCATACAAAAGACAACTACTTAGGAATAGAAAGAAATTATTGACTATTGAATTATTATGATGACTCTCAAAAATATTATACAAACTAAAAGATGCCAAATATGAAAGTCTGTATCCTTTATAACTCAAGGTGTTGGGTACCTTAAAACAGAATAAAACCATAGGATCAGCAGCAGATAAAAAGTGCTGGGGGCTTCAGTTAGATAGAAAATAGTAAATTCCATGAGGGAAACTGTAGTTAATGAAAAAAATTATGTCATTCCTACACAATTGTTACACACATCAGAAAATCGATCTGCTAACCTAAAAAGAAGATTTTTGTGTTTAATTTATACATCAATAAGCTTAAATTCAATAAAATGAATGAAAATAATGAAAAAAATGTTGGCATTTTAGACTTTCTAATACTATCTTAGTTTAACATTTGTGATATTATGAAATTTGTTATTGATTTTTCAGTATAACTGAATTAATGTTATTAATAGTCAAAATGTATTGCTTATATATTGATGCATAACAAATTAGCACAAATTTAGCAGCTTGAGACAGCATATGCTAGTTTTTTCTCAATTTCTATAGTTTTGTTTCTGTCTGAGCACAGCTAAGGTAGGACCCTGCTTTTAGGTCTCTGACAAGTATGGAATCATGGATTCACGGGTGAAGGCCTAATTGGAGGAGAATACACTTCCAGGTATGTATTGTTCTTGGCTGGATTCAATACTTCCAGGGCTGTTAGCTTGGGACCCTCAGATTTTTTTTCAGGCTGTTGACTGAAGAAAACTCAGCATTCCTTACTATGTGGGCCTACCCACAATGGTGGATTGCTTTATGAAAATAATGACTAAGTTGATGTGCAATGACTTTTGCAGTGTTCCATTGGCTACAAGCAAGTCAAAGATTCCCTCACAATTAAGGGTAGGAATTGCACAAGGTAACAATTACTAGGAGGTAGAGACCAGTGGGAGGTGTGTTGGAAGCTACCTGTAATACCAGTAGGCAATGGGTACACTTGTACTTATAGCATTTACACACTCAGTGAATAAAATGTAGGAAGAGAATTGGCATATTAAATAAAACTAAACTGAAATTATTTCATAGATAAGCTAAATCATTCCACATTTTAACCTTGCAGAAATAAATATTAGGAAATCAGTTCTTTACATCTGTATGGCATTATAATCATTGTGATATAGTTTTACTTTAAAGTGCATTGTGTTTTATGGGTTTGCTTCTGGATATTTAACATAATTCCCTTTTTGACTCAGGCATAGCATATGTCTAATTGGTCTCAAATTTCTCCCATTCTTATGTACTGTATTAGCAAAAAGACTTTATACCTTAGCTATATCCTTGAAGACAATAATAGCTGTCTTACACATGTAGGCTTGCTTGTGGTTGGGAATTTTGCATATGATTTTAATTATTATCTGGCTAAGCAAATACTCAAGAATTTCACTAGATAAGTTTGTTAGCTAATATAAATAAATATGTGTGACAACAAACTATGTTGACTATAAAACATTATTTCAAGAGTGGTCAAGTATATGGTAAATATTGAAAGGGGTCTAGACAAAATTGTTTATTAGACAAAATTGTTCATTAATTCAATGGTTATGATTCTTATTCTTATTTATTCTTTCCAGAAGATGCATATAAAATTCATTGACTTCTTTATAAAAGCCTGCTTCAGAATAGGATAACTTAATTTTTATTTTTCAGTTTCTTTTAAATTTGATTTCTAAATTTAATAATTCACATTTAATACTTCACATTTAATATTTTGACATTATTATTTTATACCAGTTGTTTGTTTTATGTTCTTTGCCATTTGTTCCATTAAAAACTAATTATATTTCTGGTCTTTAATGATTTCTAAGCATTATTACTTAATGAAGTATTTACCCTATAAAAATATTGAGTACTAAGATTAATTTTCTTCTTTATAAAAACAATTTTTTATGTCATAGGCCATTTCTAGTCTTTAAACTATTTCACTACTAAACATTTTTTCTAAACAATTATAATTTCATCATTTTACAATTTATTACTATAGCCATATTTTCTACTTCTAGAAAGCTAGAAAAAATACCTCCACCATTGTATTATTTTGGAAATGAAGGCTTATTATAAATTGAATTTTCAGTAAACTCTCTCACCTTCTTTGCCAGCATATCAGAAAGAAATTCTGGCACTGTAAAGGACATATCAGCCTGCCTGATGCTCAATGAATTATTATTTAATGTCTTGGACTCTAAAATATTTATTTTTTTAACTAGACACAATTCATATGATACAGTACCAATTCTTTTACATTTGAAAAATGTTTCAGGATAAAACAGAATTATTTGAAACAGAATAAATTTGAAAAAATATTTAGTAATTCACTTAATCATTCCTCAATTAAATATTTTTTTAAGATGGACTGTGTGTCAGAGAGTGTTAAAATCTCTCAGGACATAGCCGTGAATTAAATAAAAGCCTGCTCTCAGAAGGCTTACATACTAATGGCTGCAAATGTACATGATATGCAAACAGATCTACTGCAATTCATGATAAATGCTAGAAAGACAGAAAAACTACATCAAGTGGAGATTTGAGGGATGTGGGAACTGCTAAACATGTCTTAAATTTCCCTTAGATGCTTTAAAATTGTAACAGAATCTTAGAATCTAAATGATGGCATTTTGCTTTACAGATTAAGCTATTGTCACTTAAAGCAAGAGAAGAGTGAAGCAGCTAAGGTCCAATTAGACAGCACATTGACAAATATGTCCTGAAAAGCTGATCACGTATTCCAGAAGCTTTTTCCCAAGTTATACCTGATACAAAGTACCCAAATTTTTCTCTGTCTACATCTTTTTGAGTGCTACCCATACTTGTGCGGATTTTTTTCTTTTTCTTTTTTCCTCCACTGATAAATTTTTCTTTTGTTCCACTGATTTTTTTTCAAAATAATGGTTTTCACCATGACATTTTCATATATGTGTACATTATGCTTTGATCATATTCACTCCCTTTTAACTTTTTTTGGCCCAATTCTTCACCCTGCTAGTCCTTCCCCCACAAATAATTCCCCTTGTATGTCCGTGTCTTTGTTCATTTGTTTGTTTTTAAGTCTAGTTTCCACATAAGAGCGAAAACATGACATTTGTCTACAATTCTGGAGTTTTTAAGTTAAGATGATCTCCAGTTGCATTCATTTTCCTAGAAATAACAGCCTTCTTCTTTATGGCTGATTAATACTCCATTTTGTACATATACCATAATTTCTTTAGCTATTTTTCCATTGTTGAATACTAATTTGACTAATGTGAACTATGACACAATAAACATGAGTTGTGAGAGCTCTGTTGTATACTGATTTTTATTCCTTTGAACTTTTGAATAGTGCTTCTTTACATAGTTCTTATAGCTCTGAGCATATTCCTCCTAGTTCTTTATTTATTCATGTGGAGTCTTGTCAAGATTTTGGAACCCTGGAGACCAAAACGTATATTAATTTGTGTCGGTATATAACTGTGTGTCTCCTAAATCAAGTAATTTTGTAAAGAAAATATAAATGACACCCAAAAGACATTTTCTGTCATTTATAGGTCACCTCCTCAAGCCAGTACTATTATCAGAAAGGCACAAAAGATGAAATAATGCAAACACTAACAGTGATTAAGGGTCTCCTTCAATGTTTTCAATTAGTCTTTAGGATGTACATATTTCCAAAGCTGGAAAGATCTCAGGGAAAGATGAGTATGGTTAAAATTGGCTCATTTCTTTAGGTTCTTTAATGTCAAAAACAGTCCAAGGTTGGAAATGAGGCTTGAGATCTCTGCTGGCTTCAAGGGCACATGGGAGTCCATATTTACCTTGCTATCTTTGAGTACAAATTGGCTTTCCCAACCACAGGGGACGGAGGGAGAACCTTCAGGGTTTTTTAACAATATGATCCGTCAACCAGAAGGCTTTTATTGTGTAATCAGTAACCATCTGCAGTCAATAAAATGCTACCAATTGGCCTAAAGCTGTAGAAGTGTACCGGTCACTTGTGTTTCAGAGTACATTTGGTCCCATGCCTGTCTGCACCTGTTTATCCATGCCCAAACACTGCCATGTGGACCGAGAGCAGCAGTCAGTGAGCTACATTACACCTGCCAGTAAACATTCACATTTTTATCCACCTTTGGGTTTTAGAAGGATGCACCTACTAGTTAATGAAGACATGCCAATAAGTTTATATGCACATGTCCAATTCAGTTACAAAAATGAGATGTAGCAAAATACTGATTTATATGGCTTCTCTCCACATGCCTTTATTTCATGAAAATAAAAGTTCAAATCAAGGTTGCAAAACAACTTCAAAAGTTTTTTCAGGAATTATAGTGATTCGATATAAATGAAAGGCATTGATACCAGACTGCTGTGAAGAATCGCTTTGCTTAAAGGTTCTGCTATCAATTGGTCAAGGGTTGTCTAAAAGTAGGAAAAAGAAGGGAGAAAAAAAAGAATGAATATTGGAAATGAACGAAATAGAGAGAAAACCATTGGTACAGTATGAAAAATATAAAATCCATTAAAGTGATGATAGTCCAATTTACAAAATTTCTCATGGTTTCTTACAGACTAGCTCAGCATGTTTTCTCTTATTTTCAACTGGGATGTTCACTACAGATGGGTCGAGGTCCTGTTGCTTTTATGAAAAGTGACAGGCAGCTCAACTCATCATTCAAATGCAAGTGTTGGAAAGCAGGAGATGACATGACTTGTGTGAACTTAGGAAATAGCTGACTTTACCTCAGTGATCATTACACTTTGTATGTTAATCATTTAAATTTATATGTACAAATATACAAACAAGAAATCACAGATAAGTAACTCAATTACCATTTATTTAAAAATTGAAGAACACAGTCATCAACTGAGTAATATGCCTAAAATTTACATTTTCTGACTGTTTAGTGGGGAACTTGGGGACTTTGCTTTCCAAAGTATGGTTCCCAGGGAACAACCTCAGTGTCATTGTGGTGTTTCTTAGCCAGTGCAGTAGCTATCTGGGCCCCCAGTTCTACTCAGCCAGACTGTCCATTTAGTCCAGCTCCTCATGAAATTCCTGTACCCATTAGAGTTTAGAATCATCTAGAACAAATGATTAAATAAATGTGAAACAGACTACACTGAGTAAGTACACACTACAATTGTAGGATAGAATTTACCTAAATATACCTGGGCAAAGTAAGAAAGTGAATTTTGAAATGGGCTAATTATTCATTTCATTTTCTTTTTTAGTGATGTTGGAGTTTGAACTCAGAGCCTCCTACTGGCTTGGCAGGTGGCCTTCTCTTAAGCCACACCTGAAGTCCTTCTTTGCTTTGCTTATGTTTTGTATAAAGTTTTGTGGTCTTGCCTGGGGCCAGCCTTGTACTTTCACCCTCCTACCTATGTCACTCACATAGGTGGAATTACAGTAGTTTAACTTTTGGGTCCAGCTTGTTGTTGAGATGGGGGGAGTCTTGCTAAATTTTTTCTCAGGATAGCCTCAAAATGTGATCAATCTCAGCCTCCTGTATACCTGGGATTACAGACATGTACCACCACACCTAGCTTGATATGTGCTAATTATTTCAATCCAATATGTTTATTTTAGCCAAATTTTTGTAACGTATAGTAACTATAGTTTAGAAATACAATGAATAAGTTATCTTGGCACTGAATTAGAATTAATTGCGTTATGCTGCATATATAGTATAAAGCATTTTGCATTTTGGATTAGGAGCTTTGTTGAAACAAGTTATCAAAGACTTTGGATTGCAATAGAGTCTGAATTTGAATAGAGTATACAATAGGAATGACACAAAAGCAAAACCTCTTATTTGAGGATGCAGAAAGCATGTGCAAAACTCAGTGTTCTGTTTAGTGGACATAGAGGAATGTGGTTCCTTATTTAGTTAAGGAAACTAATGCCTCAAATGTTGAATAAAGAATAACATTGCAAAACTTTTTACACAGATTTTACAGTGACATAAGATCAAACTCTTGTACATAGTTGACTTACTATTTTCCTTTTCTTGGAGAATTTAATTAACATATTCTACTCACCAAAAAAGATAAAATGGTGCTATCATTAAGAATAATTTATTTTTCCCTGTGCAGTGGATCTTAAGTTTTTTTAATGAAGAATGGATAACTTCTAGATAGCTAATGTGCGACATTGTGCTTATACATACCAATATCAAGCTCTATACTTAAAACTCATTAAGAGGGCGTATCACATAAAATTTGTTCTTACCACAATGAAAACTAATGATTTATTTTCATATCTAAGGAAGTTTGGAGCTGATTATTATTTATTTACGTATTTACAAATATAAGGTCTTTCATATTTGTCAGGATCGTGCTGAACTCCTGGGATTAAGTAATCTTCTTGCCTCAGCTCCCTGAGTGGATAGGAGCAAAGATCTATGCCAAGACACTCAGCTCAAATACGTATTCTTGAAAAATTGGTTTCATGTGAAAAATGGTAATAGAAAATAAATTTTTGAATCCATAAAAATCATCTGCACCCCTTATACTAAATATCATGGTTCCTACATTTTACAATTCTTTCATTTGAGCTAGGCACTAGTGGCTTACATCTGTAATACTAGTCTCAGGAGGTAGAGATCAGAAGGATCATGGTTCAAAGCAAGCCCAGGCAAATAATTTGTGAGATTCTATCTCAAAAAGAACCATGACAAAAAAGGGCTGGTGGAGTGGCTCAAGGTATAGGCCCTGAGTTCAAACCCCAGTACCACCAAAAAAAAAAAAAATCCTACATTTGTAATGCTTTCCATTATAGTTTTGTAAGAGCCAAATAACCTCAACGTGTCAGAAACGTGTCATTGTTGTACAGTGGTGACAGAAGTTCTGGTTTCTATTTGACCTTCTTTGCTACCACCCTGACAAAAAATTGAGGCATTTCCCTACACCCTGGAGATCTATAGACTTCTACTCAGTTTTTGCTGTTATATGTGGGAGCATGGCCGCAATACTTCCTATTTTGTTTGGGGGGAGTAGAGTAGTTATTGTATGAGTATTTTATGTGTTGCTAGGCTGTCTCTTATTTGGTTTTCATTTTGTCTGTGCCCATTGAAATAGACTCAAGGAGGTTTCCAGCTTCTTCAATGCTTGGTATTGGACATAAATGGTAAAAATAAACTCCAGGGAAGTCACCACAGTGTGGGTTGGGAGTTTTATTTGTAACAGAACACATTAGTCTGCCAGTCTCCTATATGCTGATGAATACATGGGACTCGTTGGTTAGAGGCAAATAACCTTTGCTCATGAGACACCAAAGTACATCATCATTAGCATATTTTTGTTTTCTTCTAACTCAAATATCTCAGTGGCAAGGTGAATGGTCTAGGTGGATGCCTGCCATTGAAATGGTGAGCATTACAGGAGAGCTGCTTTGAGCTTTAACAATTGACAATGACTTTTGCTTCAAAAGCAGACACTTTCTACATCTTGCAAGGCTATTTATTATGAAAATAACATAGTAAATGCTGAAACAAAAGGTAATAACATTTATTGCATTCTTCTGTAGCAGAAGGTTTTGTTATCATGATTTTATTAGTCTCTTTCCCACAATATTTCAGTGTGCAAGTGCAAAATACATTGGATTGCTTTGTTTGTTTATTTATTTGTTTTTCTTATGTTTTAGTACTGGAGATTTAACCCAGGGCCACATTCTTGCTAAGCAAGTGCTTTACCACTTGAGCTATGCTCCCAGCTCTTTTTTTGTTGTTTTATTTTTATATTGTTTTTGACACAATTTCTCACTAACTTTTCATGGACTGGCCTTGAAGTTGCTATCCTTCTGACTCTGCCTACTGAATATCTGAGGTTATAGGCATATATCACCATGTCTGGCAAAGTCAGTTCTTTTTGTTTTGTTTTCTTTCTTTCTTTGCTCCTTCCTTCCTTCCTTCTTTCTTTCCTTCCTTTGTGATTGTTGTTGTGACAAAGGTTTTCAGTCTAAGATGATATTCAGCATATTGGAAGTAACAGTCACATTCGTATTGGTAACTCAATGACCATTATTATGCTAGGTGTTTGATTGCCATCACATTAAGTGTGCAACTTTATACCTGGGCACACTTTTTCCCTACTTTTATTTATTTATTTTTTCCTGTAGATCTTCTCTAGGTTATAGTTTCATTGAAAGACACACACTGTAGTCATTCAGCATCTGTGTCAATTCTGACTCCATTACCCTGTAAGAGTCAAACTCCCTGAGGCCAAGACTTGGAACTCAGTGGGTCCTTTGTCTCAGTCTTTTCCTTCTCTGGGTTTTTGCTCAGGATATATTTATTTTAGTTTTCATATGGCTATGCCTTTTTAATTGTTATAAAGTGTGTTTCTCATGTGTCCTATGCTTTGTGGGTAGAAGAATTTACCACTCGTGCTAACAATGCAATTTTGAATAGAATTTTGTTTTACAACTTTAATCAGGAGCAAAAAGCAGACACTTACTTTTTTTGGGGGAAAAATCCAATATCATCACCTCATTAGACATAATGATACAATCATTGTATATTGGACATAGAACTTTACCTAAATAAATATGCTAAGTAATTCCTTGTAGTAATTTACTATTGAATGTACTATTTAATGGAATGCTTTCAAATATTAAATGCCATTCTTGGGTTTCATTTATGTTACTTATGATTTATTTTTGTATTTCTCTTTAGAGGAGAAATGTTATTGATTTAGAACCATCTATTCAAATATCAAAATATAAACCGATATAGCTTCATTAATTTTCATCGACCAGCCGTGTACTAAATGTGAATGAGTTTTAAAATGGCAAAAATACATATAAACACACACAGACACACAAGAAACTCTTGTCCTCAATAAACATATGAACTGCTTATCTTAAAATGCAAATTTGTGATTATTATGTAATAGCCAAATCAGGAAGATCATAAGCTATGCAGCATATAAGGTGTCAATGAACCAATTTCTCTTTGCTAAAATATCTTCCATGGCTATAAGTCCAATACAGTAAAGCTATTTATATCTATCACTGAACAATATGACAGCAGAGCATAAGTGGGGTTGTACAATTCCTGTACTACTTTACTAAACAAAAATAATATATTATATTAATCTCTGTCTTAGGAAGTTTGGTCTCTAGATCCCTCACTCTTCCTTTTTCTTTTAAACTCATCAAATTTGCCTTGTGTCAGCACTTCCTCAACAAATACTACCATGAAAATTATATACAATCATTGAAATAAATGGCTATTTCAGAAATTTTATTTCAGAGCTCCTTTGAGGATTTGTTTTCTGTAATAGTGCATGGAAATATTTAATTTGCACCATAGAAAACTAAATGAGGTGTCTTTTCTATTGAATCCTACATATAAATACCTATAGCATGCTTTGATATTCATTGTTTCTGATACAGAATCATTACCAATGCACATAATCGGAGAAAACATGCCAAATATAATTTCCCAAGCTTTTAGCAGGTTTTCCTTTGTTAGTGTCTATTCATGAAAGATTTTAGGCAATAGCAGATAATATGTTCCTGAGATAATGAAAGATAATTCAACAGATTGGTTGAACTTTACATAGAAGCAGATACATCATGAAGAAATTCTGTTCATGTCAGATATCACCATCTATTTGCAAACATTATACCTGAAATCCTGAAATAGTCTTCCATTTATCTATGATTTTCTCAGTCAAGCAAAATTGAGGTCCTTTGGGGGGATAAAAGAAAGGACAGATAGGTTTAGATGAGATTGGCATCACTTTTACCTAGAATGGTTTGATTACATGTGCTTGTGCGTTCTGACAGGTTTTATCTAGAGGTACATCAATATCTTTTGACAGTATGAAATTTTGAAACAACAAAAAATGCAGACATATTATTCATATGCAGTACACACATATGCAGATTTGGCAGGGTAATGCTTTAAGAACCTGAAATCATTAAGAGATTGTTCTGGTGTTTTTTTTCTTTGTAAGCAAGAATTTGTATGTTTTCAAATTATATGAAGTAGCATTATGTATGTAGACTATGCACAGTTTTATTAATCTGTTCTGTCTATTGCACTTGAATCCGTTTTGGGTTGGTATCTTATGAAATTAAATATTACAATTGCTTGTTTCTGTAGTAACTAATAAATGGTGTATATTATAAATGGATACAAATGAGAACTTCTTCACTTTGTATACTATTAGACACTTTAGATATTGAAATTCAGTGGACAATTGTGACTAACATTTAAAAAGAAAATAACAAAAAAGCTAAAGTAAACATGTGTAAGCCATTTAGAG
Organism: Castor canadensis; assembly: GCF_047511655.1. NCBI lineage: Eukaryota > Metazoa > Chordata > Mammalia > Rodentia > Castoridae > Castor > Castor canadensis. The sequence continues at coordinate 88,718,195 of NC_133391.1, read as the reverse complement.
ATGTAAAATATATCACTGTTAAAGTGCACAAATACATATGTTGTATGCAGTTTACTTTGTTATTTAGATGCAGTACAGTCAAATTGGCTACATAAAGATTCAGACTAATTATCAAAATAACAAGTGATTAAAAGTTATTTCTGGGCTGGGATGTAGCTCGGTGGTACAGCGCTTGCCTAGCATGCGTGAGGCCCTGGGTTCAATCCTAGCACCAAAAAAGAAAAGACAAAAAAAGGTTATTTCTCTGCATGGGATTTCAGGTAACATTGGCTGGGATAAAATGAGGAGGAAGTAGAAGGTATGAGCCACTGAGACCAGGACAGCCAGTGTGATTTCATAAGGATTGGATTTTGACCATAGCTGTGTACATGGATTGGAAGATGATTTTACACAGCTCTGTACATAGACTTATGCTAATTAAGGATATCAAAAAACATAGGTTCAATTCAATGGCATTTCAAAGAAAAATATGAATTAAATTGTAGATATCATCAAATAAGGCATTATGAACTATAAAAGAAAAATTGTGATGGCTAATTTCATACTAACTTAGAACATAGCAAACTGACACTTGGGGAAATGTCACTGTTAATATTTCTGTGAATGGATATTCTGGATAAGATTGACATTTAAATTAGTGCATTTTGAGTAAAATAGATTAATCTTCATAATATGGGTAGGTCTTATCTATGCAGTTGAGGGCCTTAACTGACAAAGTGCTGACCTCCTCTGAGAAAGAAAGAATTCTACTAATTTAAATCATTTGGAGTGGAGCCGTAACTCTCGCCAGTGTTTCCAGACTGCAAGCTTACCCTACAAATTTTGGGGTTATCAAGCGTGAACATTTTAAAATGCTTAATATCTATCCCTCTTCCTCTCCCTCTATATCTCCTTTTCTCTTTCTTTCCTGTTCTTCCTCTTTCCTTCCTTTGTTGCACCCTTTCCCAAATTTACTGTCTATGTCTACATTTATCTCTACCTAAATCATCTACAACTATTTCTACATAGAAAACTTTAGAAAGTCTCTCTCTCTCTCTCTCTCTCTCTCTCTCTCTCTCTCTCTCTCACACACACACACACACTTTATTCTGTTTTTCTAGAGAGTCCCAGAGAATACAGATTTCAAAAATGGATAATACTCTTGTACCAAATATAGATTTTGTTAAAGGCTTTGCTGTAAGAAATCCTTATATACATGTAAGTGGCTTTGGCACTGGGTAATGGATGCAGACTGAAAGGGTATTGAGATGTATGTGAGTAAGTCTGGATTGCTTAGTGGAGACTAGTGTGTTCAAGGTTTGTAGAAAGTAGTATTTATATGTTATGTACTTGTATTTTTAATTAAAAACATTTTAAGTAAAGTATTGAAGATATGTCCTTATTTTTCCTTATTGCTCATAATAAAATGTGAAAGGGGGAATTATAACAACAGAAGAAGGAATTGTTAAATAAAAAAGGTAACTGGAAATTAAAAAGTTGAAAAACTCTCAGCCTAATGTTAATTGTGTGGGGGGGGGCATGGGTACTAGTTCAAGAGAGGAATCAACCTGTGTTCATTTGATGAAGAGAATGCAGATCCAGCTTCTGGATCCAACCAGGCATCTCTGAGGAAGCCAGGACTAGAGATGAGGTTATAGAAACAGACTCACTGTCAAGATAGGAAAGAGTGAAGGCAAGTTTTTGGATTTCTGTGATTTTTGCAGCATGAGATAACAAAATTATTTGCATGTTAACTTGTATCTTCAAGGAAAAGTAAGAATGTCCCCAAAAGTGATTGAGTGATTGGAAGAATCTGCCACTGCCACCTGTAGCTCAGAGAGCATATGTTCAAGGGACGAGGCTCTCTCTGTACCTTACTTTTCAGTGGGCCAGTCTGCAGCATGGGGTTATGAGTTTAATCTTTCTGTAGCTCAGCTTCCCCCTGGGAATAGTAAAGAAGATGTAGGGTGGAGTCAATAATTGGCAAATAAAGCTAATATTTGGAAGAAAACTTGTATGATATTGATGGAATTAAAGTGACTTGAAAATATTGGGGCTCAGTCATTAAAGATGAATCAGTTTTCATAGATGATAAAATAATCATGACTTGTTTTGAAAGGCAAAAGATGAAGGCTGTGAAAATAAAATTGCACATATTTGTGGGTTTTTCAGTAGATAGTTGAAATGGAACTCATGAGCGTAGATGGTATGAAATGAAAATCATTCACTTTACAGGCATAGTTGAAATACAGAGTCAATAAGTTCACCAATAAAAAAGAGAGAGAAACAGGTTATCTGAATTTAAAAGTGCATATGCAGTAATCATTGTCAAAGAGAAAATAAAAGCAGAGGCTTTGCTTATTGTTGAAGTTCACAACTGAAAAGTTCATTGAAATGGCACTAAAATATTATTTCTTCCAGCAGACAAAGCAAGATGTTCTGTCGGGAATAGCATGATCAGCATTACCTTTATTGTTACTGAAAAATGAGTGGAGGAAAAATTCACTGGATTTTATAATTAGAAGGAAAACAGAAAATTATAAGAAAAAATACTGTTTCTGGTCATTGATTTGTTTTGAGAGTGCACAGTCTCTTTAGCCTAATTTGTCAAAGTAGAATGAAAAATGTATTCAGAAATGATAAACAAGATGAAGGGTTTTCTGCATTTCTTACAACATTTATTATATCCTTGTGGTCCAGAACTGTATGTTTTATAATGAATTATAAAACATACAGTTATAATGAATTATAAAACATACAGTAAAGAACTTAGTCAATCAATAGGCATTTATTATTTCATTTTCTATTACTATACCTTCCTGCCTAGAATTTTCCTTAAAAGCATATACAGTTCTTAAATATTTTGATTAATAATACAATATAACCTCATTGAAAATTTTTAGAAATAAAGAATAAGGAATCTGAGCATAACAAATCCATCATTATTATATTTTGATCCATTAAGATTATCCATTTAACATAATCAGAAAAGTTAACATAATTAGAAGAAATGTGCACTAATGTGTACCTCTTGAATGATTTCATAGCTGGATTCTGCTGACTGGGATTCTCTTTCAACTTATCCAAATAGATGATGCCTTGTTGAACAATTGATAGAAAAGCAAAACCATCAGTTGTTCTGAATTATTAAGTACTGATTATCTTTAATGAGTGACTACACAATCGACTTTAATATTGAGGTATAAAATATATGAATATAAATAAATTAAATCTTCTAAAGCAATGACATACATAGCAATTTTTGATGTGAAAAAATAAACTTGTATAAATAATTCTAAAATTTACTTTAAATTGTTTTATGTGTTATTTGGTAGCTATAGGATATAAAAACTTTATTTATGAGAGTATTTGTTTAAAAAAAATTTCCATTATAATTATATTTAGATTGTCACGTCCTATTTCATAGAATACTTTTGTTGCCAACTTCTGAAAACAATAAATATGCTTGGTCTTATGCACATGAAATAACCTGTGCTGACAGCATAATCATACTGAAGAAAAGCTTTTAAAATAATATCAATTTTCCATAATACACCATGCATAGTGCATGATAATCAGGTGCTCTACAAAATGATTTTTTATGAAATCTTTTTTCTTTCATACCTTTTAAAAGTGGATGCATCATCAAAACATTTTGTTTTCTTTTGAGCTTCAAAGAAAAGAAGGTTAAAAAAAAATCTTGTGACCTTCTCTACAATTGGCTGAAACTTTCATGCCTTTCATTTGGGTCTCCATTAGTTGAAAGTGGTTTTAGCTAGCTGTACTCAAGCATTTCAGTCAATTACCAGCTTTTATCTTGTTGTTATCATAAAGGGCCATTTCTTTCCTAAAATGGTCAATTAAGTTCATGAAAATAAATGGTGAAGAATAAAGAATTTGTTAGCCGTACTGTCGGGAGTACATGGGTTTGAGGGAAAAACATTTGAGAGGATTTCTTAATAAATAGAAATAGCTTTCTTCCCATGAGATGTTTATTCACATTTTTTTTCCTGGCCACAATTCAGAGTTAACAACGCAGTAATTGAGTATTTGAAAGCTCTTAAAACATCCACTTCATACTTAAAGAAGGGTGCTGTGTTTTTGCTTAACTACTACATTTGTTTCCATTTGTATAGAGTGCATTTCAAAATCAATTGAAGGTTTTGCCTAAAAAAACATCAAAAAAGGTATTTTTACTTCAGAATAATGAGAAAGAAAGAACAAGCATTTGGAGTAAATTAACCAAATGGGATATACTATTAGTATTCAGACTTGTTGCAACAATGAACATGAAAATATAAGAGAAAGCGATGGGCAGTAGACTCCTGGTTTGCAAAGTGATTGGTAGAACATTGTGGATGCTTTACAACAATAAGGCAGGCTTGAATAGCATGAGATTCTTTGGTTATATTTTGGTAAATCCCTACTTTTGTTCTTGTTTTTGTTAATTATTCTATCACCACACAGGTTCAGTAGGTATTCTAATGTTAACAAATGACTATGTAAGTTAAATTTTGGCATATGTTATCTTCTAGAGTTGCCAGGAATTTCAGTCTAGAAATCTGAAATTTTATTAATATCTCTCTAGATTATGCATAAGTGCTCAATATTTGAAGTAAATCCATCAAGCAATTTACTATGTATTTCTGTGTTAGCATCCTGTATTGTCACAAATATTTCACCAGATTGTAGCTGTAAAAACTAAGACTAAAACATTCATTCTCCTAGCAAAAGTATCCAATACAAAGTTAAAAAACCTTAGTGAATGAAGATAATTCCTGCACTAAAATGCCTTTCACTTCTCAATTCGCATTTGAAAACATGACCTTAAAAAACTGATCAACCAATATGACAGTTAAGTCTAAGACAAGGGATTAGCCAATCCATTGTTCACATGTTTCTGGTAAAACAACAGTCCAAATGTCACTGTGAAGGTGTATTTTAGATGAGAATAATGTTTAAATCAGTTGAGAAGCACATCAGAATACATAGTCTGGGTGGGCTTCATGCAATCATTTAAAGGCCTATGTAGTACAATGACTGATCTCCCCTAAGAAAGAAGGAATTCCTTCCTTAGAATAATAGTACAACACTAACTTTTTCCTAGATGTCCAGTCTGCTGGCCTGTGTAGCAAACATTGAGGTCACCAGTTCCACAATTGTATGAGCCAATTCCTTAAAATAAATGCCTCATTGAAACATAATTACTCAGATTTCATTAATGTATATTGCATACATGTATTGAAATATAAGTGTATCCCATGAATAAGTAAAATAAAAATTTTAAGAAATGTTCAAATAGAAGGAAATGTTAACCACCCTGATTTTATCATTACATTTTGTATACATGTGTCAAATTATCACAATGTGCTCCATAAGTTTGTGCAATTAAAAAAATTAAAAAATAAAATCTCTTTGCTTCCTCTGGTTGCATGCTTCTTAATGGTGGGCACATGCTCTGAGAAATGGGTCATGTGATATCATCATTAAGTATCCTCAGATAAATTAAGATGACTACAGCATCATTGTTCAATATAGTCATTTGGACTGCTATCATATATGCAATGTGTCACCAACGAAACCATTGTCATGTGATACATGAACGTGTGTGTGTCCACATCTACAGCATTCATTACTTCATAGAACAATAAAAAATTCAGAGTTTATGGAAGTACTAGCAACCAACACATAAAATCTTTGTGTACTATTTGTAATTCACTGGTAAAAGAATATAACTTGTCAGGCATGGTGGTACATGCCTATAACATCAGCCACTTAGGAGGCAGAGGTAGGAGGATCCTGGTATGAAGCCAGCTCTTGGCAAGACTCTAAGACCTGTGTTAATCAAAAGCAAATTAAAAACAGAATGACTGGGTACATGGCTCAAAGTCCCTTAGTTCAATTCCTAGTACTGCCAGAAAAAAAAATTCTGTACTTTTCATGAAGAACTAATATCAATGTTCTTCAAATTATCCCATAAATTAGAAAGGGAAGAATGCTACTAAACTCATCCAATGAAGCCAATATTACCCTTTTACAAAACCAGACAAGGTCACAACAAAAAAAAGAGATAAAATTATAGACCAAGTTCCTTGATGAACATATATGCAAAAATTATCAATAAAATACTAAATTCAACAACATATCAAAAAGTTTATATATCATGATCCACTTGATTTCATTCCAAGGATATGAAGATGGTACAGCATATAAAATCAGTAAATGTAATACAGCACATAAACAGGATAAAGGACAAATATATGGTCATCTAAAAAGATGCAGAAAAAGCCTTTGACAAAATTCAACATCCCTTCATGTTTAAACCCTGAAGAAATTAGAATCGGATAAATTGTACCTCCATGGAATAAAGGATATATAAAATAAACCTATAGCCAAAATCATACTAAATGGGGAAAATGTGGAAACATTTACTCTGAAGTCAGGAATGAGGTAAGGGTGTCCATTCTCTCCACTGTTACTCATCATAGTGCTTGAGCAATAAGACAAGAGAAAGAAATAATGTATCATTAGTTACAGATGACATGATCCTATACCTACAAAACCCTAGTGACTCCAGCAGAAAACTCTTAGATCTGAAAAATATCTTCAATAAAACATCAGGATACACAATCAAAATACAAAAATCAGTAGCTTTTCTGTATGCAAATAGCTAATAGTCTGAGAAAAAAAATCAGGACAACCAACCCATTCACAATAGTCTCAAAAATATTAACTCTTAGGAATAAACCTAATCAAGGATGTAAAAGACATCTATAATAAAAACTTTAAAACACTGAAAAAATACATTGAGGGCAACATTAGAATGGAGAAAGACCTCTCATGTTCATGAATTGGCAGAATTCATGTTGTAAAATGGCTACACCACCAATAGCAATCCATAGCTTCATTGCAATCCCCATCAAAATTCCAATGTCATTCTTCACATAGATAGATAAATCAATCTTAAAATTCATATGGAAGCACAAAAGACCCCCCAAAGCTAAAGAGCTCCCCAATAAAAAGAACAATGTTAGAGGTATCACAATATCCAACTTCAAACTATGCTATACAGCCATAATGACAAAAATAGCATGGTGGTACTGGCACAAAAACCAAAACATAAACTGATGGAATAGAATAGGTGATGCAGAAATAAATCCACACAGGTGCCAAAAACATACATTGGAGAAAAGATAGCCTCTTCAACAAATGGTGTTGGGAAAACTAGATAACAGCACAATGAAGGCTGATACTAAAACTTTCTCTCTCAGTTTGTATAAAAATCAACTCTAAATGGATCAAAACTTTAAAGTAAAACCTAATACTTTGAAAGTACTACATAAAAGCATAAGGGAAACTCTTGAAGATCTTGAATATGACTCCGATTGCCCAGAGAGTAAGAGCAAGAATGGACAAATGGAATTGCATAAAATTTTTAAAATTCTGCTCTTGAAAGGGAACAATTATCATAATGAAGGGACAGCCTACAGAATGTGAAAAAACAATCTTTGCTAGCTATTCATTGGACAAGAATGTAAAAAAGAATGCAAACAATTAAACAACAAATAATTCAACTAGTAACTAGATTAATAAATCTAGCAGATCTCAAAGGAAGAAATTCAATAGAATATAAGTACATGAAGTATTGCTCAATATCATCCATAAAGGAAGGCATTTCAAAAGGACATTCACTGCAGCATCTAGCACATTTTTTTCCTTGTGAGAATTGAGTTAGTTTTTGAAAGGAATACTTCTTGGCAATCAGAATTTTCAAGGTGGAGAATGCTTATTTTGTTCCAAAGAGGTCTATTTTCCTGAGTTGAAAAAACACATTTATGTCTCGAAAGATAACCATCTATATCTGCTGAGTTCATTGGGTACCTCACACCTATAATCTCGGTTATACAGGAGACAGAAATGAGGAGGATATCAGTTTCAGAGTTTCAGGCCAGCCTGGACAAACATGGTGACATGCAGCTGTGATCCCAGCTGAAAAAGACTCCATAAATAGGAGCATTGCAGGCTGAGACTGGCTCTAGGCAAAACCAAGCAATCCTATCCAAAATATAACTAAAGCAAAAAAGAGCTAGGACATGATTCAAGTGGTAGAGGGTCTGCCTAGCAAATGCAAGCCCCTGAGAGCAAACCCCAGTACCCATCAAAAACAAATTTTAAATTCCATCTTATCCCACTCAAGTGATTGTCGCCGAGAAAAAAATTGGTGGCAATGATCCAGGGATAAAGGAACACTTATGCACTGTTGGTGGGAATATAAATTAGTGTACCCACTATAAAAATTACTATGGAGGTTCCTCAAAACAGTTGTAGAACTACCATATGATCCTGCTCTATCATCTTAAGGGACCATAAACTAATGGATTAAGAAGGTTTTTTATACATACACAATAATGTATTATTTAGCCATAAAGAATGAAGTTGTGTTGTTTTCAGGAAAATGTGGAACTGGAAATCATAATGTTAAGTGTAATATTCCAGATTCAGAAAGGCAAATATTGCAAGTTTTCTCTCATATGGGGAATTGAGACCTAATTATTAAAGAAATAAAAAGTGAAGGAGACAACTATGAAAGGGAAACTCTCTGCAGGGGTACCAGCAACAGGAAATTGATGACAGGACAGGGTAATGTGTGGGAATGGGAAGTGAATATGATCAATGTATATACATTGTACATACATTGTATGAATTGTACAATGTATATACATTGTATATACATTGTATTAAATGTACAATGTATATACATGTATGAAAATAGAATAATGAAACCCTTTAAAATTGCAAAAATGTGAGGGGGATAAGAAAGAGCATCAGTGGGGACAAATTTTATCAAAGAGCATTATATGCATGTGTAGAAATGTCAGAACTAAGCCCTTTTGTGCAATTAATGAAAACATTCCTTCTGACTAGAGTATTCTGATAGTCTGTGGTATTCAGCACTGAATATTACCTTCCAATCACCCACTCAATTCTCAAGTGAAGCTTTGTTTTGCATTAATTTTCCTTGAATATAAAAATAATCATTGTCATGACTCTCATAGTCTGTAGATTGATGGCAAAATGCCAAAATTTCTATTTTCATTTTTCAACTGTGTAATATTGCCATCATTTTATTACCAGAGATATGCAAAACACCCTAATGCAAAGTGATTGATTGATTAACAATAAACTGGTAATTCCTTCTCAGTATTTTGGCGAAGATCAAGTGTAATAATTAATAGAGTTCATTCAATGTAACAATCTCAATCATTTAATTAAAATTCTTGTTTTCAAGATTTTGCCTTCATTTCTTTTCTCAAATAAGTTTCATATTTTATTATGAAATTTTGCCTGTTAAGATATGGATGTATGAGAGAGTAGAAGCAAAAGAGAATTAGAGGGGAGGATTAAAGAAACAGATACAACACAGAAATGAATAATTCTTCCTCAAGAATGAAATTTCTTGAAATTGAAGACTATGTCTTCAATTCACCTTTTCATATATAAGGCCCAAAGTACTTATCAAATGAATATATATACAGAAATATTGCTACCACCACAACCCAAACCCAGATGATTATAAATCAAAAGATAATTCTATTTCCATTTTATTTAAGTCAAATGAAATTTGCTTGCAAGTATTAAGCATATTCCCACATACTAAGGCATTTGCTCTTCATGTATACAGAAAATAAGATGCACTGTCTTCAATTATCCTTCTACAACAGCCCCTTCAAGTAAAAGGATACCATGGCAGAATGTAGAAAAGGCTATAGTTTAGATACATGGTCAGAATGTGTGAATGTGGCTAGCCATCCAAAACTGTAAAGTATCAAATCTCTAAATTTGTAAATAAGTAGTACCTTTTTTTATTTATTCTTCTTCTATTTCAAGTGGATTTTTATTATCTGTTTCACTTAGGCCCTTCAATATTAGATTATTTTAAATAAAGTATAAATACATCTTAAAATAAAATGGATTAATTTTTATAAATTATCCAAGTTATTAATGGTTTAAATATATAATAAGGATTAATTCATCTTGTTCTTTTTCTATTTAAAAAGTAGCTTTTCAAAAAGAGCTTATTTCATGGAAGCTACACACACATTTCTGACATTTTAAATATGCTAGTTTTTTTTCTTTTTTCTTTTATTGTTATGCTAGGGGTACTTTGTGGCATTTACAAAAGTTCTTACAATATATCAAATATCTCATACTTAAATTCTCCTCTTCTTTCATTGTTCTTTACCCCGCCCCCCCAATTGTGGAATACTTTCAAAAGTTCTCATTTTTCAATTATATTCATGTGTACACAGTATTTGCACTATATTCATCCTCCTATACCCTTTTCCCACATCCTCCAATATGCTTGCTTTGACACACACACACACAAACACACACACACATAGTAAAATTTGATCCTCCTTCTTTCATATATCATAAGATAAATTTGAAGACACATGTCTAATACCTAATCAGACAAATTGAATTTTATTTTACAAAGTTTCTTTCCCTGTTGTATGTGGGGATTATCCTATTTATTATTCTACCTAATATTACTGAGTCTTTTATATAATATACATATAGTGTGTATATATATATATATATACATATATATATATATTATATATATATATATATAATCTTGACAATAGATTGCAATGTGAAGTTTCTGTTTTTGTGGTATTGGGGATTGAACTCACCTCCTTGTGCTTGGTAGGCAAGCACTGTATCACTTTGGCTAAATTCCCAACCCCTTTTATGTTGTTCTTGATTTTGACATAGGGTCTTTCTAACTTTGCCCAAGAGGAAGTAAATCACTGGGGATGGGAGAGTTGCCTCTATTTGTCTCTCTCTGGTTTCAGGCCACCACGAGCTGAACAGCTTCCTTTGTCAACCCCCTCCACTGGCATCATATTCTACAACATCATATGCATATGCATCAATCATGGACTGAAAATAAATCTTTGCTTCCTTAATATGTTCTCCCAGATATTTTGTCACAACAATCAAAAACTGACTAACACAGAAAATCACTATCAAGAAGCAGAGACTTTGCTGTGACTACCTAACCATGTGCTTCAGAATCATTTAGAATGCTTTGTGGGAATAATTTGAAAAAAATTAGAGTTATGTATAGGTAGAGCTTGATGGGTAATTATTCTTGTGAACTCAGAATACCACAAGGCTGCCATGAATGTGGAAAGTAATGACTATGCTCATGAGGTTTCAGGTGGGAATGAAAGCACTACTGGAAATTGTACAAGAGAATATTCATGTGACAATCTAGAAAATAATTTGTCAGTATGTGGTTCATGCCCTGAGAGTTCATATAAGTCTCAATTTAAAGGTACCTGCCTCTTAATTTGCTGGAGGAAATCCCAAAGAAGTGCAGCATCAAGGCTGTGGAATGCATATTGCTGATATTGTAGGTGCTTTTATCCAGCTTTATGGTGAGAACTGTGGAGCAACAGCAGAGTGGAAAAATCTGAAAAACCTGCAATTTGGTCAGAAAATAAGTGTGAATAAAGTTGGAGCAAAGGAAAGTGTGATTACTAAAGAAATTAGCATCACTAAAAATGAATCCTAGTACACTGCACCAGGATAATAGGAAAGATGCCTTGAGAGCATTAATCAGATCCCATCCAGTCCAGGTTCCAAGGCATGGAAGACTAAGTTGACAGTCTTCCTTGAAGAGAGTGTGCCACAGGAGTATTCTGCTTACCCAAGGCCACCAAGAATTTTTTTTTTCTTTTTTTTTAAATTCACTCACCATAAGGAGAACACCAAGACAGTCGATATCTTAAGGACTCTGGAACCCTAAGCTCCCTGATTTCCAGAATACTTCAGATTTTTTGTAGCAAGGATTGTGTAAACTGGCTTTTTTGCCAACTAAGATAACACCAACATGTACTGTACACAACAAGTACAACAATGTACCTTTAAATCAGCTTTTCATACCACATAACAACCCCAGAAGCCTGGGCACCATGTACCAGCAGCAGCTGGCCTACCCAATGAGAAGCTGTTTTTTATTTTTTATTTTTTTGGACTCTTTTCTCCTTTCTTGCAAAATGCAACACAGACCACTGGAGAACAAGTTCTGCAAGCATCTGTGATATCCTGGATCCGCCATAATTCATGGACAAAGAACCTGCCTGTGCTGCCAGCCTGCATTGTCCAAGAGCTGAGTGAAAATGCAACCCTATCAGTTGAGTGTGACACATCATCAGTTTTGGAGGGAACCACATAGTCCATCACAGCTGATGGGCAGATTACACAGCCCTAGAAAAAAACTGGTGGCCATAAATGGAGGAACCATTTATTTCATCTCTGCCTGGTGGTGGAAGATTGGAAGGCTGAGCTTATCCAGCATGTATGGAGGTAGGGTGGCTCACTGCAGACAAAACATTCTATCACCTTGGAGAAACTGTTAGCAAGTTGAAACTGACAGACTTCCAAAAGAAAAGAAGTTGACCAATAATCTCAATCGAGTTCCCAGGCTTGCTCTGTGGGAAGTAAGGGCTGGCTTACCAGCTCCTTTCAGGATCACGTCAAAGAAACCAAACACAAGGGACAGATCACACCACCAAGGAAAGCCTGAGTTCATTCACCCTGAGTGAATCTAGCCAAAAGCTCTCTGATAGGAAGGGGCGACGTCCATTGACACACAGCACAGCATACCAACCTAAAGAAGGGGCAGAGACACAGAGAAAGTCTCTGTCAATAGCATCAACACCTGGATTAGAAATCAGAGGAAAGGACCCAGAACAATCATTGAACTAAGAGGTAATCCATTTCTCTCGATAACAGAGAAGAAATTTTAAATTTTAAATTAAAAATTAAAATTTTTATTTTAATTAATTATTAGCTTATTGTTACCAATATCCCTTTTCAAATCTGTACAACTGTCAATTTCACTTGTTTTACTTGCCTTCCTCACACCAATTCTTTTCTTCTCTTTTCTCTTTTATTTACTTTCCTCAACTCCCTGTTTCTTTTCTCCCCACTTTCCCTAATTCCTCTACACTCACCACTCACTGAATACTCTATTATACCAACTTTGCATGTTATTCCTATCCTTCCTATCTTTTTGAAATCTGTGACAATAGCACCAAGTTTCCATTTTATTTCAATCCAAATGCCAAAGGGTTTTCTACATATTCTGTAATAACTGGTTTGCCACTGAAATTGTGAATTTGATATGACTAAGTTATACCTCCAGGTCAGAAAACATAAATATTTAAGCTACCTAGCTAACAACTAAACTAGTCAGAGCATTGAAATTAAGTTAAGGGAAAGATAATGGGATTGAGTCCCTCAACTAAGTAATCAAGAACACAGGAGCAAAGTACAAAATAGAAACATGGGGAGAAAGAGAAGGCAAGGGAATAAGACTCCACAAAAGGTTTACAGTAGCATAATAGAGAATTTGGTGGAATATAAAGGGGATGAATCCCCAGTTGATGACAAGAATTTTACTTAGGATTTTTAATCTATGCTTATTGGTCTATAGTTGTTTTTGTTGTTTCTTGTCCTTGTTCATTTTCTTTTTTGGCAGTATTGAGGTCTGAACTCATGACTTCACACTCAGTAGCAGACATTCTAACACTTGAGCCATAACTCTGAGCCCTTTGACTTTGGTTACTTTGAAGACATGGTCTTGCTTTCTGCCCTGCCTGGCCTGTGTCAAGATCCTCTTATTTTCTACTTTCTGCTGTCACTGTGAACAGGTGCAAGCCATCATATCCAGCTTTTTTTGCTTCAGGAGTCTCACAAACTTTGTTCCTATGCTTACCTTGAACCGTGATCTTCCTGTTCTCAGTCTCCCAAGTAGCTAAGACTACTGGTGCAAGCCACCAGCTTCCAGAACTTTGTCCAATTTTTTATTAAGGTAATATTAAACTCATTCCAAACTCATAAAAAGAGTTTGGAAAATTACATTCCCTTTTTATGTTATGAAATAGTTTGAGGATCACTAGTGTCATTTAGTCCTTAGATGTCTGGTAAGCACATTGAATCCATCTGATTCTGGAGTTTCCTTGTTGGGAGACTTTTTATTACTGTATCAATCTCATTACCTGTTTGATCTGTCTAGGCTGGTTTATTTGTGTATGTGTGCATGTGATACTGATATTTAAACACAAAGACTCATACTTGCTAAGCAGATGGTATACAAGTTGAGTCACATTCTTAGTCCCTTTTGACTTATTTTTCAGATAGATCCTTTTTGCCCAGGTCCAGCCTTGCACCACAATCTTCTCACCTGTGCCTCCCAAGTAGCTGGGATTGATTATACATGTGGTCACTGCACCTAGATTGTTGAGATAGGACTTTGCTAACTTTTTGTCATGGCTGACCTCAAACTGTGATCCTCCTTACCTCTACCTCCAACACACTTGGCATGTTTGGATTTTTTGGTAAGTAATATGTCTCTAGAAATGTATCTAATTTTTTCTAAATTTTTCAATACATTGGATGATAAGATTTGAAAACAGTCATGAGTGATTCTCTGTATTTCTGCAGGGTTGCAAATGGGTTTTTCTTGTTTTCTGGCTTTAGGTCTATTAACTTGGGTCTTCTCTTTCTTTCATTTGTTAGATTGTCCAAGGGTTTGTTAATCTTTTCAAAGGACCAACTTTTCACTTCATTGAGCCTTTGTGTTAATCTCTATTCAGGTTCTTATTTTCTTAATTATAGCTCTGATGTTAGTATTTCTTTACTACTACTGGTTTTTGGTTTGGCTTGTACTTAGTTTTCTAAGACCTTATGCTGCATCAGTTAGTTATTTATTTAAGACCTCTCTCATATTTTAGTGTAGGCACTTAGAACTATAAGCTTCCCTCTTTGAACTGCCTTTGTTGTTTTCTACAGAGTCTATATGTTGTGTTTCCATTTCTATTTGATGCTAGGAACTTTTAAACTTGTTTCCTGATATTTTTAATTGCCAAATGGTGTTTCAAATGTGTTTTGAATCAGGTATAGTGGTTTATGCGTGTAATCTTATCACTTGAGGGGCTGAGGTAGGAGGATTGTGAGTATGAGGTGTGCCTGGACTAAATAGCAAGAGCTTGTCTCAAAAAAAGTGTAGTGCAAAAAAAAAGTGCATTAATTGAACAATCCATGTGTTTGCATAGTTTTAGTAGTTTCTCTATTGTTAATTTCTAGTTTCATTTCATTGTGATCCTATAAAGTACAAGACATTATTCAGATTTTTTGTATTTTTAAGACTTGTTTTCTGTCCTAAAATATGATTTTGGAGAAATTCTGATGAGCAGCTGAAAAGAATGCCAATTCTGTATCTATTGGACAGAATATTTTATAAATGACTATTAAGTCCATTTGAGCTATAGTGTAATCTAACTTGGTGGTTCTTTGTTGCTGTCCATTTGCTGGTGAAAGTGAGGTACTGAAGTTATCTGCTTTCATTGCTTTGGGATTTGCTGTCCCTTTATGTCACTTAGTGTTTCTTCATGAAATTGTGTATGCCAATGATCAATACATATATTAAAAATCCTCTGTTTCATGGTTGTGGGAGACTTCAACACCCCATTATCATCAATAGATAGGTCATCCAAACAAAAAATCAATAAAGAAATCCAAGATGTAAAGTATGCAATAGATCAAATGGACCTAGTTGATGTCTACAGAACATTTCATCCAACCTCTACACAATATACATTCTTCTCAGCAGCCCATGGAACCTTCTCCAAAACAGATCATATCCTAGGGTACAAAGCAAGTCTCAGCAAATATAAGAAAACAGAAATTATACCATACATACTATCTGATCACAATGCAGTAAAAGTAGAACTCTTGGATTCCAAGATGGTGGCTAGAGGTAAGAAGCAGAAAGTGAGCCTCTTATAGTGAAATCTTGGAGAGACACAGGAGACACACTTTGCAGGCATAATCACTGAGAAAAGGCATAATTTTGACCCCTCCACATCTTCAGCAGGCACAGAGAATCTCCACCTCATGTTAAACGGAGAAACGAAGAGGGCCCCCGGGGCCGCCAGTGGCCAGCACCCAGACGGCTTGGGAAGACGTGGACCAGGTGAGCTTCATGGTACCGCAGTACTCCCACAGACAAGACTGGGCCAGAGCAGCATAGCCCCCTGGACAGACTGACTTCCACCCAGGGAAAAAAAGAGAAACTGAATAATAAGAAATAAGAACAATTAAGACACGCTGGAAAGAGGGTGGGGTGCCCTGAGTGCTGAAGATTGGGGGAAGGGAAGCCTTCCCGGGACTGTAAATAAACAAGCCAGACGGGCAAGGGAGCCTCTGGCAGGAGCAAGGTGCGCGCCCAGCAACCAGGAGTAGGGAAGCTTGTGAGAGTGGCGGAGGGAGGAAAACTCCACAGGAGAGGAGGGAAGACCCACTTCCCACGTGAACTGTAAATAAACATGGTGGCCGGCAGGAGCAGCAGCAGCGTCCAGTAAGCAGGAGTAGGAAAGCTTGTGAAAGTGGCAGTGGGAGGAAAACTGCACAGGAAAGGGGGGAAGACCCACCTCCCAAATAAACTGTAAATAAACATGCAGGACTGACAACACGGGGACAGAGTCACCTTTCCCAGTGCTTGGAAAGGGGAAAGCCTGTAGCAGAGGCTCCCGCACAAGAGAACTCTGAAAAAACAAAGCCTGTGGGACCAGGTGAGTGCTAAGTTCACCCCAGAGATCTGCCTAAATAATGCCGCCAGCTACAGCAGGCTGAGAGCAGCAGGCAGGCAAGCCACAGTTGCAGATACCACTCTCAGAACTGTCTCCAGACTCTTTTTTTTTTTTTCTCCCTACCTTTGATGAGAGAACTGAATTACACCTGCAAGCCGAAAAACTTACTGAAACTGTATTGCATTTGAACTTGGGACACTTGGTGGGGCTTTTTGTGTATGTGTGTGTGTATGTGTGTAGTTTTGTTCTACTTTATGCATCCCCTTTGATGAGACAACTACAGAACAACATCTGAGGCACCATCTCGAGGACTGTAGACTGAGACAGACACCCAAATTATTAAGACTGAAACTGCATTGCATATAAACTTGGAAGTTTTTTGTTTTTTTTTTTTAATTTTCTATTTTCCATTTTATTTTACTTCATTTTTATATATAGATATTTCTTTCATTCACTTATTTTTTATTTTTTTATCTTTGATTTTCAATCCTCTCTCTGTCTCTCTAATGTCAGTTCAGCTTACTGTCAATTAGTAAACTAACGCTCCCTGTTTATACCTTTGAAACTTTATTATCTGTAACCTTGTTCTGCTTTCTCCCTCTTGTCTGTATATTTGTTTTCCCCTTTTCTTTAACTTCTTGCTTTCCATCTCAGCTCACCCTTCCATTCTAAATATTACCATTGTTATTATTACAAGCTAGAAAATACTTAATTGCACACAGTACAGGGACAGTAACAACACCAAAGACAATGAATGGAAGACAGAAAAAACAGGGAAACCAGTTTCCCCACAGCAAAAAATTAGTACAGGAACCAGAGGGGAATGAAGAGAACAGAAACTCAGATCCAGACTCCAACAAAATGAAGATAAATTTTGCCAAAGGACCCAGTGAAGCCCACAAGAATAATTTAAAAGAAGACATAATACAAGTACTCAATGAGAATTTTATAGAGATGATACTGGACAGGGTCAACCAAAATGTACAGGAGACACTCAAGAAATTCCAAGACAACAAAAATAGAGAATTTGAAAAAGCAAAAGAAGAAATAAAGAAAACCATAGAAGCACTGTATAAACACCAAGTGAAAGAGAGAACACAATGAATAAACATAAATGAACTCAGGACAAAAATAGACAACATTAAAGAGGAAAACTGCCAGAATATGGAAAACCTCAGAAAAAAGAACGAAACAGAACAGCAAAACAAAACGGAAGGCCAATCCAGCAGAATAGAACAAACAGAAGACAGAATCTCAGAACTTGAAGATGAAATGGTAATTAAAGGAAAAACCGAAGAACTATTAATTAAACAACTCAAGACCTGTGAAAAGAAAATGCAAGAACTCACCGACTCCATGAAAAGACCAAACTTGAGAATCATGGGCATCGAAGAAGGAGAAGAGGTGCAAGCGAAGGGAATGCGTAATATATTCAACAAAATAATAATGGAAAATTTCCCAAATCTAGAGAAAGATATTCCCATACAGATGCAAGAGGCCTCTAGGACACCAAACAGACCAGATCAAAATAGAACCACACCACGACATATCATCATTAAAACAACAAGTTCAGAAACTAAGGAAAGAATATTGAAGGCTGTAAGAGAGAAAAAACAAGTAACATACAAAGGTAAACCCATCAAAATCACAGCAGACTTCTCAACAGAAACAATAAAAGCAAGAAGAGCATGGGGTGAGATCTTCCGGGCATTGAATGAAAATAACTTCAACCCCAAGATACTCTACCCAGCAAAGCTATCATTCAAAATAGATGGAGCAATAAAAGTCTTCCATGATAAGCAGAAACTAAAACAATATGTGACCACAAAGCCACCATTACAAAAGATTCTGCAAGGGATTCTGCACACAGAAAGTGACAACCAACTTAACCATGAAAAGGCAGGCAGCACCAAACCACGGGAAAAGAAAAAGCAAGACAGTAGAGAGTAACATCAAGTTAGTACACACAATCAAACCTTCAAACAACTAAGACAACTAAATGGCAGGAATCACCACATACCTATCAGTACTAATGCTTAATGTTAACGGACTTAATTCACCCATCAAAAGACACCGTTTGACAAAATGGATTAAAAAAGAAGATCCAACAATTTGTTGCTTACAGAAGACTCATCTCATCGACAGAAATAAACATATGCTTAGCATGAAAGGCTGGGAGAAGATTTACCAAGCCAATGGCCCCCGAAAACAGGCAGTAGTAGCAATACTTATCGCTGACAAAGTAGACTTCAAACCCACATTGATCAAACGAGATAAAGAAGGACATCCCATACTAATAAAAGGGGAAATAGACCAAAAGGAAATAATAATCATCAATCTGTATGCACCCAATGTCAATGCACCCAATTTCATCAAACATACCCTGAAAGACCTAAAAGCATATATAAACGCCAACACAGTGGTTGTGGGAGTCTTTAACACCCCATTATCATCAATAGATAGTTCATCCAAACAAAAAATCAATAAAGAAATCCAAGATCTAAAATATGCAATAGATCAAATGGACCAAGTAGATGTCTACAGAACATTTCATCCAACCTCTACACAATATACATTCTTCTCAGCAGCCCATGGAACCTTCTCCAAAATAGATCATAACCTGGGGCACAAAGCAAGCCTCAGCAAATATAAGAAAATAGAAATAATACCGTGCATACTATCTGATCACAATGCAGTAAAAGTAGAACTCAACAACAAAAGTAAAGACAAAAAACATGCAAACAGCTGGAAACTAAAGAACTCATTACTTAATGAAGAATGGACCATCAATGAAATAAAAGAGGAAATTAAAAAGTTCCTGGAAATCAATGAAAATGAAAACACAACCTACTGGAACCTATGGGACACAGCTAAGGCAGTCCTGAGAGGAAAGTTTATAGCCATGAGTGCATATATTAAAAAGACTGAAAGATCCCAAATCAATGACCTAATGATACATCTCAAACATCCTAGAAAAACAAGAACAAGCAAATCCCAAAACAAATAGAAGGAGAGAAGTAATAAAAATAAGAGCTGAAATCAACGAAATAGAAACCAAAAAAACCATACAAAGAATTAATGAAACAAAAAGTTGGTTCTTTGAAAAAATAAACAAGATCGATAGACCCCTGGCAAACCTGACTAAAATGAGCAGAGAAAAAACCCAAATTAGTAGAATTAGAAATGCAAAAGGGGAGATAACAACACCATGGAAGTCCAGGAAATCATCAGAGACTACTTTGAGAACCTATATTCAAATAAATTTGAAAATCTTAAAGAAATGGACAGATTTCTAGATAAATATGATCATCCAAAACTGAACCAAGAGGAAATTAATCACCTGAATAGACCTATAACACAAAATGAAATTGAAGCAGCAATCAAGAGTCTCCCTAAAAAGAAAAGTCCAGGACCTGATGGATTCTCTGCTGAATTCTATCAGACCTTTAAAGAAGAACTGATACCAACCCTCCTTAACCTGTTCCACGAAATAGAAAGGGAAGGAAAACTGCCTAACACATTTTATGAAGCCAGTATTACACTTATCCCAAAACCAGGCAAAGACACCTCCAAAAAGGAGAACTATAGGCCAATCTCCTTAATGAACATTGATGCAAAAGTCCTCAACAAAATAATGGGAAACCGAATTCAGCAACACATCAAAAAGATTATTCAGCACGACCAAGTAGGCTTCATCCCAGGGATGCAGGGGTGGTTCAACATACGAAAATCAATAAATGTAATAAACCACATTACAGAAAGACAAAAACCACTCGATCATCTCAATAGATACAGAAAAAGCCTTTGATAAGATCCAACAACATTTCAAACACCATTTCATGATAAAAGCTCTAAGAAAACTAGGAATAGAAGGAAAGTTCCTCAACATTATAAAAGCTACATATGACAAACCTACAGCTAGCATTATACTTAAAGGATTAAAACTGAAACCATTCCCTCTAAAATCAGGAACCAGACAAGAATGCCCACTATCTCCACTCCTATTCAACATAGTACTGGAATTCCTAGCCAGAGCAATTAGGCAAGAAAAAGGAATAAAAGGAATACAAATAGGTAAAGAAACTGTCAAAATATCTCTATTTGCAGATGACATGATCCTATACCTTAAAGACCCAAAAAACTCTACTCAGAAGCTTCTAGACATCATCAATAGCTATAGCAAGGTAGCAGGATATAAAATCAACATAGAAAAATCATTAGCATTTCTATACACTAACAATGAGCAAATGGAAAAAGAATGTATGAAAACAATTCCATTTACAATAGCCTCAAGAAAAATCAAATACCTAGGTGTAAACCTAACAAAAGATGTTAAAGACCTCTACAAGGAAAACTATACACTTCTGAAGAAAGAGATTGAGGAAGACTATAGAAAGTGGAGAGATCTCCCATGCTCATGGATTGGTAGAATCAACATAGTGAAAATGTCGATACTCCCAAAAGTAATCTACATGTTTAATGCAATTCCCATCAAAATTCCAATGACATTCATTAAAGAGATTGAAAAATCTACTGTTAAATTTATATGGAAACACAAGAGGCCACAAATAGCCAAGGCAATACTCAGTCAAAAGAACAATGCAGGAGGTATCACAATACTTGACTTCAAACTATATTACAAAGCAATAACAATAAAAACAGCATGGTACTGGCACAAAAACAGACATGAAGACCAGTGGAGTCTTCATGAGAATTTCTTCTTCTCTTTTGAGAATTTCTTCTCGAAAGAAGAAATTCAAATGGCCAAAAAACACATGAAAAAATGCTCACCATCTCTAGCAATAAAGGAAATGCAAATTAAAACCACGCTAAGATTCCACCTCACCCCTGTTAGAATAGCCATCATCAGCAACACCACCAACAGGTGTTGGCAAGGATGCGGGAAATAGGAACCCTCTTACACTGTTGGTGGGAATGTACACTAGTACAACCACTCTGGAAAAAAATTTGGAGGCTACTTAAAAAGCTAGACATTGATCTACCATGTCTACCACTCTTGGGGATATACCCAAAAGAATGTGACAGAGGTTACTCCAGAGGCACCTGCACACCCATGTTTATTGTGGCACTATTCACAATAGCCAAGTTATGGAAACAGCCAAGATGCCCCACCACTGATGAATGGATTAAGAAAATGTGGTATCTATACACAATGGAATTTTATGTAGCCATGAAGAAGAAAGAAATGTTATCATTCACTGGTAAATGGGTGGAATTGGAGAACATCATTCTGAGTGAGGTTAGCCTTGCCCAAAAGAAAAAATATCGTATTTTCTCCCTCATATGTGGACATTAGATCAAGGGCAAACACAACAATGGGACTAGACTATGAGCACATGATAAAAGCAAGAACACACAAGGAAGGGGTGAGGATAGGTAAGACACCTAAAAAATTAGCTAGCATTTGTTGCCCTTAATGCAGAGAAACTAAAGCAGATACCTTAAAAGCAACTGAGGCCAATAGGAAAAGGGGAACAGGTACTAGAGAAAAGGTTAGATCAAAAAGAATTAACCTAGAAGGTAACACCCACGCACAGGAAATCAATGTGAGTCAATACCCTGTATAGCTATCCTTATCTCAACCAGCAAAAACCCTTGTTCCTTCCTATTATTGCTTATACTCTCTCTACAACAAAATTAGAAATAAGGGCAAAATAGTTTCTGTTGGGTATTGAGGGGGTTGGGGGGAGAGGGAGGGGGCGGAGTGGGTGGTAAGGGAGGGGGTGGGGGCAGGGGGGAGAAATGAACCAAGCCTTGTATGCACATATGAATAATAAAAGAAAAAGAAAAAAATAGCTACATATAACAAACTTACAGCCAACATCATACTTAATTGGGAAAAATTGAAACCATTTCCCCTAAAGTCAAGAACAAGATGGTGCTCACTTTGCCCACTGCTATTCAACATAGTCCTGGAATACATACTCAAAGCAGTAAGACAAGAAGAAGAAATTAAAGAAATAAAAATAGGTAACAAAGTAGTACCCCTATTTGCAGATGACATGATCTTACTCCTTAAAGACCTAAAGAACTCCACCCAAAAATTCCTAGACACCATGAAAAGTTTCTTCAAAGTAGCAGGATACCAAATCAACTTACAAAAATCAGTAGACTTTCTATACACAAACCATGAACAACTTGAGGAAGAATACAAGAAAACAATTGCATTTACAATAGCCTCAAAAAAACTCCAAATACCCGGAAATAAACTTAACAAAGGGTATAAATGACCTCTACAAGGAGAACTATAAAGTATTTAGGGAAAAAGATAGAGGAAAACAAAAGGTGAAAATATCTTCCATGCTAATGCATTGGCACAATCAACATAGTAAAAATGGCTATACTATCAAAGGAATCTACATGTTCAACACAATTCCCATCAAATACAAATAACGTTCATCACAGAGATTTAAAAACCTACATGAAAGTTCATTTGGAAACACAAAAGGCTGTAAATAGCCGAGACAATACCAAGCAAAAGAGCAACACTGCAAGTATCACAATACCTGAATTCAAACTATACTTCAGAGCCATAGCAATAAAAACAGCATGGTACTGGCACAAAAATGGACATGAAGACCAATGGAGCAGAACTGAGGACCTGGACATTAATCTATACAGCTACGGTCATTTAATTTTCAACACAGATGCCAAAAACATACCATGAGGAGAGAGAGCCTCTTCACCAAATGTTGCTGAGAAAAGTAGTTATCTGTCTGCAGCAAAATGAAAATTGATCAGTGCCTGTCATTCTGTGCTAATATCAACTCAAAGTGGATTAAGGACCTGAATTTCTGACTGGAAACCTTGAAGCTAGTACAGGAAAGAGCAGGGAATACATGCGAAGCACTAAGCGTAAACAAGGACTTTCTCAGTAGAACTCAAGAGGCTCAGCAACTAAGAGAAAGGATTGACAAATGGGACTATATGAAATTTAAAAACTTCTGTACAACAAAAGAGATGGTGTCTAAATTGAAGAGGCCACTCAGAGAATGCAGACAAGGGACTGATAACCAGAATATACAAGGAGCTCATAAAATGAAACTCCCCTAAAATCAATGAACCAAGAAAGAAATGGGCAACTGAACTAAACAGAACTTTTTCAAAGGAAAAAGTCCAAATGGTTAAAAAACACATGAAAAAATTCTCCCCATCCTTGGCCATAAAGGAAATGAAAATCAGAACCACACTAAGATTCCATCTCACTCCTTTTATAAGTGCTATCATCAAGAACATCACCAACAACAAATGTTGGCAAATATGTGAGAAAAAGGAACCATCATACACTGCTGGTGGAGCTGTAAGCTAGTACAACCACTTTAGAAAACAAATACGGAGGCTTCTTAAAAAAGTAAACATATGATTCCACAATACCACTCCTAGGGACATACCTGGTCTTGACGTATTTCTACTGTTAGTGTATTCCATGCATCGTGCTCACTATATCTGAAATTCTAAGTTCACTTAGTGAATTTTCCCAAGTGAGGTCAAATGTTATCTGCTCATAAATATTTCTGTGACTACACCTACTGTCTGTCACAGCCCAGGACTACTTTGTGCAACCTTGGAATTGGTCTACGAAGCTTTAATTATAATGTATTGCAAATTTATGTTTATAGCTTCCTGTGCATACTTGGGGCCAAGAACAATGTTTTGTTACTTTTCTATCTGCAAAGCCTAGCACAGAGTTGGCTACATTACTATGTTCTATTTGTTATTAGTTGCTTAACAAATATATGAAAACAGACATATTTATGAATACTTCTTTGTACTCTTTATTACAATATCAAGTAATAAGGAAGTATGAAATTTAAATGAATACCATAAAGAAGTATTTTTAAAACTAGAATTTTGGACTGTGGGAACTTGATGGTTCTCATCAGGGAGCAAGGTTATGCACCTTCTTTGGAGTTGCTGGGAATGGAATAGGAAGCAGAAGTACTGAACAGTGCTCATTTCTTACCCTGAGACTCCTGTCCTTCTTCATTAGATGCCTCTTTTTGTCCTGTTTCACTCAAGTGCTTGTTTTGAAGTCACACAAGAATAGAATGAAAATGAGAAAGTAAACTTTGCTCTGAACATTATTTTCTGGGTTGTTAATCCTTGCATTCTGACAACATATGCTCTTTAAATACTACTTGCCTCCTCCCACACACTGAAGATAACCAAAGGAATGATTTACCCATCCAGTAAAATATGATCTCAGCATTTAAAGAATGATCAGAGAATGGTCTTGGCATTTACCAACAAATGCATACCACTGTACAATCAGTCAGATATAATTACAGATGGGAAAATATTTCTTAAAAGGGAATTTTTTTTGAAGATTTGAAAATTATTTTCAAGTAGAATGTTCTATTATATTCTAGTAAAATAAGTTTTTCTATTCAAAAACTATGTTAAGTGAATTTTATTAAAAACTTTAATCAGTCTTATAAAGAATACTATATTTGAGAAGGCAGATGGTTTCATAGATTAATTTCTCATTGTAGGAATTAGATTTTTTTGATAAATTTCCTAAAATGAAGACTTCCTCCCATAAAATAAATATAAAGAACTCTGTTTCTTAAAAGAAGTTCTTATTATAATTTATAAATGAAAAGCTCCCTGTTGCTAACAAATTACATTATTTTTTGGATTGGAGAGAGAGTTAATATTAACTAAAAAAGTGTGCTGGCTTCTTGCTCTTAAATCTGTTAAGAAAACATTCAATAACTGACTTAGCCAGATGGGGAGGCAGAGGCAACAAGATCATGAATTTGCGGCCAACTCATGCAAAATTTGATAAAACCCTATCTCAAGAATAAATTAAGAGGCACAGGGGCTGAAGGCAGCTCAAGTGGTAGAACACTTGCTTAGAAAGTAGAAAACCCTGGTTTAAATTCCTAGTACTGCCAAAAAGAAAGTGACTCAGTTTTAATGATTTCCAAACTGTAGTCTCAGAATTCACATCAAAATTCTCTTTATAAGTTATTTTCATTTATGGTTGGACTGGGGGTACAAAGAACCTACCTGTATGACATGCCACTGCCATCCCACAGCTAGGTGAAACTGCAACCCCACCGGGTGAGTACAACACATTATCTGCTATGGAGGGAACCATATAATTCAGCATACCTGGTGGGTAGATTGCACATGCTCTAGAAAAAACTGGTGGCAAAATAAATAGAGGGAATATTTCCCCTCCACATTTTATGGATGGGTCAGAATACTGAACTGATCCAATTTGTGTGGTGGTAGACCGGCTCAGTTGCAGTCTGGTAAAAACAAAACATTGCACCACCTTGGAATAAAGGTGATAAAGAGCTGAAACTGACAAACTTCCAAGAGAAAAAGCAGAGAACCAAAAAGCTCAACTCTAGTTCCCAGGCTTGCCCTGTGGGAAGAAGGAGCTGGTAACTGCTTATATACCAGCAACTTATGGGACAAATTCTGAGAATCCACCTACACTAGATAGCCCATTCCACCAAGAAAATCCTGTATTCAAACACTTTGGGAGCATCCACCAAAGCTGACCAATAAGGAGGGGCAACAAACATTGCCACACAGCCCAGCACACAAACCTTAAGAAGGGCCAGTGACATTTAGAGAGGCCCTATCAAAGTGTCAGCACCTTAATTTGAAATCAGAGGAAAGAGATCAGAACAGTCATTGATCTAATTCTTTTATTTAGTATCTTTATTTTTTTCACTTTTTTCAATTTACTTTTACCTATCTCCCTCTTCCACTCTGTCCAATTATCAATTTGCTTAGTCCTCCCTAAGCAAATTTCTCTTGCTTTTCTCTTCCCCAGTTTCTTTTTCTTTTCTTCTTTCCTTTCTTTTGTTTCCTTCCTCCCATTCCCCTCCCTTTCCTTCATTGCCCCTACCTCCTCCACACTCACGCATCACTGAATAGTCTTATATACCAACTTTATGAATGATCCCAATTGTTCTTCTCCTTTGCAATCCCTGACAATAGCACTCTGACCCCCAAGAAACTGAGCTACACCTTTACACACATTGGGCCTTATTACCCAATACCTTCCACAAATCATACCTCTTCCCCCCTCACCTCAACCCCCTCCTGTTCCCTCTTCTAACACCATCTTTATAATTACCTAAGTATCTATCCCTGTCCAAAGAACTGTTATTGCTCAAAGACCCACTGTTAACAGATAATATTGCCAAGGGGTTCCTTATATATTATATAAATAACTGGTTTTGCACTGAATTTATGAGTTTGTTATTGCTAAATTATGCCTCCAGGTGAGGGAACAAAAATATTGCATTGACTTAGCTAACAACTAAGCTAGTCAGATTATAGAAACTAAGTCAAGGGCAACATAACAGGGGATTAAAACACCAAACTAAATAATCACCAACACACCAGCAAAGGAAAAAAATAGAAACAAGGGGAGAAAAAGAAGGCAGAGAAACATAACTCCTCAAAAGACTAACAATAGCCAAGATGCCCCAGCACTGACGAATGGATTAAGAAAATGTGGTATCTATACACAATGGAATTTTATGCAGCCATGAAGAAGAACGAAATGTTATCATTCGCTGGTAAATGGATGGAATTGGAGAACATCATTCTGAGTGAGGTTAGCCTGGCTCAAAAGACCAAAAATCGTATGTTCTCCCTCATATGTGGACATTAGATCAAGGGCAAACACAACAAGGGGATTGGACTTTGAGCACATGATAAAAGTGAGAGCACACAAGGGAGGGGTGAGGATAGGTAAGACACCTAAAAAACTAGCTAGCATTTGTTGCCCTTAATGCAGAGAAACTAAAGCAGATACCTTAAAGCAACTGAGGCCAATAGGAAAAGGGGACCAGGAACTAGAGAAAAGGTTAGATCAAAAAGAATTAACCTAGAAGATAACACCCACGCACAGGAAATCAATGTGAGTCAATGCCCTGTATAGCTATCCTTATCTCAACCAGCAAAACCCCTTGTTCCTTCCTATTATTGCTTATACTCTCTCTACAACAAAATTAGAGATAAGGGCAAAATAGTTTCTGCTGGGCATTGAGCGGGGGGAGCAGGAGGGGGTGGAGTGGGTGGTAAGGGAGGGGGTGGGGGCAGGGGGGAGAAATGAACCAAGCCTTGCATGCACATATGAATAATAAAAGAAAAATGAAAAAAAAAAAGACTAACAATAACATAATAAAGTATTTGGTGGAAAGTGGGCAGGGGGGAATCCCCTATTACTGACATCAGAAAAATGATGATAAAAAGGTTCAATGAACTTAAAGAGAACATGAAAAAACAACTGAATGACTATCAAGAGAACAGAGATTAAAAAAAAAAAAAAACTTCAGAAGACACAGAAACAACTAAATGAACTCAAAGAGGACTTAAACAGACTCCAAAATGAATTTAAGAAGATTATATTAAAAATGAGAGACAAATGAAATAAAGAAGACAGCACAAGTTTTGAAAACAAGTTTAATAAGGATATGGAAAGTCTCAGGAAAAGAATCAACCAGAAATCCTGGAAATAAAAAGTTCCTAAAATCACATAATACAGTTGAAAGACACTCTAGCACACTAGATCAAGTGGAAGGTAGCATTTCAGAGCTCAAAGACAAAATAAGTTCTAAAAAAAAACAGAAGAATTCTTAAATGAAAGACTCAAGAGTTACAAAAGGAATATGCAAAAACTCTGTGACTCTATCAAAAGAGCAAACCTATAAATTATAGGCATCAAAGAAGGAAAAGAGTGCTAGTCAAAATATATGTAATATAACCAACAAATAAAAGAAGAAAATTTCCCAAATCTCAAGAAAGAGGTGCTGAATCAGGTACAGAAATCCTCCAGGCCACCAAATAGCCATGACCAAAATAGAACATCTACATGGCATATTATAGTTAAAACAATTAGCACAGAGAACAAGAAAAGAATAGTAAAGCTATAAAAGAGAAAAATCAAATAATATATAAAGGTAAATCTATGAAAATAACAGCAGATTTCTCAACAGAAACCTTTAAAGGAAGATGAGCATGGAGTGAGGTATGTTAAACAGTGAAAGAAAACAATTTCAGTCCTAGGATATTCTAGGACAAAGCTATCATTCAATATTGAAGGAGGAACAGAAATATTCCATGATAAAAGGAAAATAAAACAATACATGACCACTAAACTACCACTCCAGAAAATTATGAATGGAATCCTACACACAGAAGATGAAAAAACCATAGCCATTAAAGAATGGGAAGTATTAAACCTCAAGAGCAGAGCAGACAAGTAATCAGAGAGTAGCAAAGAATTAGTTGACCACACACAAACTGTCACCCAGCAAAAACAACTAAATGACAGGAATCACCATATAACTCTCAATATTAACACTGAATGTTAATGGACTCAAATCCCTCCCACTAAAAAACACCAATTGCAAACTGGATTAAAAAGGAAGTTGTAATACACTTGTGCATGGAAGCAATGCTAGGAATCTCTCTGTATACCTATCATTATCTCAACCAGCAAAAACACTGTGTCTTTCTTATTATTGCTTATGTCTTCTCTTCAACAAAATTGGAGAAAAGGCCAGAACAGGTTCTGCCTGGAACCAAGGGGGGTCAGGAGAAGAGGGAAAGGACAGGGGACAGGGGGAAGAAATGGCCCAAGCAATGTATGCACATATGAATAAATGAATAAAGAATAAAAAGAAAAGAAAGGTTTACCATTAACCTTTTTTACAGCTCTTTTGAAGATTGCAAAAACAAAAATAAAAAGTCTCCCAAGAAAGAAAAGTCAAGAACCTGGTGGACTCACTGCTGAATTCTAACAGACTTTTAAAGAAGAACTAGTACCAACGCTGCTAAGTTTTCCATGGACTAGAAAGGGAAGGAGTACTGACAAACTCATTTTGTGAAGGCAATATTAAAATCATCCCCAAATTGGACAAGGAAACAGCAAACAAAGCAAATTGCAGGCCAACCATTTTAATGAATGTAAGATGCAAAAATTCTCAATAAAATATTGGCAAACCAAATTCAATAGCACATCAAAAGTATCATACACCGTGACCAAGTCCTTTCATCCTAGGGATGCACAGATGGTTCAACGTATGCAAATCATTAAACATAATAGAACATATTAATTGAAGCAAATACAAAACTCACCTGTTCATCTCAATAGATGCAGACCATATGAAACAATTCAACATCCCTTCATGATAGAAGCTCTGATGAAACTAGAAATAGAATGAATAAAAGCTATACATGACAAGCCTATGGCCAACATCATTACTAAATGGAGAAAAACTAAATCACTTCACTTAAAGTCAGGAGTGAGACAAAGGCGTCCACTCTCTGCACTCCTACTGAACATAGTCTTGGAATTCCTAGCCATAGCAATAAGACAGACTAAATAGAAGGAACACAAATTGAGAAGCAAGTATTCAAATTATCTCTATTTGCAGATTACATTGTCTTATACCTTAAAGACCAAAAAGACTGCTAGACACCATAAATAGGTTCAGCAAAATAGCTGAATATAAAATCAACTTACAGAAATCAATAGCCTTTCTAAACACCAACAATGAATGGATTGAGAAAAAAATACAGGAAAATAATTCCATTTACAATAGCCTCAAAAAAACAAAATACCTAGGAATAAACTTAACAAAGGATGTGAAAGCCTTCTATATGTTCAATGCAATTCCCATCAAAATTCCAATGACACTCAACACAGAGATTGAAACATCAACCCTAAAGACCATGAGTAGCTAAGGCAATACTGAACAAGAACAGAATGCTTGAGGTATTACAGTACCTGACTTCAAACTTTACTACAGAGCCATAGCAATAAAAACAGCATGGTACTGCCACAAAACAAATATGAAGACCAGTGGAACAGAACAGAAAAACCAGATATGAATCCACACAGCTAAGCCCACCTGATTTTTTTATAAATGCACCAAAACATAAAATGGAGAAAAGATAGCCTCTTCAATAAATGTTGCTGGGAAAACTGGATATCTGCATGCAGAAAACTGAAACTAGATCCATGTATGCCACCCTGTACAAACATCAAGTGAAAGAAGATGAAGGACCTTTAACATAAGATCTGAAACCTTGAAGCTAGTGCAAGAAAGAGCAGGAATACACTGGAATTAACAGGCATAAGCAGTGACTTCCTCAGTAGACCTCAAATGGCTGAGCAACTAAGAGAAATGATTGACAAATGGGATTACATGAAATTAACACTTCAGCACAACAAAAGAAATGGTATCTACATTGAAAAGGCCACCCACAGAATGGGAGAAAATCTTTGCTAGCTATGCATAGTTTGATTACCAGAATATACAGGGAGCTCAAAAAACTAAACAATCTAAAAATCAATGACCCAATGAAGAAATGAACAAAAGAACTGAACACAGCTTCTTCAAAGAAAGAAGTACAATTGGCAAAAAAAACACATGAAGAAATGCTCAACATCCCTGACCATAAAGAAAAAGTAAATCAAAGCCATGTTATAATTCCACCTCACTCCGGGTAGAATGGCTACCATCAAGAACACAAACATCAACCAATGTTGGTTTGGATGTTGGGTAAAAGGAACCCTCATATACTGTTGGTGGGAATGTAAATTATTACAACCACTGTGGAAAACAGTATGGAGGCTCTTCAAAATGCTAAAAATAGAAGTGTCATATGATCCAGCAATTCCACTCCAAGGAATATACACAAAGGAGTATAAGTCAGGTTATAACAAAGGCACCTGCACACCCATGTTTATTGCAGCATTATTCACAACAGCTAAGCTATGGAAACAGCCAAGATGCTCCACAACTGATGAATGGATTAGGTCAATGTGGTAATTATGCACAATGGAATTTTACTCAGCCACAAAGAAGAATGAATTTTTGTCATTCACAGGTTAATGGGTGGAACTGGAGAACATCATCTTAGGTGAAGTTAGCCAGGCTCAGAAGGCCAAAAGTTACATGTTTTCTCTCATATGTAGAAAATACTTCTAATGCAAATGCAGTAATACTATGAAAACCAAGACACATTAAAGAGTGGTCATGTATGAGAAGCTGAGTGTAAAAGAAGAAAGTTAAGAAGGTGGTAATGGTTGATGTACTCTCTATACAAAAACAAATATATAATTTTTAAACCAGTTGAAACCACCATAATAAACAGACTAAGATACAAAGAAGAATAATATAGGACATGAACCAAATTAAGTTATCTTAAACAAGTAAAAATATCATTTTTATTATACAAAATCAGAGAACAAAAGGGCGGAACATTTTCTGCTTGGGACTGTTGGTACCAGTGGGATGGGGAGAAGGTGGGGAAATGGTGACTAAAGTAAATATGATGTAAATATTGTGTACACATGTATGTAAATAAAAAATAATATCTGTTGAAACTATTCCAGGAATAGTGGAGATGGGGGGGGATGATGAAGGAGAATGTTAGAGAGGGTGAATTCAAGTATGATATATTGTAAGAACTTTTGTAAATGCCACAATGTACCCCCACTCAGCACAATAAAAGAAAGAAACTAGAGAGAAAAATATGAAATACAAAAACTAAAACTAATTACAAAAAAAAAAAAAAATAGTCCCTCTATCTCTCAGTCTCTACGGGAGGTTCTAGGAACCTAACTTAGCTAAGCAGTAATTAGCAAACAAGAGGACACATTGGCCAACATCTTCCATAAGATCCTCCAGGTACCTTTTTTATTAGCTCATCTCACATTTAAAAATCCTCCTGCTTTTTGTTTCAGTTGAGCTCCACTTTTTTCTCCTGATTGAAAGTCTTGACCCTATTGCAAATAACTTAATAAAGTCTTACTAGACTGCTAAAAAAAGAAAAAAAAACTCGTGAAATTTAACACAAACTAAGTGAGACATTATTCTATTTAAAATTCTTTAACTAAAAAAATGCACATAACATATAAATTCTACATATAGCCTAACATTTGAAATATAGGTAACTGCCCCACAGATATCTACTATGGGATGCAGACTCATGATGCTGGTATTGTTTTGCTTGTGTTTTCATTGGTAGCTTGTTTGGATAGAGGGAATTTTATTGCTTGACCAAAAAAAAAAAAGATTAAGCTACACTTTCATCTCACTCTGCTAAGCAATGTGTGGTTGTCCAAATCTACAGATTCAAGTTGGAAAATGCCATAAAATTTCATATTTCCGAGTTTACTATCAGCTTTTTAATTCCCATAACATCCAGTAATTTCCTGAACATTTAAGACAGACAAAAAGCAATGTGACAAATTAAATTTAGTCTTTTGTTTCAAATGCCTTCCTTACCTATATTTAGGAATACATAATTATGTTGACTATATTTTAGTAAAGAAAATAAATAGCAAGTTAAGATCAGATAAAATCTTTCATGTCTCTAGACTATGTGGGAATTTTTAAAATTACAAATAATGTTAAATATTCATATTCTAATTCCATGTTATGGTTACTTATGTTTCATGACTAAATTGTTTTAAAGTGAGTATCATATATATTTATATGCATACAAACTTTTACTACCTTTTCCCCAAGCTTTGATGTCTTTCTGACCATTAATAGCTTATCCTCTAAAACAGTTCCAAGGTAAGTCAGTAGAAAATGAAGTGAATGATTTCTTCTTTCATCAGTAAATAATGAGTGATAAATAATTTATGTGGTAACTATTTTTAAAGGATCTAAAACCATTGATATGCTATTAAGAAACCAGCTTGTTATCATATAGCATATTTCATATTAAAACTAATCAAAACATGTGTGACAACTTACACTTGGGAAGCAAAAATAATTTGACACGTATCTAAGGTTATTACTGTTTTTCTAACTTTTTTTAAATGAAATGATTTTTACTGTACCTCTGTCTACAATAAAAAATGTTCCATCCTAAACTGTCTTCACAGAGTCCTTATAGGCTACATAAAATTGCATTAAAGTCCTAGAACAAAGATAAATGAGGTTCCTATGTAAGGTGTCACAAGATCAATTTGCATCATATAAAATATAAATATGTTCATACATACATTAAAGTAGAGCCTTTAGTAAAATTAAGTTACTGGCATGTTCTGACACTTTTCAAAATGAATGAGATATACAAGGTTAAATATCCTGGAGTGCCTGCCATTAAATAATAATTTAAAATAAAGGATAATATATTTTATCTAAAACTGCATTTTGTAACTGAAGATTTTCTTAATTACAAAAGCATGCTCTCTAAGTTCTAAAGTTTGTAAATTCAGGTTACTATCTTCATTTTTAACACAATCCTCTATTGCCATTTAACTCCTAACATTTTTCAATTCCAGAAATTTATCTCCTGGAAAAATGTATGTTCCACATTCCTTGCTCACCCTCCTCAAAAAACACTTATTTTTTCATATTTCCACTTTTGTTCCTCACAGAAAAAGTATAAATGCCTTCCTGTTTGTAGTCTGTTATCTATATTCTTAAACTCACACTATTGCATCTCTCACAAGAATGTTTATTCTATTTCACACATTTTTTTTCCATTTTTTCTTATTTTAACTCAACAAGAGAGTCTATAGTTAGCATTTCCCATTCCTCATCTTATTATCACATCTGTAGAAATTATCAAAGGAGTTATGTTACCACCATCTATTGTGATCATATTTAAAAATTCCTAAGTAAGAATTAAACTACTCATTCTACTAAGGAATTACATGTTATCCACTTTAGAACAATGAAAGTACTTCTGTCTAAATGTAAAATTCAACAAACCACTTTCAGAATGTCTCTAAACTCAAAAAGTCACTAAATTCAAAGTCTCTTAAAATTCTATGCAAAAAGATATCTCTGTTCAGTAAAACTGACTCATAATGTTGGTCTTCCTTATTTAAGCAAGCAATGCATTAAACGTTCAAATACAGATGTTGTTGAATGGTGACTCTTCCTTTGGAAAATGGTGCTCTCACCAAGATAATTCTCAAGATAATGTATGATATATTTGATACATTGTAAGAACCTGTGTGAACACTGCAATGTACCCATACCCATCACAACAATAAAATGGGAAAAATCAGTGCTTTACAACATTCCATAAGACTTTAAGAAAATAAAGCATCTTTACTGTGCCCATACAACACAGATCTGATCATCTTCTGGACCCATTGCCAGAGAAATTTCTGAATTGCTTCCTAGGGAAGCAAGTAGTAAAGAGCTTTAGGTCTGGGTTCAGTCTCCAGCACCTCCTACCCTCCTCAAATAGAATTTCTTCCTTGACCTCCAGGGACTGACACATGCAAAACCTGCAAAGCGCTCACTCTACCACTGAACTGTGTGCCCAATCTTATTTTATAGTAACAAGATTTCTAATCAACTAGTCCTATTTGGGGAGAATTAATTACTTCCATGCCTTAAATTTGAAGGAGCTGCATTTGTCAAACACTCTCGCTACGAATTTGCATTTATTCATAGATTTATTTACTTTTGCTTTTTCCCACTTATTTTTAAATAATTTGTTTCAAGTGTTGTGATTTGGAATACATTTATTTAAATATAATTCACATCTAATAAAAGGTATTCTTTTTTTAAGGGTAAGGCTTGATAAGTTATCACAAATGTAATGTAATCACATCCACAATCAGCATGTCAACCATTTTCTTCACTCCCAAAACTTCTCTTGGGTCCTTTCTGAGCTATCAGCCCCCAAAAAGAAACTCAAGCAACTGCTAATTTTTCTTTTATTGCATAGATTAGTTTTGTCTTTTAAAGATATTCATGTAAACAGAAGCACAGAGTAGGCAATCTTTGTGTCTTCACTTTTGTCAGTTTTGTATGTCTCATTGCATAAGAATATACTGCTTTAAATTTCTCAATAGTAATTCTATATACTGTCTATATATAAGCAACTGGTTTTTTAAGTTCTATGCTCTTATAAGTAAATGTTCTATGAAAATGTATGCTTTTACTTTTCTTAAGAAAGTGCCTAGAAGGGGAAAGCGTAGATCACATGATAAACAAATATCTAAATTTATAAGAAACTATCAGCAGTTTTTCAAAGTGGTTCTGTCACTTTGTATTTTCCTCAGCAAAATGCAAGACTGCCAGTTACTATGTATTTTCATTAACCCTTGGTATTATTAGTTATTTTAAATTGAAGCATTCTACTTTGTGAGATATTGCATTGTTATTTAAATTCCATTTTCCTGATAATGTGACTCTAAATATCATTTTATGCCTTTGTATGTCTTTTTACTTAACATATCCAAATAACAATTAAAATGAGAAGTATTATTTCCTTATCTTTTTCTCTGGCAATTGGATTAAAACCAGAGCTGGCATTCTGTAGAACATTAACATTTTGTATCTTTGGTAACCTTCCAAAGTTCATATTTTAAATTCTAAATTTAAAATATAAATCATTTAAACCCCATAATTAGTTTTCCAATGGTTTCTAAATCAGTCTGAGGAAACAAAGGAAAGCAAAACACAAAGAAAACCAATGAAACAATCTGAACAGTAGCCCGAAAGACACTTAAAATTCTGGCCTCACCAGAACTCTATTCTTACTCTTCTCCAGCAACCCTACTTCCATACCAATACTGACCTTGCTGTTCCTGGGGCACTCAAACATGATGTCACCTCAGACACTATGGACTGTAGCCATCCCTTGTAGACTGTTATTTGCCTAGATGATAACAGAATTGTACAATGGATTTCTTTATATTTTATAAAAATCAATTCATCTCATAAAATAAAATTCCAATTTAACCTTACTTTCCACTTTACTGTGATTCACTCTCCACAGTACACATCTTTGTCAGTATATACACCTGTTTATTTTCTGTCTTCTCACTGATATGTGAATTCAATGACAAGAGAAATCTTGTGAATAAAATATGGAGCCATTTCAGTTATTGAATTTTTAGTGAGAAAAATTAATTTTAGTTGAATACTGTGTTTATTTGAAAATACTTCAATCTGCAGCCTGACAGCAGCCTGAATCAAAGTTCAAATCAGATTCAGTTTGAATGATGGCATAATTAGGATGAATGTCTTTTTCAGAAACTAACCTCAAGATCTAATTGGGAGTAATAAATTGAAATAGTGAATATATATGCCATTCAAAACTTAAATGCACAGCTTAACTTTTAAATTATTTTGTTATTTTATCATGCAAAACTGTGAAGATATAGCATTGTCAAAATTTATGTTCCCCAGAAATAAACACAGTAGTTCTAAGATTTATGTGCATCAAATAAGGAAGCACTCTTGGAAACAGTCAGATGTGAGCAGCAGTGAGCAGACTTTGAACTACAGAACAGTTCTGATAGCAACCTAGTCTACTTTCAAGTTTTCTCTGAACTGGCCAGGATCCAGTTGGAGGTAAGGAAGGAGTCTGTCCATCCTCACATTAGACAGGTTGTGTATTGCTCCTGAAAATTGGGGGTGGGGGGTAAAGTTGACAGACAGCCCTTTTGGTAAGGATAATTGCTAATGAACAACACAGATGCTAGCCAACAAGTAAGTAGGGGAAAATACACTTCCATTTTGAAAGAGGTAGTTACAGTGGTGGTAGGATTGCTAAATGTTTACTGTATATACTCAAGATTATTAACTTGATTACTCTCTCAATTGCTGTGTTAAAGATAACATTTGTTTTAGTTCCTCATATTATATTTCTACTTCATATACACTACTCTTGAAATAAAGAAAAATGAAACTAGTATAATATTATTCCCTTTCCTTCTTTTGACATAAGAAACATGAAATATTTAGGGACAGTCATTTTCTAACTTTGTAGGATGTAGGAACAACTTATACTACATTTGAGCAGTAGATAATTCTTTATCAGATTTCCAGATATTCTGATTATGTTTTCCATACTCAGAGAATGTTTAAGTAGCACTGCTTTTATTTCTGACACTTACATTAATAAAAAATATACTATGTATGCAGGAAAAATAGATGGGCTGAAAAGATATTCCATGTAATTATGGTTAAAAGTTGTAGGTGTTTCAGCAAGCAGCCAAAAGGATCCCACTTTGGATTCTCAATATACTTGAACAAAAGGGGAATTTACTTGGAGAAATGGCTGATTACACAGGGTCAGAAAAATATGAGACTACAGCATGTTGTACTACCAGAGAGAAAAAAACTGCTTAAAAATAGTAAGTAAGAAGATCATGTCCAAACAAAATGGGAGTCATCTGGACAATTTATCATTGTCAAATTTGGATGAATATAAGAAAAAAAATTATAATGCTGACTGCTTCATTTTTCCCCAAATTATATAGACATTGGAAGTTGTCATTCTCATTCTTACAAAGAAGACCTGCTAAAAAGACTAGAAATACAGAATAGTTCCCCATAATTGTTATAAAACTCCATTGCTATTTTGAGAGAATTCAGAATGTCTCTTTTGGTTACTAACAGATCAAGCAAACATAAAATCTGTAAGGATATTGCTGCCTTAACTATCAGTCAACTTAACGTAACTGGCATTTACATAATACTTTAACAGCATCTGTACTCACTTCCTTTTCAAGCTCAGATGGAATATTCACTAATATAAACCATACTATGGGCCACAAAACATATTGTCAGGAGTTTAAAAGAATATGATGTATATAATAAGTGTTCTCATCGTGAGAATAAAACTAGAAATCAATAATAAAAAGGTAGTTGGAAAACCTCTAAATGTTGGATATTGAACAACACATGTCAAAATAACACATACACCAAAGAAAGAATCTGAAAAAGTATTTAAATTAAATACAATCTCTCAAATTTCATAAGACACACAAAATACTGTGCTTAGCGGGAAACTGATAGCATCAAATTTATATAGTAGAGGCCTGTTGAAACTCTTCCAAGAATTGGGGTGGGGGGAGGACAGGATAAAGAAGAATGATGGAGGATTTGAATTCAACTATGATGCACGGTAAGAATTTTCTAAATGTCACAATGTGCCTCCAAGTACAACAATAATATGATAAGAAAGAACAAAATACACATGAACAAGCAGAAGAAAATAGACTAAAAATATTACAGAATCCAGAGCTACTAAAAATTGAAAAATAACAGAAAAATTAGCAAAACAAGAAATTAATTTTCTGAAAAAATTAAATTAATAAATTCTAGCATGTTAGTGAAAAAGAGTTGACACAAAGAACTAACACTAATATTACAAATTAAATAACCACTACTGATCCCACGATTTAAAAATATAAAGGAAACTAGTATAGCTCTATGCCCCAAAACTGGATAATTAAATGAAAG
Source organism: Castor canadensis (assembly GCF_047511655.1). NCBI lineage: Eukaryota > Metazoa > Chordata > Mammalia > Rodentia > Castoridae > Castor > Castor canadensis. Next base: position 88,679,308 of record NC_133391.1, on the reverse strand, counting down.
AAGAATTTTTAGAAAAGAAAAAGCATCAAAATTCACACAATGGCAATGAATACTTTGAATAGTCATGTATCAGTTAACTAATTAATTGAATCAATGATTAATTAAAAATCAAAAGCAATGGGTCAAGTTGCTATATTCTACTAAATGCTTAAGAAGAAATAACACCAATTTGCCACAATATCTTCCAGAAAATTAGAGCAAAGGGAACAGATAATTCATTTTGTGAAGCCAAAATTACCCTAATTTCAAAACCAAAACCAGATTGAGGTAATACAAGTGAATAAAATTCATAGTATCTCTTATGAATATAGATATAAAAATCTTTGACTAAATATTAGTAAATCACATTCAACATTTTGTAAAATGAGTTTATAAGAGATCATGAAGCATGACTTATTTCATGAACATAAAGCTGGCTAAATATCAACATAAATAGGTGGAACATTGGAAATCTATATCCAAAAAGAATTAAAGTCACAGAAGTTTAGAAACATGTCATGTACCTTTCACAATAACTAATTCAAATCATGCACATCATGTGTGCATAAAACTGCAAAACTGTACAAATTTCTAGAGGCAACTTTGGGTTTGGTGATGAATTTATCTACAATACAAAATATTATCCATAAATAATATTTTTGTATGTTTCAAATTTGCTAAAAATTAGATTGTAGATATTTACCTACCAAGGAAGTTTACTATGGAAATTGTGGAAATGTTAATTTGCTTTTCTAAAGCAAGCATTTCATTCCATATACGTATACCAGAATAGAATGCTGTGTATCTTAAACAAATATAAGCAAAAAAAAAAACTGGAATGAAACACCAGGTTTATCAAAATTAAAAACGTCTGTAAAAAATAGTGCTATGAAAATACAATGACAAGAAAAAAAAGGCATGTTGACATGTATTTTTGAATACAGCTGCTCTTGGTATTATGGTCAAGTTATGTCTTGCAAGCTTATCATAATCCAAAAAATACCTAAGTCAAAAATATATTTAATGCATGTAACCTCCAGAATGTTATCATGTTCTGGACATCAGGCAACTTAAATATACTATGACCTCTTACGTTAACCTATAGTTGGAAAAATTATCTAACAGAAAAGCTATTTTATAATAAACATTTGAAAATACCATATAACTTATTACATATTTATATGTATTATATTGCATATATACAATATAAAACTAATGGGAAAGCAATACACTGGAGAATATAAACACTTGGCTGTCAGGGAGCTCCAGCTAAGAGCTATTCTTAACTTGAGACAATACTGTAGCTCATATCATTATTCAAAGAAGAAAAATTAAAATTCAAGACTCAATGTATACTTTCTAAAGAGTGTATATCATTATGAAACCATTGTAAATAATAAAAAAATTAAGTTAAACCATCACAGGTTGGGTATAGATATTTACCTGTACATGTTTTTTATGGTCATAGAACTGTTGGGTCCTAAGATATGTTTAAATAGCTTTCAAAGGAGTAGCAGTCATTTTAATACTCCATATCTGTTTACAAGGGTTTTGATTGCTCTCGTTTCTTACCAACACTTGACATTGTTTCAATAATTATAATCAAAATTCTTGAAGGCAATAAATTTTATAAGACTGTGTGCAAATGATGTATCAATTTACAGAATGCAGCAATAACTTTTTTTTTTCAGTACTGGAGATTGAACCCAGGGCTCTGCACATGTGCAAGGCAAGTGCTCTTGCACTTGAGCTGCCTTCAACTCTTAACCTACAGTTGGATAATGTTGTTTTGGGGTATTATCAAGATATGTTTTTAGTGGGTATATGCACTAATATTTATTGGATATTTAGTGCACAATGAGATTGCTGACTTGGTGCTTATTTTTTTCAAATACTTTGCTTTAATTTTGTCAAACCTTTTATTTTATTTTTAATGGCAAATAATTTCCATTTACATTAAAAGTTATTACTAATTTTTTGCTTTGCTACACTATCTTGTTATTTTCTAGTTATTTCATTTCTAATTTATTTCATTATGTTTATTATTGCCTTTGGGCTTATTAAATATTGATTATTATTCTGTAGCATTTTCCCATCATCTTTCTTGCTTTTCGTTAGCTATCGTTGTAATTTATCTGAAGCTTATGACAGGTTTAATTTACTTAATTTCTATAGTCTACTTTACTTAAGTTCTTTTATCACATCCCCAGAATAACAGAATCTTATAAAACTTTAATTAAATTTTCTGCTCTTATCTTATATATTGCTGCCATAAATTTTACTCACACACACACACACACACACACACTACCAGAAAGAATGATAGTTCTGTAAATAGTCATTACTTATTTACCTTGTATGAATTAGTCAACCTTTCTAACATCTAATAAACATCATTCTTTTACTCTTTTCTGTACCATCATGTGAGATTGCTTTTTTCTCAGCTGAAAAAAATCATCTTAAGTGTTTCAGCTCATGATTAATGAGGACAGAATCTCTCAAGTTTTATTTGTTTGAAAACTTCTAATACTAATTTTATTTAAATGTTTTTATAAAGATATAGTATTGAAAATGAACAAATGCATTTTTCAAATCCATTTTGATAAATGCATGTATTCATTTAACTCTTCTTACCATCAAGAAGAAAATTTATTTCACAAATTTTCAAAGTCTCTTCATGATCTTCTGTTGTCATCCAAACAACTAATGCTCTGATTTCCATTATTGATAGATTTGCTCTGCTTAATCTATCAATATAGATTAGGCATAATCTATATTATAATATAAATGCAACTATGCAATATGTAGGGCTTTGTTTCTGGCTTCTTTTACTCAGCAAAATGTTTTGGAGATATTAGTAGTTAATTTATAAATACCTTCTTTCATAGAGAGAATTAGGGAGGTGGTAGAGGATCATTGAATAGATTCCTTTTTTTGATGGAATCTACTACTCAGAGATATATATATAATTTATTTTTATTATATTACTGTTTTACTGGAGGTGCATTGTGACATTTACAAAAGTTCTTACAATATGTCATAGTTGAATTCACTCCATTCATCATTCTCCTTTATCCCCCCTCCCCTATTCCTGGAATAGTTTCAACAGATCACATTTTTCCATTTCCATATGTTAATAGATTCCTTTTAAATATGAGCAATAATTGCCAAATTCCTTCCTGAGTAGTTTTAAATCCTCATGAAAAATGTACTGTTTTTTCATATGTTCACTATTTTATTATATTTTACATGCTACTTGTTTTGGCAATTTATATTATTTTGCACATCAACTGAACATGAAAAAAAGTCATAAAGTAGGAAAATAGTTCTTTTTTTATTGTTCATTCATTTATTCATATATGCATACATTGTTTGGGCCATCTCTCCCCACTGACCCCTCCTCCCCCACCCCTTCCTCTCCCCCCACCCCCTTTGCTTCTAGGCAGAACCTGTTCTGCCCTCTTCTCCAATTTTGTCAAAGAGAAGACCTAAGCAATAATAAGAAAGACATAACACTTTTTGCTAGTTTTAGATGAAGATAGCTATACAGAGAGATTTCCTAGCATTGCTTACATGCACATGTATATTACAACCTGAATTGTTTCTTCTCTAGCAGACCTCTTCACTACTTCTCAGTTACCTTCCCATAGTGGCCTCTGTCAGTTTAAGATTACTTCATTTGCTCCTCTACAATGGGCACATCAAACACTTTCAAGTTTTAGGTTTCCTTCCCTTTCCCTATTACTCCTGTATGCTTTCTCCCCTAGGCATGTGAACCATGTCCAGTAATATTACTGCATTTGTTTTAGGACTAAAGTCCACATATGAGGGAGAACATATGATTTTTGGCCTTCTGAGCCTAACTTCCTTTAAGATGATGTTCTACAGTTCCATCCATTTGCTTGTGAATGACAAAATTTCATTCTTCTTTGTGGCTGAGTAAAATTCCATTGTATATAAATACCACATTTTCTTAATCCATTCATAGGTAGTGGGACATCTTGGCTGTTTTCAAAACTTGGCTATTGTAAATAGTGCTGCAATAAACATGAGAGTGCAGGTGACTTTGAAATAACCTGAGTCACATTCCTTTGGCTATATCCCCAGGAATGGTTTTGCTGGATCATATGGCAGACATATCTTTGTTTTTTAAGAAGCCTCCATGCTGTTTTCCAAAGTGGTTGCAGTAGCTTACATTCCCAGAAATAGTGTATGAGGGTTCCTTTTGTCCCCCATCCTCACCAACATTTGTTATTAGTGGTGTTTTTAATGATGGCTATTCTAACAGGAGTGAAGTGGAATCCTAGTGTGGTTTTGATTTGTATTTCCTCTATGGCCAGCAACAGTGAGCATATTTTCATGATTTTTTTTTGCCATTTAGATTTCATCCTTTGAAAAAGTTCTGTTTACTTCAGTTGCCCACTTCTTTATTGATTCATTGATTTAGGGGGAGTTTATTTTTTGAGCTCCATGTACATTCTGGTTATCAGTCCCTTGTCTGATGTATAGCCAGCAAATATTTTCTCACACTCTGTGGGTGGTCTCTTCAGTTTAGAGATCATTTGTTTTGTTGTGCAGAACATTTTTAATTTCATGTACTCCCATTTGTCCATCCTTTCTCTTAGTTGCTGGGCTGTTGGAATTCTATTGAGGAAGTTCTTGCCTATACCTATTTGTTCCAGAGTACTCCCTGCTGTTTCATGTACTAACTTCAGAGTTTCAGGTCTATTATTAAGGTACATAATCTACTTTGAGTTGATACTAGGGCATGGTGATAGACATGGAACTAGTTTCAGTTTTGTGCAGACAGATAACCACTTTTCCCAGCAATATTTATTGAAAAAGCTATCTATTTTTCATAGTATCTTTTTGGAGCCTTTGTCAAAAATAAGGTGGCCATAGTTGTATGGATTCATATCCAGGTACACTACTCTGTTCCATTTGTCTTCATTTCAGTTTTTGTGCCAGTACCATGCTGTTTTTATTGCTATGGCTCTGGAATATAATTTGAAGTTAAGGATTATGATACCTCTATCATTGCTCTTTTTGCTGAGTATGGCCTTGGTTATTGCAATCTCTTGTGTTTCCAAATGAACTTTAGAGCAGAATTTTCAGTCTTTGTGATGAATGTCATTGGAATTTTCATGGGAATTGTGTTGAACATCTAGATTGCTTTTGGTTGTATAGCCATTTTTACTGTGTTGATTCTACCAATCCATTAGCATGGAAGATCTTTCCAGCTTCTGTAGTCTCCTCGATCTGTTTTCAGAGGTTTGTAGTTCTCCTTGTCGAGGTCATTCACATCCCTTGTTAAGTTTACTCCTAGGTATTTGATTTTTTTTTTTGAGGCAATTGTAAATGGAATTGTTTTCATATGTTTTTCTCGATTTGTTTTTTGTTGGTATATAGAAAAGCTACTGATTTTTGTAAGTTGATTTTGTATCCTGCCACATTGCTGAAGCTGTTTATGGTGTCTGGGAATTTTTGGTTAGAATTTTTTGGGCATTTGAGGTATAGGATCATATTGTCTGCAAATAGGGATATTTTGACAGATTCTTTACCTCTTTATATTCATTTTATTACTTCTTGCCTGATTGCTCTGGCTAGGAATTCCAGGACTATGTTGAATAGGAGTGGGGATAGTGGGCACCCTTGTCTCATTCCTGATTTTAGGGGAGATGGTTTCAGTTATTCTCCATTTAGTATGATGTTGGCTGTAGGTTTGTCATATACAGCCTTTTTAATGTTGAGGTACATTCCTTCTATTCCTAGTTTTCTTAGAGGTTTTATCATGAAGTGGTGTTTAATCTTATCAAAGGCTTTTTCTGCATCTATTGAGATGATCAAGTAGTTTTTGTCTTGGCTTCTATTAATGTGCTGTATTACATTTATTGATTTGTGTATGTTGAACCACTCCTGCCTCTCTGGGATGAAGCCAACTTGGTCATTGTGAATGACATTTATGATATGTTGTTGGATTTAGTTTGCCATTATTTGAGGAATTTTGCATCAATATTCATTAACTAGATTGGCCTATAGTTCTCCTTTTTGGATGTGTCTTTGTCTGGTTTTGGGATGAGTGTAATACTGGCCCCATAGAATGAGTTAGGCAGTGTTTCTTCCCCTTCTATTTCATGGAAAAGTTTAAGGAAAGTTGGTATTAGTTCTTCTTTAAAGGTCTGATAGAATTCAGCAGAGACTCTGTCAGGTCTCTGGCTTTTCTTTTCTGGGAGACTCTTTATTGCTGCTTTAATTTCATTTCATGTTACAAATCTGTTTAGATGTCCATTTTTTCATGATTTTCTAATTTATTGGAATATAGGTTCTCAAAGTAGTCTTTAATGATTACCTGAATTTCCTTGATGTTTGTTTTGATATCTACTTTTGTGTTTCTGATTTTACTAATTTGGGTCTTTTCCCTCCTCATTTCAGTCAGGCTTGCCAGACGTTTGTCAATCTTGTTTATTTTTTCAAATAACCAGCTTTTTGTTTCATTGATTCTTTATACCGTTTTTTTCATTAATTTCAGCTCTTATTTTTATTATTTCTCATCTGCTTGATTTGAGTTTTCTTGCTTTTGTTTCTCTAGGAGTTTGAGATGTAGCATTAGGTTGTTTATCTGAGATCATTCTGTCCTTTTAATATATGTACTTATGGCTATAAACGTTCCTCTTAAGAATGCCTTTGCTGTGTTACATAGGTTCTGGTAGGTCATGTTTTCATTTTCATTAACTTCTAGGAAACTTTTAATTTCCTCTTTTCTTGCGTCAATGACCCAATGATCATTGAGCAATGTGTTGTTCAGATTTCAATTGTTTGCATATTTTCTGCCATTGTTTTTGTTGTTGAGTTCCAGTTTTAATGCATTGTGATCAGATAGAATGCAGAGGATTATTTCTATTTTCTTGTATTTGCATAGGCTTGCTTTGTGCCCTAAGACATGATCAATTTTGGAGAGGATTCCATGGGCTGCTGAGATGAATGTATACTTTGTGGATGTTTGATGAAATATTTTGTAGACATCAGCTAGGTCCATTTGATTTATTGTATGATTTAGTTCTAGAATTTCTTTATTGATTTTTTGTTTGGATTACGTATCTATTGGTGATAAGGGAGTATTATAGTCTCCCATTAACACCGTGTTGGAGTCTATATGTTTTTTTAAGTCTTTTAGAGTATGTTTGATGAAATTGGGTGCACTGACATTGGGTGCATATAGGTTGATAATTATTATTTCCTTTTGCTGTGTTTCCCTTTTTATTAGTGTGTGTGTCCTTCTTTATCTTGCTTCATCAATGTAAGTTTGAAGTGTTTGTTGTCTGATATAATTATTGCTACTCCTGCTTGTTTTGGGCAGCCATTGGCTTGGTAAATCTTCTTTCAGCCTTTCACCCTGAGTCAGTGTTTGTTTCTGTCAATGAGATGGGTCCCCTGTTAATAACAGACTGTTGGTTGTTCCTTTTTAATACTGTTTGCTGAATGGTGTCTTTTTTTGATGGGGAAGTTGAGTCCATTGACATTCAGTGTTAATATTGATAGGCATGTAGTTATTCCTGCTATTTACTTGTTTTTGTTGTTTAAGGGTTTGATTGTGTGCAGCTGAATCAATACTACTCTCTGATTCCTTGTCTTTTCTTCTGCTGTGGTTTGATACTGCTTGTCCTCTCAATATTTTATTTGCTTCCATCTTCTGTGTGCAGAATCTCTTGGAGAATCTTTTGTAGTGGTGGCTTGGTGATCATATATTGTATTAGTTTCTGCTTATTGTGGAAGATTTTTATTGCTCCATCTATTTTAAATGATAGTTTTTCTGGATAGAGTATCCTAGGGTTAAAGTTATTTTTATTCAGTGCCCAGAATATCTCACTCCATGTCCTTCTTGCTTTTAAGGTTTCCATTGAGAAATATTCTGTGATTTTGATGGGTTTGTCTTTATATGTTATTTGTTCTTCTCTTACAGCCTTCAATATTCTTTCTCTATTCTCTGTGTTTATTGTTTTAATGATAATATGGCCATGGGGAGGTTCTATTTTCATCAAGTCTGTTTGGTGTTCTGAAGATTTCCTGTACCTGAATGGGCAAAACTTTCTCAAGATTTGGGAAATCTTCTGTTATTATTTTATTGAATATATTATGAATTCCTTTTGTTTGGACCTCTTTTTCTTCATTGCCCATGATTTTCAGGTGTTGTCTTTTGATGGAGTAAGAGAGTTCTCACATATTCTTGTCACAGATCTTGAGTTGTTTGGCTAACAATTCTTCAGTTTTTTCTTTATTTTCTTTTTTATCTTTGAGTTCTGAGATTCTGTCTTCTACTATTTCTAATATGCTGGAGTGGACTTCCACTGCGTTTTGTGTTTCTGTTTGATTCTTTATTCTGAGGTTTTCCATATCTTCAGTCATTTCTTGCTTAAAATTTTCTGTTTTCATCTTTAATTCATTTTCATTTATCTCTCTATAGTGTTCTCTGTTTCACTGTGGATTTTATTTAGGGATCCTTTCTTCTTTGAGGCTGTTTTTGTGGGTATTTTTGGGTTCCTTAATATTGTTTGTCATTGTTTTGTCGAGGTCACAAACTAGGCATCCATTTTCTTCATTTCCTTCTGAATCATGTATTAAATGCATTTTTTTTTGACAAGAGTGGTTACTATCCCTTCCTTCCATTGCTCCATGTGGTAATGTGCTACTATGTTCTTGATAGGCTAGTTGATGGTTTCTGTCACCTGTTTTCTTTCCCTTTATTTAATTTTTGTGTTGTGGCTATCTTGGTTGTTAGCTAGGTTGGTGTGCTTTTCTGTCCTTGGTTGGAGGTGTAATTTAGTAATAACTAATTCACACATTCAATATCTGACCAATAGTTTATATATTATATACAAGGCTCCTTGGTTTTAATGTCTATAAGCAGTGGGAATTGGGGGATTAATGTTTGTTAGGCTAGCTGTAGAAATTTGGGGAGTTGGATAGGATGGCACTAAAAGGGAAGTCAGGAAATAGGATGGGTGAGTGGAGAAGTGGTGCAAGGGCTGCTATGTTTTTTGGCCCTTTTGTGTATTTGGGTATATTTCTGTTGTATATGTAGGGTGCTTGTGTCAAGGAGCACAGGGGGTTGGGGATTTTATAAAGTTGGCATAGGTCAGTCAGCAGGTGGTGAGTGTATAGGAGGGAATGGAATTCTAGTGACAGCTTGGGGGAAATGGAAGTGGAAAATGTGGGCAGGTGAAAGAATGGATGAGAAAGGGCAGAAAGAGTAGTTGGGAAGGTAAGCAATGGATTTTAGCACAGAAGGAAGGAGAGTGAAGAGGGTGAGAGTAAGTATGGGAAGATGATGGTCATAAAGTTGATGGTATAGAAAGAAAATAGGAATAAAAATTAAAAAAACAACAATAATATAACAAACAAAACCATCAGGTTCAGGAACAATATAATTTCAGTCTTAGTTTAAGTTCTGGAGTTACTCCTCAGGCATCCAGTCCTGGTATTGGCATATAAGCAGAAGCTCTAATGTGGTCTCACCTGGTGACTGGCTTGTGAATAGTGTTTTGTTCTTCTGTCTACCAATTTAATTGAAGTTGTTAGGTGAGGTAAGTTTTTCAGATCATACAGGTGGTCAGAGCTATTGATTCCCCCAGCTGACAGCTGTGTTATCCTTCAGCTGCAGCTGTTTAGTCAGCTCCTTCCCCAGCAAGGTGGGGCAATTCAGTTTTGAATACTGCATTCAGGTTCAGGAGATCAGCTCTGCAATCTGCTACCTGCCCTGCCTTGGTGGTGGCTTATCGCTGTGTTTGTTTACTGGAATTTCCACTGTGGGTGTTTATTTCTTTGCCCCACCCACTTTCTCTGGAGCAGGTTGTGTTCTACCACCTCCTCCACTGTCTGCATTTTATTACAGTTCACTTTTTGTTTTTCAGTTTTTTGGGCATTTCAGTTTTGGATGCTGCTCTCTGGCTCAGGAGATGAGCTCCGTGATCCACTACCCTCCCTGTTTTGAGGAGTGGCTTATCATCCTCCTGCTCTCAGTCTTCACTGCCTTTCCTGTGTTTGTTTACTGATATCTCAACACTGAGATTAGCTCCTTGCCTCTTCCCCTTTTTCTGGTGCTGTTTCAGCATTCCACCACTCTGTTGTCTGTACTACATTACAGTTCACTGTTTGTTATTCAGTTTTGTTGGGGGTATCAGTCTGCCCAGCAGTTGTGCTGGTTTATGTCCCTGAGAGTGGATAGGGGAGTCCTGCATGGTACATGGTGCTCACTTGTTTGTTCTGTCAGTGGACACACAATCAGTTTTGGATTGGAGGCAGTGGCAGCATCAGCATTGGTAGTGAGAAATGGTGCTAAATTTTCTCAGTGTAATGTGGCATGGGGAGGCTTTCACAGAATAGGAGTTCAGGATGTCAAAATTTGATTCTGGTTGATGCTTTATTTCTGCTTTATGGAGGAAGGAGAAGAGAAGGAAAGAAAAAAGAAAAAGAAAAAAATCACCATAGAGAAAGAGGGTTTCCCTTGGGCTGGACTCACTTTAATGGCTATATAGCAAGTCACAACTGTTAGGTGCAATTAAAGGCTGATATGAGGGTCAGTCTTTGAATTTTTTCCTGCACCTAGTTTGATGGCATGTATTATTTTGACTAGAAGAAGTCAGAATTACCCCAGTGTGGCTCCAATGTCTCAGGGAGGTTTATGGAGTCACAGAACTTAAGCTTTCTGCTTGTGTACCCTATCTTGGATCTCATCTATCTTGGATGCCATCTTGGATCTCAGGAAAATAGTTCTAATATTCAAACTGACAATTTATTTGTAGAGAAAATGAGAATGGGTAAAGACTTGCTATGAATGAATAAGAAATAGAAAAATATAATTTAAAGTGGTAGAGTGCTGAACAGGCATTCAGAAAGAAGATAATATATGTCTTGTACACATAAGGAAGTGTTATAACCTTTATTAATCAGCCGGAGAAATTAAACATATTGTTGCAATGTAAGATACCAATATGATTTCTCTACCAACACTTACAAACAGCTAAAGTTAAAAAGAAGAGTAATATAAGTTTTGGCAACACTGTGGAACAACTTGACTTTAAGGCAATGTTGACAGGGATGTAAATTACTGTATCAGCTTTGGGAAACTGGTCTTGTGTTTTTCCCAAAACTGAAGACTTCATGCACCATGACCAAGTAATTTTCCTCTTCTTCATGCACCAAATACCAATGACTACAGAAATTCTTCTAGATACAGCTACTGAAATGTTTGTAGGAACACTATTCGTAATAGCATTGACCTGAAGCCCATTTAAATTGATAATAATAGTGTAACAAATAATCATAAAGTATAATGGCACTGTAAGACATAATCATCTGGAAATGAGAATAAAAACACTACTACCCAAAAAATACGAGACTCTTATGAATACTCAATGAAACAAAAAATTTGTATTCTGTGATTCCATTTAAATAGTTTTACTAATATGCAAGGATAACCTAATGACATACAAATCAAGATGGCATGGTGAACTTTCTGAGGAAGTATGATTGAGTGATCACAATAGACCTCTAGATTACTGATTGTGATGGTTAATTTTAGGTGTTATCTTGAGGGGTACACAGCTATTTGATCAAACATTATGCTTGTCTGTTTTGTGAGTGCCTTTCTGGATGAAATTAACATTTGAATAGACAAAATATGTAAGGCAGATTGTCCTCCATAATGTGGGTGTTTCTCACTCAATCAGTTGTACTGTTGAGTAGAACAAAAAAGATAACCTTTCTCCCAAATAAGAAAGAATTCTTCCTGCCTCATCAAATCTGATATCCCTCAAAATGGGACACTTGCTGTTTTGTTCTGGTTTGTTGTGTCTGTTCCTTTGGAGACAGGTCATGCTATGTCACCCAGACTGGTCTAGAACTCACAGAACTCTTATCTCAGCCACTGATGTGCTGGCATTACAGATGTCTACCACCATGCCTGGGTAGGACATCAGCTTTTTTTTTCTGTATTTGAACATTCTGGGTCTTGTATCTGCCAGCCTTTAGACTGAAATAAACCATCAACTTTCTGTGTCCCCACCTTGCCACTCAATTTCACAACTTTGGATTTTGACAACCTTTGTAGCTGCACTAGCTAATTTCTTACAGCTATCATGTTTTATTTCTTCATCTCTGCTTTAGTAGTGTGCATTTGTTTATTCAGAAAGTCCAATTAATTGTACACATTTAGTTTATGCTTATAAATTTGCAGAAAATGTGAATAAAAATGTACATCATTAGACAAGTTAAGGAAGAATTATTACTTAAATACACTCTAAATGCTTACGTGCTATGGCAAATGATAGCTGTTTTGCAACTGTGCCTCAGAAACTCTCAGAATTTTTTTATTATTCAGTATTTTAGAGTCTTATTTTTGTTTTTGCTTTTTATGAAATGCCAATGTTAAATGTAATACCTGAAATCTTATGTTATTGTGTAATTACCTCCAAACAGTATGAGAGTAGTATGTTCTATGGTTTTTGCAAAGTGATACTGTGTTTCTTTGATAAATTTACTAAGAATGCTCTTTTGAATTTGCTACTCCACATCTCAAGATATTGGTACACAACATAAATTAATATACTGAGTCCCTCCAGTCCCATTTGGAAGTTTTTCTAAATGAATATTCATGTTGCCAATGTTGATTAAATAAGGTAATTATTTTCAAGGTATTATGTAAAAATCAATACTTTGCTTTAATAAAATTTGTGATAAAATGATTAAAATATAAAATCCTATGTTCGTAGTAATTGCCAGGATATTTTAGTGATTTAGTACAAAGATGTTTTCCGTGTTAGTACACTCATATTTTCATAGGTAACATATTTTTCATGTGAAAAAATGTTTCAGTTAGCTTATTGTCCCGTTTTCTTAAAATTAAATGAGTTGATAAGGCATTACATCAATTTAACTTTACTTAATTGTTCTCAGAAAAATAAGTTATAAAGAAATATAAAGTCAATTTTGAAAACACTAGCTACCAATTTTTGAAATCATAAATAGTTACCTTTTTAATTAGCAATATTCTTCATAATACAAATGGATAGAGATAAGCAATATTTTATTTGTTTTTCCAAAAATGGAAAAAAGACAAATATTAATTCAAACTTTTAAAAACCTGGTTTAAAATACATATCATATATAGTTACATATTTTCTTTTTGTTAAGTAACAACAAAAGTCATTGAATTACTCTAAATTTTACAGTACGTCAAATATTAATAAATTATTCTTAATCATAGTTAGAAATAGATTTTGTGTGTTGTATTTTTAAAATAAATACATTCTTATTTCCTTGACAAATGTTATCCTAATGTTAATGGCCTAATGTCCACTCATCAGTAAAAAACCCAAAATAGGAGTTTGGATTCTTCAGAGAAACAGAACCACAGGATTTATATATATATATAACTTATATATGTATATTTAGGTATGCATAGTATATATATATTATGTATGTATGTGTAGTATGCTGTATTAATGTATGTATATATATATATAATGTATGTAATATATATATAATGTATGTATGGTATAAATATTATACATATATCCATAATATTTTAATATATATTATGCATGTATGTATAGTATATATATTATATACTCAAAGACCTGTGCACCAGAGGAGCTGATAGCTCAAGTCCTAGTCTTCTGCTGAATTTCTTAGGGTCTCTGGAGTCAGTGAATTGAGTCCCACTTCAAGCAAAGACCAGTGTTTCAACAAATTCTTCCTTCTGTCATTTTTTTATTCAATTAAGACTGTGAAGAGATTGGCTGATGCCCTAACATACACTGGAGAGGGGAATTGACTTTTCTAGTTTACCAGTTCAACTAGTCATCTCATCCAAAACACCCTCACAAAGACCAAGAAGTATTTACTAAAAAGTTTTTTTAGCACAAATATTGATGTCTAAAAGATGAAGAAAGCAAATCTTCCTTTTTTATTCCAAGTTTTATGCAATTGTACAAATATAAAATAATAAATCAGTCATGAAGATTCACCAGCAAAAAAATCATCTACATAGAAGAGCTTACATCAAAATACAGGGAATAATATGTCATAATATTTTATATTATGTTGTGATATCATTTAATTTAAAGTTTGACACAAAAATTTTTTAAATGTACATTGAATTATGTATAATATTAAAAATGAAAATGTGGTTGAATGTCACTCTGAGAGATTGGACACTTTTAGAACTGAAAGATGTAAAAGTACTTTATTTAAATACAATAGCCTGGATCTGAGAGTCTTAAAGTTTCATTTATCTTTACAGCTTTTATTATATAAATGGAAATAATACTCAACAGGTGCAGCACTTTAATTTATAGGGTAGAAACTGCATATTTTACATGACATATGAAAGGCCTTGAAGCTAACAGTGCAGAAATTAGACAAGATTTAAGCTCACCTATTATTTTTCATTTTAGTTCTTGAGTTTTCTTAATCTGCTTACAATAGGAAGAAAAATCTTAAATATAATTGGTATGACAAGGAGGATGTCAAGAGAACTAACATTGAATTAAATGGACTTGGAAGTGAATTATTTCATTTTTCTTCCAAAATATCTCTTTAGGATACCCAAGTAACACTTCTAGTAGCATCCTAGAATTACATCTGAAGTTAATTTTAAAATAAAATGATAAAGCTTTTATTTAACAATTAAACATCTCTTTAAATTGATTCACATATACCTGAGATTTAGTAAAATTCGATAAAGTATTTTAACATGATTCAGAAATAAAAAATTATAAGAATTAAAGATGTTGACTTTCAAAGGATTAAGTCATGAAAAACATGAATTAAGTTCGTGAATATAAAGAACATTAGTTTCATCTTCTGAAGTATTTTCAACATTACTCTCATGATGATTTTGGAAGGAAACTTGTTTGAAAATTTGAGATTAAATGCACCTTTTTACATTCATATTTCTCTGTTTATCATGTTATTATGCAAGGCTGTCAAATAGACATTTTTTGTTGAAAACTATAACAAAAAATAAATATTGAAGAGAACATTAAGATACAAACACATCTTTTCAAAAAATTATCCTTAAAAACTGAAACTTTTAACAATAATATTTAAAATGGCTTATAAAATAATTTCACCCATGTTCTTCTGTGTAATTCTTAAAGGCATCTAAATCTATAGCACAGACAATCTGTAATCCTAGTTACTCAGGAGGCAGACATTAAGGGGATAGTAATTTGAAGCCACCCTTTGGCACGTAGTACACAAGACCCTATCTTGAAAATAATCAACACAAAAAGGGGCTGGTGGAGTGGTTCAAGTGGTAGAGCACTAGCAAGTGTGAGGCCCTGAGTTTTAAACTACAGTACCACCAAAAAATATATGTGTTTAAATAGTGAATTCAGATTATGTAGCCAGTCCCAAATATTATGTATAATAAAATTATTACACAGTAATGATTAATAGTGCTTAATTTATTATGAAACTTCTCATGTTGAGGAAATGCAAATTGTATTTGGAATGTTTCAAGCTTTCACTATGATAATGGGTAAAATAATCATTGAAATATATTTTGGTGCTTGTAGTCAAAGTATATTCACAGAAAATCTTATCCCAAGGAAATATCTTCCTTATTACAAGTTGTCCTTTCTCTTCCTCCAACAGCCCAATTATACTTACCCCTGTACAATTTTTGCTATAATCATTTTTACTGTAATCATTAAAAAATATTTCAAAACTTGTCTTTTAGACAAGTAAGATTTCCTGGAATATGAACAGCATTTACATCTTCAACCTGCATCAGTGCATTACTGTATACAGTATGTTCTCTGAATTTAATGGAGGCTCATTCCCAGTTCTTCTGTAGGTTGTCCACTTACTGATTTATAAACATAGCTAGTGTCAGAAAAATTTGTGGAAGAGGGAAGAGTTCATCCTTTCAGTTTCCTACACGAGGACCACTTTTAACTAAATACTTCAGTGGAGATTTATATGCATAATAGATTGTATTGATTACCATTATAGTTTTGGGAGACTACTGACATGCACCTATGAAAGTAGCATTTGTGAATTGGAGGGGAGAAGATCTTGAGTTCAAGCACAGCTTGGGCTATAGAGCAAGATCTCATCTCATTAAAAAAAAAGAAATCCAATTTGTTTTCAGATTTTAATAGCAGTATATAATAATAGCAGAATTTTCATTGGATTTCTTTGATTTAAGAGGGTCTAAATTGAAAAGAACATGAAATATTTTGGTATTATGATAAATGTCTTCAGAATATACTATTTTAAAAATATGTAAGAATCAAACCCAAAACTCAGAGTATGTAATAAAAAGATAGTCTTGCAGGATGAACTTTATTTGTTTCTAAAGGATTTTCCAATGCCAAAGACAATTTTATTGAAAGAAACCCTTTCTTTACTTTTCAATGACATATTTACTGCAGTCTACAGTTTAATAAAAGTTTTTGGAGTCTCAAATCCTTTAAGCATACTTAGCAGTGACTCAAGAACAAGGTGCACTGATGGCTAAGATCACTTTTGATATAAAATAACACTCTATAGATCTTTTTATTTAGTTATTGACCCACCTCTACCCCTGCACATTTTTTGCTGCTGCAAGGTTAAAGGACCAAACTACTCAATCTATATAACAACTGACAGTGACAATTTTTGTGCCTGCTGAATAAGAATAATATTTACAAAATGAATTTTTAACATTACATACTTCATATTTCCTTTGGTTATTTTGTCACAATTCATATTCAGCTTTCTATTAATTTGATAGTGTAGATAAAATTTTGAAATGAAAAGTAAAGTTAAATTATCAGATATTTACAACAGTTTTCCACTGCTCAAAATTCATACTTCTGAAATATAACAATACTATCACCAGTTTCTAAGTGTAGCATTTTATCCTAATGTTTTAGTTTGACAGCATGGTTAATTGCTCATTTTCATAAAGAGTTGGTTTCAAACCTGTATTGTCACAGCAACAGTATACAAAGAGTGGGCACTTTAAACATTCAGTATTGAAAGATTAACGTGAATTATAGCACAGACTGAACATTAAACTACCATCTTGTGCAACAAATGTTACAGACAGTCTGCAACCTGTAATATTAATATCTTATGCTTTGGAGATTACATTAATTACAGTCACTTTAAGAGTGCAATAATTAGACTGCTTTATGGTAGCCACTAAGGTCAGCTTATATAAGCAATTATTCACCTGTTGCAAAGCTTCATGAGTGCATTCAGTAAACACCACAACATTATATACTGTACAACATGTGTCTTGTAAGTACAGTTTGTCACTGTGTGTATACAAATATACACAAAACTGTGCTGTGTTGAAAGGGTGGTACTAGCAATTGACATTATAAAGGCAAAAACTGTAAGGTATTGATGTAAAAGTCAGGACTACCTGGTATCAAAATAAAAAACTAGAAGATAATGCCTACATATGGATGGTATAGACTTAAATGTGAATCATCTACTGAGAAATGATGAGATGTTATATATTGAGGACTGTGTTAAATGGAAAATTTTCCTCAGTGTTCCTGAGGAATAATCCATTTATATGAAAAATAAGTTGATGAGATACTCATCTGAAAAACTGTCCAATTCATTCTACAAAATGTACCCTATTTTTAGTGTAGTTAATTTACACACATTACATTTTAAATGTCACGTTCTCCTTACTAATGAACATATGAATATAATGGGGAAACTACATTAAAAATGACTGAATGAATATAATAAAAGTTATAGATAGGAAGTTAATACTAGCACATATTGTAGAAAAACTATATTCCTATTAGCAGGGGTTGCAAATGGTAGTATAAAACTTGAACTACAATAATAATAATAATAAAAAATGACCCAAAAGAGCAACACTACAGTAGCAAACTGGGCTAAATTCTGAAAGAATTATAGACATTCCCTGATTTTACTTTATTTTATGTCATTTAACTAGAGTTTTCAATTAATTATCATTAGGACATTCAGTTTAAGCCTGAGTACTTCATTCATTATGTAACAAATAATGTGTATGTATGGCACACAAGTTTTGGGCAGTGAGTTTCAAATACATATGAAAAGTATCAAAATTTATTGAGATGTCACCTAAATTTCCCCTATCCTCACTATGTACTTGTAAAAACATATTCCTAGGAATGAAAAAATAAAATTGTTCATAACAAAAAAAATATTTCTCTATGTAATATTTTGACTCGTATATACATAATTAGGATGACTACATGTATTATCGTTTATATTACCCAATCTTCCTGCCAGCTGAACTGTGCATTATACCCTTTGTAAGTAGGCCAAGGAATCAGAGGAGGAAAAGATACTACCTGTACCTGTCTTTTTCATATAATTTCCCTTTTCTGACAATGTGCTCTAATCTTTACGTGCTAGTCTTTCACCCATGGATTGTTTTGTGTTTGAATTTTTTTGAAGTACTAGGTTTAAGCTTAGGGCCCTGCACTTGCTGCCTAGAGCAACATATCCACCTTTCTTTGCTTTAAGTTATCTTTCAGATAGGGGTTTGCTGTTTAACAAAAGCAGCTTCTGACTATGATCCTACTACCTAAGGCCTCTGGTATAGCTGGTAAGACAGACACACCTTACTTGTTTGTTGAGATGAGATCTTACTAACTTTTTGCCTTGGCTGGCTTATAACTGTGATCCCCCACATTTCTGCCTCCTGAGTAGCTGGGCTTACAGCTGTAGGCAACAGCCCCCCTGCCCCTGAATTTGATGAATATTCCTTTTTTGTTTCGATGGGTGGGAGTACATTGTGGCATTTACATAGGTTCTTACAATGAATCAAGTATATCATACATTAATTTATCTCCTCAGCCATTCTCCTTCATCCCTCCATCCCTGGACTCCTGTGGTAGTTTCAAAAAGGTATCATTTTTTCATTTACTTACATGTGTACATATTTTATTGCACCACATTCATCCTCCTACATGCTTTCCCTAATACCTCCCTCTTCCTACTGGTGTCAGCTCCCTCTCCCCAGGCAGGACTTGTTCTTCCCTCCTGTTCTCTAATTTTGTAGGAGAAAAAAGAGAAAAGACAAAACCAGAACTGTGACATTGTAGCTTGAGATAAGAGAGTTAAGGAAATAAGGGAGTTTCATTGTGATATTTCCATGGTTTATATCCATCAATTTTCTTCACTCTACCTTAGTTTCATACTTATGGAGGTTTCATCTGGTTTAAGATTTCTAAATTCATTCTTGTAAATAGAGTATATCAATCTTATTCATGTTCTTAGTTTCCTTTCTCCTTTCTTGCATGACCTCCCCTTAGTGTAACCAGTGTTTCATAATATTGCTACATTTGTGTTAGGTCTGTATTTCACAAATGAGAGAAAACATGGAGCTTTTGGCCTTCTGAGCCTGGCTCACTTCATGTAAGATGATGTTCTCCAGTTCCATCTGTTTCCCAGTGAATGACAAAATGTCATACTTCTTTGTGGTTGAGTAAAATTGCATTATATATAAAGACCATATTTTCTTAATCAGTTCGTCAGTAGTGGGGCATCTAGGCTGTTTCCTTAGCTTAGCTATTGTGAATAAACATGCTGCAATAAACAGGGGTGTACAGGGGCTTTTGTTGTAAGCTGACTCACAGTCCATCAGGTATATCCCTAGGAGTGGTATTACTGGATCGGATGGCAGGTCTGTTTTTACTTTTTTTTAATTCATTTATTCACATGTGCATATATTGTTTGGGTCATTTCTTCCCTTTGCCCCCTGCCCCCACCCTCTCCCCCCATGCCCCCTCGCTTCCAGGCAGAACCTGTTCTGCCTTTATCTCTAATTTTGTTGAAGAGAAGACATAAGCATAAGAAAGACAAAGCATTTTTGCTAGTTGAGTTAAGGATAGTTATATAGAGAGATTCCTAGCATTGCTTCCATGTACAAATGTGTTACAACCCAACTTGATTCATCTCTAACTGATCTTTACACTGGTTCCTGATTCCCTTCTCATGTTGACCTCTGTTGCTTTAAGGTTTCTGTATTAATTCCTGTGGAGTAGGGACATCAAGTGCATTCATGTTTTGGGTTTTCTATCCAGCACCATACATCCTGTATATGTTCTCCCCTTGTCATGTAACCCAAGTCCTACAAAGTTGTGTATTTGTCCTAGATCTAAAGACCATATATGAGGGAGAATGTACGATTTTTGATCTTCTGAGTCTGGCTAACCTCACTCAGAATGATGTTCTCCAGTTCCATCCATTTACTTGCGAATGATAAGATTTCATTTTTCTTCATGGCTAACTAAAATTCCATTGTATATAAATACCACATTTTTTTGATCCATTCATCAGTAGTGGGGCATCTTGGTTGTTTCTATAACTTGGCTATTGTGAATAGTGCTGCAATGCTCCCTGTATATTCTCATTATCAACCCCTTCTCAGATGCATAGCTGGCAAAGATTTTCTCCCATTCTGTGGATGACCTCTTCAATTTAGAGACCATTTCTTTTGCTGTGCAGAAGCTGTTTAATGTGATGTATTCTCATTTGTCATCATATCCCTTAGTTGCTGAGCCACTTGTGTACTACTGAGAAAATCATTGCCTATGTCTATTGCCTCCAGTATATTCCCTGCTCTTTCCTGTACTAGCTTCAAAGTTTCAAGTCTCATATTAAAGTCTTTAATCCAGTTTGAGCTGATACTTGTACAAGGTGATAAACATGGATCTTATTTCAGTTTTCTACAGGTGGATATCCAGTTTTTCTAGCAACATATGTTAAAAAGACTGTCTTTTCTCCATTTGTTTTTGGTTCAATTGTCAAAAATTAGGTGGGCATAGCTTCATGAATTTATATCTGGATGTTCTATCCTGTTCCACTGGTCTTCATATCTGTTTTTGTGCCACTATCATGCTGTTTTTATTGCTATGGCCCTGTAGTATAGTTTGAAGTAGGTTATTGTGATACCTCCAGCATTGTTCTTTTTGCTCAGTATTGCCTTGGCCATTTGCAATCTTTTGTGCTTCCAGATGAATTTTCGGGTTGATTTTTCAACCTCAGTAATGAATGTCATTGGAGATGTTTTTTTTTGCAGTACTGGGTTTAAACTCAGGGCCTTCACCTGGAGCCACTCCACCAGCCTTATTTTTGTTATGGGATTTTTCAAGATTTGGTCTAATGAACTATTTGCCCATGCTCGCTTTTATCCATGATCCTCTTGATCTCTGCCTCCTGAGTAGCTAGGATTATAGGCATGAGCCACTTGTGCTCAGCATTGGAATATTGATAGGGATTGCTTTGAATGCATGGATTGCTTTTGGTAATATAGCCATTTTTACTATATTGATTCTATCAATCTTCAATGGGAGATCTTTCCATCTTTTGTAGTCTTTGTTGATTTCTTTCTTCAATTGTTTATAGCTTTCCTTGTAAAGGTCATTGGCATCTTTTATTAAGTTTCCTCCTAGGTATTTGATTTTTTATGAAGCTATTGTAAATAAAATTGTTTTCCAATATTCTTTATCATTTTGTTCATTATTGGTATATAGAAAAGCTACTGATTTTTGTACATTGATTTTGTATCTTATTTCTGTACTGAAGCTGTTTATGATATCTTGAAGTTTTTTGGTGGAGTTTTTCAGGTCTTTTGGGTATAAGATCATGTCATCTGAGAATAGGGATAATTTGACTTCTACTTTACCTTTTATTTCTTCTTCCTGACTTATTAGACCAGGAATTCCAAGACCATTTTGAATAGGAGTGGAGAGTGTGGGCATCCTTGTTTTTTTCCTGACTTAAGGTAATAATTGCTTCACTAGTTATTTTGTTTTCAGGCTTCCTCTCTAACCACTTTTACCTTACTTGTGGTGAAAAGATATATTTGAAGCAGCTGAAGTATCTGACAAATTTAAATAATACAGTATTCCTTTATAAGTGGAAATGAACTATCAAGATAATGATGCCATGCAATAATTTAAATAATTTTTCAGAATTCTCATTATATTCATATTTAGGGCCCCTATTTTTCTTTTTTTTTAAACAAAAATGCTTTTATGGAAATTTATGTATGTAAATAATCTATTAAAATAAAATATAATAAAAAGGACAAAAGTACTGTTAATATTTTAATTACATTGATATATTTCCTTTTGTACTGTAAATAATTTAAGCTCACAGCAAAACTGAAAGAACAAATTATATTGCTTATTATTCCTGGCCCCACAAATACACACTTAACCTCTCCCAGTCACCATAACTGGTGACCACACCTGACAAGTCATTATCACTCAGAGTCCATAGTTTACATTAGTAATCACTCTGAGTGCAATGTTTTCTACAAGTTTTGACAGGTGGCCAGTATCATGCTACCATCCAGAATAGATTCACTGCTCTAACAATTCATCTCTACCTGTTTGTCTCTCCCTCTCCTCAATTCCTAGCAAACAATGTAACATATTACATTGCCTGGACGTACCATACTTTATTTATCTGTTTATTTAGTGAATGACTCTAGGTTGCTTCAAAGTATTTACCATTATAAATAAAACAACCTTAAATATTGTTTGCAACTTTTTAAGTGTTCATAAGTTTTCAATCATTTTGGAAAACACCAAGAAGCAAAATATTGTAGATTGTGTGATAAGAATATGTTTACTTTTGTAAAAATTTGCCAAACTGAATTCCAAAGTAGCTATATCATTTTTTTAAATTCTTTTATTCACATGTACATACATTGTTTGGGTCATTTCTACCCTCTGCCCCTCTCTCCCACCCTCTCCCCACTGCCTCCCTCAGTTCCAGGTAGGTACTGTTCTGCCTTTACCACTAGTTTTGTTGAAGAAAAGAGACAAGCCTAATAAGGAAGACAAAGTGTTTTTGCTACTTGAGTTGAGGATAGCTCTATAGAAATATTCCTAGCATTACTTTCTTGTACACGTGTTATGACCCATGTTGATTCATCTCCAACTGATCTTTACCCTAGTTACTAACCCCCTTCTCATGATAACCTCTGTTCCTTTAAGGTTTCTGTATTAGCTCCTCTGGAGTGGGGACATCAAGCTCTTTCATGTTTTGGGTTTTCTACCTATTTCTATTTCACCCAAATGTGCTCTCCTGTTATCATCTTATCATGTGATCCAAGTCCAACCACACTGCTGCATTTTCCCTAGATCTAAAGTCCACATATGAGGGAGAACATATGATTTTTGGTCTGAGCTTGGCTGACCTCACTCAGAATGATGTTCTCTAGTTCCATCCATTTACCTGCAAATGATAAGATTTCATTCTTCTTCATGGCTGAGTATAATTCCATTGTGTACAAGTACCACACAATTTTCTTGAGGGTTCATATTTTTCTATTCTTAACTTTTTGTTAATATAGTATCAAATTACTTTTCCTCAGTAGTTTATAAAAGTAATGTACATACTTCAATCTTTGAAGACAAAGACTTTATGAGAGAACAAATGGCTGGTTTGTACTAAAAAACTGATAAAATACTGAAATATTGAGAATGTATGATAATAAGGAAAGATGACAAAAAATTTAATTAAAATTCAATCACTTACTGGGGCAATTCAAATACCTCCTCTTACTCTAAATTGAAGTAGCTATAATTCAATGGAAAAATTCAGTAAAATGATTGGTTTAGTATAAAACTAAAGAACTTTCTACTTTGCACAGATGTATTCTGGGCAAGGAGAGTAGCATTAATATTGCGTGAAAAGGAAAGAAAAAAAAATCAGAGAACTACTGAGATTTTGAAGGACTCAGGTTGTGCTCTGACTTGGTTAACCATAGTATTATGATAAAGTCTGTGATTTAAATATAAATTTGTTGATTTAAACTTAAAGCAACATTCATAAATAATTTGTACATTGTACTTTACTGTTTATATTTTCTAAATATAGTAAAGTTAAATATTATATTTATTTTTACTGTACAGATGCTAAGGTATAGATTTTCTCCATATCACTTTGCAATTTTTCACAAAACCTTAAAAAAAGGAAAAAGAGATTTTTCATATATGTGAATATTCTGATCACTTAAATTTTTTATTTCTTCAGTCAAAACTTGTTCCTAAACTCACTTGAACTTGCAACCATTCCATTATATGGTTGTTTTCAGAAATGACTATTGAGAATTTCAGATCAAAGGAGGAAATATCTTTTTGTCAAAACTGTAACATTCTTACAAGCTAAAAGAAATAGGATTTCATATTTAAAGTAAATGCTCTAAGGGCACATCTTATTTAGAAATGACAAGTTCAAAATACTCAGTGAAATACTCATCCAAGTTCTTTTACAGATGTAGTAGTAGTAAGAGGAAGATGGAAGGATTGAGATTAGAACTATAGAATGGATTAAGCATGGAATAGTGCATCAAATTAAATGCTTATGTGTGGCTGAATATGTCATATATTTAGTTAAAATATATGTACTGTAATTTTAACTTGCAGTTTGTATATATGAAACTGATTCTCATCATTAGAGTTGTATGATTTATACTTGAGAACAGATGTTTCAGGTACTAGCATGCTTTTTAGCTTCCATTTTTTTTCTAATCAATTCTACAGGTCTGCTTAAACCTTCTTCCAGAAATGCAATTAGATTACATTAATTCTTGACTCAAAAATAATCAATAATGACCCATTGCCTAAAGAATTAAACCTTGATTCCTTTAGGATCAGATCTTCGTATAATCTGGTTTCAACCTCAATTTTCACAGACATGCACCATCTCTATTTTGCTCATGTTATGATTTCTAGCAGAATAATCAAATAGGAACATGGTCACATGCAGTAAACAACAATTTTTTTGGCCCAGGAAAGCAGAATTTTTCCATTGTCTCCTTTGAGGAGAATTAAAAATACCTCCAGCTACATGGTGGCAAGATTTGAGAAGGGGTAAATATTAAGAATTATAGGCACACACACACACACACACACACACACACACATACACACACACATGTGGCAACCCACATATTTTACCTTAAACTAGTCAGTGCAGACACTCTGCTTTTTCTTTTATGTCCTAACTTCCAACTTTATATAGATTTTGTCTACATTTTATTTAGGTTTCTAGTTTCCTATCTTGTACACACACTTACAAAACATGTCTTTAATAGAAAATAAGTTTAAGGTAATCAATTTTGATTTATTCAGGGTTTTTTGGTGGTAGTGTGGTTTGAACTCAGGTCCTTATGTTGGCTACCCATGAGCTCTATCACTTGAGCCACATTTCCAGCCCTTTTTGTTTTAGGTTATTTTTAAGATAGCATTTTCCCCTGGTCCCACCCTTGGACCATGATCCTTGTACCTGTTTCTTCCATGTAGCTGATATTACAGTTGTGTATCACCAAAATCAAATTGGAGACATGGATTATCCACTTCTGTGAGATTTAGGATAAAAATCACCCACTTGGCTGGAAAAGCACTAAGAATATTCCCTCTGCTCAGGTAGAGGTATGATTAAAGAATCATACAAAAGAAATCTGAGTTGTCACAGAACACCTGAATTAGTTACCATTTATCAATGCAGTATTTAAAACAAAATAAGAAAATTGTACATGAAAAGCAATAAAAATACTATGTAAGCAGGCTTCTAAAGCTTATTAAATTGAATGTGTAATACATGAAAATCATCTGTGTCAAAATTTGAAAATTTCACAAGTTAGAAATCTCCTTTATGATAAAATGTAAAAGATGGAATAGTGAATTTCTACTCAAATAGTTAAAAATAAGTTGAAAAATTAACTCCCCCAAATTGATTTATAATACTCTAATGAATAAAGACTAAAATTAATTTTTAATTATTACATATTCATACTATGGAATATTGCTAAAAAATAAAAACAAACATCTACCATATATAGTACAATTTGGATGGATCTTTAATTATGTCTAAGAATAAAACAATCTTAAAACTTACATTTGGTGTGATTATATTCATGTTACAATATTGATACAATAAAATTATAGAAATGTAGAACAGGTTAGTTGTTGAAGGGGTTAGTGAGAAGAGAAAGAGGAATCTGACCAAGATTGGTAGCACAAAGGGTCCAAGTAATTGTACTTAATCAAACTATGTGTCGACAATGTCATTGGTCACACAAACTTAATATGTGACAAAAATCTCCTGGAACTTAACTGTATTCAACACAAGTACTTATAAAAGTCAATAAATTCAAATAAGATTAATGGATTCTATTAATACAGCTTTTAAGATCCATAATGGGTGTGATATTGTATTACAGCTAAACAAAATGTTACATTAGGGGAACTAAATGAAGCACACAACAGATCTCAATGCATTATTTCTTACAATTAAATGTGAGTCTCTAATTTCAAAAAAATAAGAAAGCTTCTAAAAATCAAGAGATATCATGCAGAATATCTGAAAAATATGTTCAGTGTAGAGGATATGTTTGGAAAATGATCATAGACCCCTTAAAATAGAAAAATATAATAATCCTAAGGTAATTCAGAAGTTATGGACCTGAATTCACCTATATCATATAACCATATTATAAAACAAGGCAAATATGAAAAAATGAAAACAAATAAATCAAAAGTCTCTACTTCCATAGTAATTGAAACTATATGGCAGACCCAGACTGCAGGCTTGGCTTAGTGTCATACAGGTTCCCACAACTGCAAGATCCAGCATAAGCCTGGCTCCAGGAGTACTCTTATGGATTAATGATCTAGACCCTACTCAGTGATTTCAGGTAACAGGCCCAACAAATGCTAGGCTACTGCCTGTTATTCCTAAGCTTCAGGCTGTTCTCAGTAGACCCAGGCTTATATCACAATTAGACCATCCACACAGACTCTGCCTTACATCTCATCCTGGCACCATGTCAGCCTATAGGGACCCAGGATTCAGGCTGACACATGAAGAGTCAGTATTCAGGCATGCACAGACCAAGGCATCAAATCCACCCAGTGGAATCATGTTGCAGGACATGTCCCCATGGATCCAAGCACCAAGCTAGACCCTGGGAACGTAGTCCCCAGGATAGACAGCCCTCTGGCCAAAGCTGAAACTCAGCCTCCTCAAGGATGTTAAAAGGAAGTTTTCCTGTGGACTCAAGTAACCAGTTACTCAGGCTGAATTTGAAGAGCATTTCCTGATGAAGCTAGTTTTTAAAAAGTCAAAGTAGCTGCTTCTTCAAATGCATAGATAGTGAAGCAAGATTGTAAGAATCATTAATAATTGTAGAAGCATGAATCCCCAAAATAAAACATAAGAACACATTAGTAACAACTATGTAGTTCCTGACAAAGAATTTATAATAGCTATTTTTAAAGCAGCTCAGTAAACAACATGAAAACACATGTAGACAAAAAGACATTATCAGGAAAATATATATGAACAAAATTTAAAGTTAAGGAAAAATAGAAAAACAAAAATGTAAGTGAATAAATATAATAATTGAATTTAAAAGTGAATATAATACTTTAATAATGAGGAGGAAAAAAGTCAGTGATATTGAAGAGCTACATTTGCAAATACTCAGAAGATCAAAACAAAAAAAAAAAAAGAGAGAAAAGAAAGTCTATGAGGCTGACAGAACGACCTGAAGAGATACAGTATGCACGTTATGAATGACCCAGGAAGACCAGAGAAAGAGAAAAGGGAGTAAGAATATTTAAGTAAATAATGGGAAAGAAACTTCCTAAATCTACAGCAGAAATGAACATTCAATCCATAAAGACTAAGGAATCCCAAATAGTCTTTTCATAAGGAGATAATCCCTGAGACATATTATCATCAAATTCTCAAATGTCAAAGCCAAAAAAGATAAAAATAACAAGATACAAGTGACTCATAATATGCAAGGGATACACTAAAGGTATATCAAGATAAGATAAAAAAAGTATCTGTAAGGATGTGAATAAGAGGAACCCTGGTACACGATCAGTGGGACTGTAAATTGGTTAGACATGAAAAACAATATGGAAGTTCCTCAAAAATTAAAAATTAAACTATCATATTAACTAAATGCTGTTTAATTGATTAAAAGGTTTACACTAAAATTAAGTTAATCATAGAACTACCATATGAATTCCTGCAATGAAATGAAATGAAATCAACACATCAAAGAGATATCTGAATTCCTATGTTCATTATGCCATTATTCATAACAGTAAATCTGTATCCTTCAATGTATGGATAGATAAAGGAAATATGCTATGTATATTTACAATATATTATTTTTCATTGAAAGAGAAAATCCTGCCATTTGTAACAAAATAGTTGAACCTGAAGGACATTATGCTAAGTAAATAAACCAGGTACTGAAGAGCATATGTTACTTTTAGGTGATACCAAAAACAGCAACAAAACAACAACAAAAAGATAAAAATCAAAACTCATCAAGGTAGAAATATAGCTGCCGGTGACTGAGGTAAGGGGAACATGGAAGACTACAGGTAGTTATACTGTATTTGAAATTTGGTAAGAGAAAAGTTTTTGACTATTGTCATGACATATATAGTAAAGTAATTATTTCAAATGACATAGATGTTAGTTAGCTTGATTGATATATACATATATATCACATTGTACAATTTGTATAGCTATAATTTTATAACTTATAAGTCAGTGAGACTAGAATAAAATAAGTGCTATGTGTCGAAGAAAATCAAGGAAAATTGTGTGAACTTTCTTCTAAACCTTGTGTAAAAATTTCAAGTTGGTCAAGTATTAATAACCTATAAAACCTAAAGTTGAGATCCAAAATGGTGGCTAAGGTAGGGAATCAGATCTCCTAAACTCTGACTCCAGAAACCTCCTTGAAACACTGGAGTCACACTTAGGTAATTCTGATTGCTCCTAGCCAAAATAATAACCGCTGTCACATTAGATGCAGATAAAATTCAAAGACTGACCCTTAAATCAGCCTTTAATCTGACAGTTGTGAGAATCCTTCCCTGCACAGCCAGCAAGAAGTTTCTGCTGACCCTGGGAAAAATGCTCCAAGCCACTTCTCTCTTTTTCTCTCTCATTATTTTTTTCCCCTTTTCTTTATTCTCCCAACAAGCAGAAGACAGAGCATCAATCAGAATCAAACTCTGTGACATCGTGGACCCCAAGCCTATGGAAAGCCTCCCTACACCATGCCACACTGAAAACAATGATGCTATTTTTCCCCACCAGCTGGCTACAAAGCTGCCTGCATAAACTTCAGAAGAAACAGGTGAGCATCATGCACCAGGCATGGCTCTCCTACTCACCCTTCCACCCTAAGATAATAATCCAGTGCAGTCCCTGGGCATATTGATACCCCCAGCAAAACTGAAAACCATAAACAGTGAATGATTATCTAACATCAACATTAGAGGTGGGCGTGGAACCCTGAAACTGCCCTGGAGAAAGGGGTGGGGCAAAGAGCTGATCTCTCACTGCTGAATGCTCAGAGGTGGGTAAGGAGCTGATCTCTTAATGCTGAACTGTCAGGGGTGGAACAAGGAGCCAAACTCTCAGTGCCAAAGTCACATAAAGCAGCAACGGTTGAGAGAAGGGGTGGGCCAGCAAACCAACCACCCAGAGGAGCCACCAGCAGAGATCTGAAGAGGCATAAAGGCTGAGAGGGAGTTGAGTGACAAACTTACCTCCCACAGGAGCTTCCAGCATTTAGCAGAGATCAGGAGAAGCACAAAGACTGAGAGTGGGAGTAGGATGACAGGCCAACCTTGCAAAACAGGGCAGGAGGTGGATCCCTGGAGCTGATCTCTGGGACAGAATGCAGCATTCAAAACTGAATTGCCTTACCTTGCTGAGGGAGGAGCTGACCAAACAAAGCTGCAGCTGAAGGACAACATAGCTGCTGCCTGCTGAAAACAACAGTTCTGAACATCCTGCATGAGCTGGCAGTCTTACCTCACCACACAACTCCAACTAATTTTGTGGACACAAGGTTCAAATACCACTCACAAACCAGTCACCTGGTGTGACCATGTCAAAGCTTCTGCTTGAACACCAATATTAGGATTGGACACATAGGGAATAACTCCAGAACTTTTATCAGTAGTCTGAACTCTTTGTGGTTCCTGAGCCTGGTGTTTTTTATTGTATTTCTTTCTTTTTCTGTTTTATTCCTGTATTATTAACTCTATCATCACTATTCTCTTATCCATATTCTCACCCTCTTCATTCTCCTTCCTTCTCCTATACTGTAATCCATTGTCCTCCCTCCCAACTACTCTTTCTTCCCCGTTATCATCCACTCTTTTCCCTGTTTTCATTTCCCCCTCTTATCCTCTCCCAACCTGTCACCACACTACCCCTCCCTTTTACACACTCACCACCTGCTGATTAGCCTACTGTACCATCTGTACAAAAACCCAGCCCCTTGCAATCTCTGACACAAACACCTTCCACTACAACAACAGAAAGACTCCTAAATACACACAAGGGCCACAAAACCCAGCAGCCCCATACCTCTTAACCCACTCACCCATCCCTTTTCCTGCCCCCCTTTTATAGTGCCATCTTTACCAATTCCTCAAAATCTATAACTAGCTTAATAGCCATTACTTCCTGCCAACTCTGACTGCTTTTAGATAATATCATCAAGGGATTTCTATGTAATACTTTAACAACTGGACTGGCATTAAGCCTGTGAACTTGTTATTGCTAAATTACACCTTCAAACCAGAGTCAGATAGCACACATAAACTTAGCTAACAAACAACTCAGCCACAGAACAAAAATTAAATCAGGGAAAGTTTAGGCAATCAAATACAACAACTAGTCTGCTAAAAATATTGTTGAATAGCACCAAGTGCAGTGATGGGAAGAAGAAGGGATGGAAACCACTCTCCTCAAAAAAATAATTGAATGCAGGACTCAGTGGGAAGAAATGAAAATGGATACCCAGTTCCTCACCTCAACAAAACAACAATAAATGTAACTAACAAACCCAGCAACATGCACAAAAAAACTCTCAAAAAATAACTCTTAGAGAAATCTCTGAGAAATTCATGAAGATATTAGACATGGTTATTCAAAATGTCCAAGATATACTCAATAAATTTCATGACACAAAAACTAAAGAGCATGAAATGAAACAGAAACAAATATAGGAATTCAGAAAGGACCCCAACAAACATCACAGTGAAACAAAGGACACTATAAAAGGAGAGATACATGAATTAAAGAGGATAACACAAATCATAAAGGATGAGTTGAATAAACATATGGAAAACCTCAGAAGAAAGAATCAAACAGAAATCCTAGAAATAGTCCCTTTAGTCAAACAAAAAACACAGTGGAAGGCCACTACAGCAGATTAGAACAAGTGGAAGACAGAATCTCAGAGCTTGAAGATAAAAGAGAAATTAAAGAAAAAATGGAAGAAATCTTAGTCAAACAACTCAGATGCTGTGAAAGGAATATACAAGAACTCAGTGACTCCAACAAAAGACCAAACTTGAGAATCATGAGCATTCAAGGAGAAGAGGTGCAAGCCAAAGGGATACATAATATTTTCAATAAAATAATAGCAGAAAATTTCCCATCTTATTGACAGAAGTAAACACTGGCCCAGGGTGAAAGGCTGCAAAATTTACCTAGCTAATGGCCCCACAAAACATGCAGAAGTAGCAATACTTATATTAGACAAAACAGACTTCAAACTTAAATTGTTAAACGAGAAAGAGAAGGACACTTCTAATAAAAGGTGCAACACATCAAAAAGGAATAACAATTATCAACTTATATGTTCCCAATCTCAGTGTACCTAATTTCATCAAATAAACACTACAGGACTTAAAAGAACATATAGACTCCAATACAGTGGTAGTGGGAGACTTTAATACCACTCTACCACCAATAGGTAGGTCATCCAAGCAAAAAAGCAACAAAGAAATCCTAAAACTAAATGACACCATAAATCAAAAGGACCTAACTGATAGCTACAGAATATTTCATCCAACGATAACACAACATACACTCTTCTCAGCAGCCCATAGAACTTTCTGCAAAATAGATCATATCTTAGGGTACAAAGCAAGCTTCATCAAATATAAGAAAATAGAAAAAACTCCCTGCATTCTATCTGATCACAATGAATTAAAACTAGAAGTCAACAACAGCAACAACAAAAAACAGCAAAAAACCCCAAAATAATCAGAGACTGAATAATACATTGTTCAATGATCAGTGGGTCATAGTAGAAATAAGAGAGGAAATCAAAAGTTTCTTGGAAGCTACTGAAAATTAAAACCCAACCTACCAGAACCTATGGGACACAGCAAAGGCAGTCCTAAGAGGAAGGTTATAGCCATGAGTGTGTATATTAAAAGTACAGAAAAAGGACTGGAGGTGTGGCTTAAGTGGTAGGATGCTTGCTTGACTCTCTAAGTTCAAACCCCAGTCGAACCAAGAAAATAAAAGTACAGAAAGATCTCAAATAAACGACCTAATGCTACATATCAAACTCCTAGAAATGTAAGAGCAAGCAAA
Source organism: Castor canadensis (assembly GCF_047511655.1). Lineage (NCBI taxonomy): Eukaryota > Metazoa > Chordata > Mammalia > Rodentia > Castoridae > Castor > Castor canadensis. Next base: position 88,646,863 of record NC_133391.1, on the reverse strand, counting down.
CCCCAAAACAAACAAAAGGAGAGAAATAATAAAAATAATGATGAAAATTAATGCAATAGAGACAAAAAATGCAAAGAATCAGTGAAACAAAAAGTTGGCTTTTTGAAAAAATAAACAAGATTGACAAGCCTCTAGCAAATCTGACTAAAATGAGGAGGGAAATGCCCAAATTTGTAAAATCAGAAAAGAAAAAAGGGAGATAATAACAAGCACCAAGGAAATCCAGGGGACTCATCAGAGACTACTTTGAAAACCTTTATTCCAATAAATTAGAAAATCAAGAAAAAATGGACAAATTTCTAGATAATTATGACCATCCAAAACTGAACCAAGAAGATATTAACCACCTGAACAGATTTATAATACATAATGAAATAGAAGCAGCAAAAAAGAGTCTCCAAAACAGAAGTCCATTACTTGACAGATTCTCAACTGAATTCTAACACACATTCAAAGAAGAACTAATACTAACACTCCTTAAACTTTTCCACAAAATAGTAAAGGAAGGAACACTGCCTAACTCATTCTATGAAGCCAGTATTACACCCATCTCTAAACCAGAGAAGGACACATCCAAAAAGGAGAACTACAGGCCAATATCATTAATGAACATCGATGCAAAATTCCTCAATAAAATAATGGCAAACTGAATCCAACAACATATCAGAGAGATCATTCACCACAACCTAGTCGCTTCATCCCAGGGATGCAGGGATGATTCAACATATATTAAACAATAAATGTAATATAGCACATTAATAGGACCAAAGACAAAAATAACATGATCATCCCAATAGATTCAGAAAAAGTCTTTCATAAGATTCAACACCATTTCATGATAAAAACTCTTAAGAAAACTAGGAATAGAAGGAATGTACCACAACATTATAAAGGCTATATATGACAAATGTATAGCCAACATCATAATTCATGGGGAAAATCTGAAACCATTCCCCTGAAACTCAGGAACGAGACAAGGGTGCCCACTCTTCCCACTGCTATTCAACATAGTCCTGGAATTCCTAGCCAGAGCAATATGTCAAAGAAGAAATAAAAGGAATACAAATAGGTAAAGAAACAGTCAAAATATCTCTATTTGCAGACAACGTGATCCTATACCTCAAAGACCCAAAAAACTCCACCCCAAAACTCCCAGACACCATAAATTAGCAGGACACAACTTATAAAAGTCACTAGCTTTTCTATATAACAACAATGAACAAATTGAGAAGGAATATAGGAAAACAATTCCATTTTTTTACATAAAAAAATCAAACACCTAGGAGTAAACTTAATGAAGGATACAATGACCTCTAGAATGTGAACTATAAACCATGGAAGAGAGAGACTGAGGAAGAATACAGAAGGTGGAATGATCTCCTATGATCATGGATGGGCAGAATCTACACAGTATAAATGGCTATACTACCAAAAGCAATTCCTGTCAAAATCCCAATGACATTCATCACAGAGATTGAAAAATCTACCATAAAGTTCATTTGGAAACACAAGAGAACACATTGGCCAAGGCAATACTCAGCAAAAAGAACAGTGATAGGGATATCACAATCCCTGACCATAGCAATAAAAACAGCATGGTACTGGCACAAAAACTAAAATAAAGACCTGTGGGACAGAAAAGAGTACCTGGATATGAATCCACACAGCTATGCCACCTTAATTTTGACAAAGCCAACAAAAATATATGATGGAGAAAATATAACCTCTTCAACAAATATTGCTGGGAAAAGTGGCTGTCTGACTGCAGAAAACTGAAATTAGATCCTTGCTTCTCACCCTGTATTAGTATCAACTCAAAGTGGATCAAGGACCTTAATATCAGACCCGAAACCTTGCAGTTAGTACAAGAAAGATCAGGGAATACCCTGGAAACAATAGGTATAGGCAAGGACTTCCTCATTAGATCTCCAGCACTCTAGCAACTAAGAGATAGATGGACAAATGGGAAATAAAATTAAAAAGCTTCTTCATACACACACAAAAAAATGGTCTTTCAATTGAGGAGAACACTCATAGAGTGGGAGAAAATATTTGATAGCTATACATCAAAGGACTGATAACTAGAATATACAGGGGATTTAAAAAATTCAACTCTCCAAAAATCAATGAACCAATAAAGAAGTGGACAACTGAACTAAACAGAACTTTTTCTAACGAAGGATTCCAAACGGCAAAAAAACACATGAAAAAATGCTCACAGTCTTTGGCCATAAAAGAAATGCAAATCAAAACCACCCTAAGACTCCACCTCACCCCTGTTAGAATGGCTAGCATCAGGAACACACCAACAACAAATGTTGGCAAGGATGCAGGAAAAAAGGAACCCTCATACGCTGCTGGTGGTAATGTAGATTAGTACAACTACCAGGAAAAACAATGTGGAGGCTCCTTGAAAAACTAAAGATAGACCTGCCATCCAATCCAGCAATTCCACTCCTCAGGAATGCAACTCAGGTTATTCCAAAGACACTTGCACACCCATGTTTATTGCACTACAACTCACAATAGCAAGCTATGGAAACAACCAAGATGCCCCACATCCGACGAATGGATCACAAAAATAAAGTGTTTATACACAATGGAATTTTACTTAGCCTCAAAGAAGAATGAAATTTTGGCATTCGCAAGTAAATGGATGGAACTAGAGAACGTCATCTTAAATGAAGTTAGCCAGACTCAGAAGGCCAAAAATCACATGTTCTACCTCATATGCGGATTATAGACCCAAAACAAGTGCAGTATTATTGGCTATGGATCACACACTAAGGGGAGAATACACAGGGGAGAAATAGGAGAAGGAAAAGAAACCGAAAACTTAAATGTGGTTGATGTACTCTCTGTTGAGGAATAAAGTAATTTTTAATTGGCAGAGGCCACTGTGGGAAATAGTGAAGAGGTCTTGTAGAGACAAACCAATGTGGGTTGTAATACACAAGTGCATGGAAGCAATTCTAGGAATCTCTCTATATAGCTATCTTTACCTCAAACTAGCAAAAATGATATATATTTCTTATTATCTCCTGTGTTTTCTCTTCAACAAAATTGGAGAACAAGAGGACAGAACAGGATCTGCCCAGGAAAAGGTAGGAGGGGGAAGGGGGTAAGGGGGACGGAGCACAAACAATTTATACACATGTAAGTAAATATAAAAATGTTAAAAGGAGAAAATAAAAAATATAAAAAACTACAATATGTTTGTAAGATTTCAATAGAGAAATATAATTTAATTAAGCACTAAATCATTAAATCAGCAGAAAAAAAGAATGCAATAAAATTCATCATGAAACATAGGAATGTTGTGCCACAATAATATGAATGAATTTGAAATCAAATAATGGAATTATAGTCATGATGAAACAATGCAAAGCAAATACAGTAAACCCAACTTATTCATGGATTTACTACTCATAGTTTTGATCAAGCATGATCAAAGTTAATAATAAACAAAAAAAAGACATTTCAAAATCCAAATTTTATATTCCATGTGTGCATTATGCAGCTCAGTTAATGCAGAAAAGCTCTGTCAGTTCTGTGTTATCCTCAGTGTGTTTAAATCATTGTGTGATCTGCTGAATGTTTCACGGCCCTTAATTTTGTGAAAATATTCCTCCTCAATCGCTAAATGGTATCCCAAAAGCATGGTAAAAGTTGTGGTAATCCTTCCCAGCCAAAAACAGGCATGTAATGTGCTTAAGTAAAGTGATAAAGTAAAAACTTTAGGTTTGTTGAAAGATGACATATCTATTGCAGAAGTTAGATAATGTTATGTGAAAGAGAATTAAGCACTCACAATATTCAAGAAAAATAGCATGAAATAAGATTTAGTTTTGGTGAGCAGTATTAATGTATACAATGGTAATTTTTGTGACGGGTTATTTAGACTACTCCATGCAGTTTCAAATTACGAATGATCAGATGTACTGTATGTACTATACAGGTAAATATGAGAACTTTTAGAATACTGAACTTGGGATATGCATCCCAAGAATCTCTGGCATTTCCTCAATGGGTGATCTACTTGGAACCATATACACACAGATACCAATGGCCTACTGTACAGGAATTCAGGCAAAACAAGACATGATATCCAGAAATCCTAGGCTGTAAGACAGGAATTGAAAGAATTTATGAAAGTTGAAGGTAAAATAATTCAGTATAAAGATTAAACCACAAGAGCACAAAAGATAATATACTCATGGTATGGTGGGAAGAGAATAACAAGTTTGAGACCAGCCGAGAGAAAGAGGGAGTTATAGAAAATGAGAGAGGGGGAGAAGGAGATGGAGGGGGTAGGAAGGGAAAGAGAGAGAACTTGTAGGAAGGGAAAGAGTCAGAACTTGTAGGACTGTTTTGATCAGAATCAAGTACGGTGGTCCTCAAAAATCACTCAATAAGTTGAAGTACTGTTTTATTTTGTGATGTGGTAAGATATGGAAGGTTCAATTTTTTTTTCTCTGAGGGGAGGGCACAGCATATTGATTTCACTGGATTCCTGATGGATTGAAGTACTATTCTTCTTGATGTTGTATATTCTTTGGATTAATTATATGGCAATATGTTCCTGATCTTAGTAATGCTGCATCTTCAAGAGACAAGGCCTTGGTCATTATCCTTTCCTGTGATTAACTTGAGAGATACGAGCTTTCCTTCCCCACAACCTTTGGCTCTGTTGAGGTAGAGTTCCTGGTTACCAAGGGAAGAAGTTTTTGCTATCAGAAGACATGGTAAAGACTCCACTAAACTTAGTTAGAAAAGTATATCGCAGTCATTTAGCACTTCTCAAATCATCATAGTTTGAATAAATGAGAGGAGTAATTATAGTCATCCCAGGTGTTACATGCTTTGGTTATCATGAGGAGAATAGGATCATTGCAGCCATTTGAGATCAGTATTGAGGGCATGGTATTCATTAGACTTTGTGGTTTGTGGGAAAATATTTCCATGTCCAATAATAACTTCAAATATATTTAATTTGTAGAAAAATCTTTAAATATGTAATTTTGAAGGGAAAAAATAAGTGTTTAGCTTTATACTGATTACAAACAAGTATTCAACAGTTACGATGTATCCCATTGCAAGTAATAGAATCTTCTCACTAGTACTGGCTTAAGCAATGAAGTGATCTATCTACCTATATCTATCTATCTATCATGTACCTATCTATACATAGATATGTGCTTATGTATCTATGCATTTTAAACAACAAAATCCCAAAGTTAGGGAATTCAACAGTTGTTTTTGTAGCTCCATTATATCATCTCACTGTAAATATATCTATGGAATATTTGCTCATATACCTCTCCCTGATTGTTAGAATATAGCTACTGACACTTAGATCTATTCATAACATCATTATCCAGGAGTATAAGACAAGAGAGAGGAGGTGGAATGTAAAATTTTTCTTATTGTGAGGCAGAATCTTTACACTTTCTAGTCTGTTTTATTACCTAGAAACATGCCAATAAGGTGTTTGACATCCTTTATTTTTAAAGATTTTAGTATTAATTTTAACATTAAGATTGAGTGTCCAAGTATCTCCAGGCTTTGAGTTGTAACACCCAAAAGATTTCTCTTTTGCAATTTTAATAAAGATGACCATAGTTGAAAAAAAATTGGTCTCTTATCCAATACAGAATATTTTAACTATTGCTTTATGATTAAAAAATTGTGATACTAATGGAAATATCAAAAATTAGTAACCTAAAATCTTGAATATATTGATGTTTAAAAGGATAAAATATTCATGGGTAAAAGCAGCCAAGGAGAGGCTTTATTAATGGGTTTCTTTTGTTTGTTTGTTTCTAAATAAGGCAAGGAAACAGTAATTTTATTATCTGACTACTACATAAGTAGTACGTGGATATGTTCTCTGATTATCAAATGCTATTAGATGGTTAAGGATTGGATTATGCATATGTCAGTAATTTATGCAGATCAAATATAAAAATAAATCTATAATGAATGTTTACAACATATTTGATTTATTTAATATACACTTAAAATGAAAGCTTTTTAATTGCTACTTCTTCAAGCAGATTAGCTCTTCAAACAAACTAATGGAAGAAGTCTTGAGATTTTACTTATGTGTACATTTTGAAATGCCTTGTGCAATAGTTTAAACAATGCCAAAGCAGCAGCCATTAGGGGTACTACATACTAAGGTTCTAGTGTAAGTATTTTCACAGTGTTACTCTACACATTAGAAAAATAGCTACTGCAGCTCTGACTCCAAACTTGCATACTAAAATTCTAATTATTCCTAGTGGTTTGGAGGTTGTTTGTCCCTCAATCACAAAAGCTTCTTGAGTTGTAGTCTTGGTGCTGAGTGTGGTGGTGAACTTTTAGAGGTGAAACATACTCTGAGATCCCTGCTTAGTTCATTGTGTGATCCCAGCCTTTCCTGTTTTCCTGCTTTAAAAATATGCTCCTTCCTCTGACGTGCAATCGTGACATTGTGTTCTTCCACAATGTCTTCAACAGAGTTTCTGACGCCAGCATGATCCGTTGGATCTCCAGAACTGTGAACTAAATAAAATTCTTCAAAAGCAGCATTCCTCAGTCATTTCATTATAATAATGGCAAATAGACTAATATACCATCTAAATAGAAATAGAACCAATTCCAACTGTGGAGGAAGAGTATACTGAAACATCCCGTGTTTGAATTTCTAGATCCGTACTTTCCATTTAATATTTTTATGCTTGCTTATTCACATGCCAGTGTAATATTTCATATCTTAAAGGCTTTTGAGGGAAAATATGTACAGAGCAGAAAAGATTTCCATCTTTATTGGGATTTACCTATATGATAGATTAGATAACATCATAACGTAAGAAGTAAAGAAATAGACCTGGAACTAGGTAGCAAAAATATTGCACTAGAGTTTTGTGTTATAATAGCTTTAATCTAGCTTTTCTCACATCAATTTATAGAAGTGAATGATAACTGTACTTAATGAAGGAAATGTCTATATATTTAGATTATGTGTGAATTTTATTTCTGACGATCCATGACAAAAGACTATGAGAGGGTAAAGTTAAGAACAAAAAAATGACAAAATAATTAAGCACACAACTAATTTATGTGGGCTATGAAGAAAAATTAGACCTTTTTAAGTACATTACCCACAAAAATACTTAAAAATCTAAAGTACTTTATAAGAATGTCTGGATTCATAGAGAAAAATTTAAAAATTCTTTTTCTCTGTATAGAATACTATATGAGTGCTTCTATCCTGATCTATCCTGATAAACATAATAGACTAACACACCAGGCCACAGAATCAAGTACTTAAAGATATTTCTCTACCTTATCCAGCTAGTATTTGCAAATATTCAAAATATGTTTGAGTTTTCAAACTTTTAGATCTCTTTTGGTGATATAATAGGTATGTTCTTTCAATATAGTCGTTGTAAACTATTTTTAAATAAAAATATATATTGCTAAAAGAACACAAAGCATGAATGCACAGTTTCACCAACATATTGATCTTCACAGGAAGGCATTCAGAAATTGAGTAATTGAATGTTATCTCCAAATCTGGAATTCCCCATGTAATCTCTTCCAGATACTAATTCCCAGAGACAGTCACTAGCCTAGTTCCTTCCAATGTGGGTTGATTTTGCTTGGTTTTGAAATGTGTAAGTGGAAAGATATATTTGTAATCTTTTGTATTTAGCTACATTTACTCGACATTACGTTTATTAGTCTATGTTGTGGTATGTGGCAATATTGGTTCGTTTTCATCATTCTATACTATCGTATTCCATCCTATGAAAATACTACATTTCTTTGGCATTCTATTGCTGGTACATATTCAGTTGTTCTTAACTTTTGATATTGCAATAGTACTGTTATCAATGGTTTCATATATTTTCTTGTGCTATGTATATATATATATATATATATATATATATATGTTGCGCTATAAATAAGAATGTGGGCCACAAGTTTTACTTAGGCTCAGATTTGGTTGATATTGCCAGTTTACTAGAGCAGATGTACTCATTTCCAAAAATTTGGTATTCTATGACTGGTAAAATTGTTCAAATTCGTTGCAATTCTTGCTATTGTCAGTTTTTCTATTTTTAGATAATTCTGGTTTGTGTGTGTTCGTGTCTGTGTGTGTGTCTATCTGTAGGTCTATGAGATGATATTCCATTTGCCTATTTTTCTTTCCACCTACATTAATATATTATTTTCCTGCAATAAAATATCCTCAATTGAAGTGTACTGATTTTTTAAAGTTTTCACAAAGTAATCCCCTCCAAAATTTGTAGAAGTCTTTTTATATGCTTGTTTGACAGATATATTTGCATATGTTCAAGTGCCTATACACATTTATGCACACATGTGTAGATGAGCATTTTTTGTTTATATACATATTTTTAAAACTATTCTACTCTTGACATCATTCTTTTAAAGATTTTTTTTCATTTTAATGCTGCCAAACTTTTTCAAGTTGTTATTTATAATTGCACTTAGTATGTAGTTTATTTTTGTATCTAACTCAAGTTCACGGAGTTTTTTCTTAGATCCTTTATTATGTTTTATTTTGACATCAAGGTATACATTTTGTCTGGATTAATTTTGTGTCAGATATGTGTGAAGAATGCCTGTATATCTCATAATTAAAAGGTAAAGTTTATTTCTTTTATATGTTAATCTTATTACCACAGCATGGTTCATTGAAAAAAATCCTTTTATCCATTATGACATAATTTTTATCTCAACTATTAATATAACAGATTGGATTTTATTTGTTATTCTAAGTGCAAATGTAGCTATAAGAGAGAGTATACTCAATAGGCTTTTGTTTAAAAGTTTTCTTGTTCCCACTTGTTTCTTGTTTTTCTCTTTACCTTACACATTTAGAAGAGTGTTGTATAATTTCCACAGAGTTTTGTTGTTCAAACACTCACTCACATACACACACACACACACACATACACATATACACACACCTCTGTGATTTATTAAGTCACTTGAGTCTATAACTGTTGAACATTTATGGCTTTAGTAAATTATCAGCCACTCTCAGTTTAAATGTTGTTCCCAATGTGTGTTGGAGCTGGTTCATATATGCTTGTAAAAGTGATTGCTAAATATTTTAAAATTATGATAGCAAGTTGTTAAATTGTTAATAGGTTTAAATTGGCTATACAGAAAGAAAGCAGTGAATACTGTGAACCAGAGCTTAGTTTCATTTTAGCTGAATTGCTACAGATTGCTGTTTCCACTGTTACCTGTTCAGTGACTACGCTGTTTCATTTGTATTTTATAATCTTCATTATTATTTTGTTTTATTGGAGATTCAAAATTTTAATTTCTAGTTTAATAAATGTTTCTCTTTCTTATGTGCAATATGCTGAAACTCATCTACATTCATTTATTTTCTCATTTTCTAAATTTAAGTAATCTGGTGAAATTTTTCATTTAGTTTTTATTATTTGGAAAAAAATTGTTAAAGTTATTTTCTAAGACTATGCCTAATGACCATACTATCTAGAGATCCCATAATATCTAGAGATGTCATTTTGATTTTGTAGCTTACTGGATTTTGGTTTTAATCTCTCTCTCTCTCCCTCTCTAGTTCCATTTAGGATGAATCTAGTAATTTTTTGATATATGGAGATAAATGATCTTGTAGTCTAAAAGGACAGGAAAAACTGAGCATAAAAGAATAGGATCAGTGGAATAGAAAATTTGTTAGTATAAATAATTGCTGATGATTAAGAACTGGACTTAGGAAGTTAAAAGATAATTATCAGTAGCTAATGATTAAAATTAAGATAACAAAAGAGTGACATGGATTGATAATGACAGTGAATATGAATATGGAAATAAAAGAATTTAATGGAATAAAGAAAACTATCATTGGATCAAAGATCAAGGTTTAACTATGGTCATGAAGATTTACATTAATTATCCAGGATTCATTCATCTTATTTTATAATTTAATGTGGGCACTGTTGGAGAAACATCTTCCCTTTCCTATACCATCCACGTTTAGGAGCCATCACTTTACAGTTTCTATCTGTTCAACTACGTTTTATACTCTACAGATAAATGAAATCACATGCTGTTGTCTTCCTGGTCTCAGCTCACTTAGCATAATGTCCTCCAGCTTTGTTCTTTTTTCATAAATTACAGGATTTCCAGTTTGAAGATAATGATGCTCCACCATATATGTGCTATATATTGTATATATTTATCACACTATGTATAGCATACTTACGTTTATATATATATAAATCATACTTCATCCTACTTATATGCATATGTACATGCTTATTTTATTTTATTTTTTTAGAATAATATTAAGTGGTTTGCTGGATCATATGGTAGTTGTATTTTTCAAATTTTGAGAAACCTCCATGCTGTTTCCCATAATAGTTGTATCAGTGTCTGTTCACACTCAGAGTTTCCTTTCATTCACATCTTCACCAATGCACGTTACCCTTTGATGTATTTATGATAGTCAACCTAACAGATGTGAGATAGATCTCATTTTGGTTTTAAGGGTATGTTGCTGGATTTTAGTGATAGTGATCTTTTTTTCCACATACCTACTGTCCATTTACAGGCCTTTTTTTTTTTTTTTTTTGAGAAATATTTATTTGGATCATTTACTCTTTTTTTCTTGGTACTGAGTTATAAAAGTTATCAGATAATTTATTACTAACTCCATGTCAGACTGTGGTTTACAAATATGTTCTCCCATTCCATAAGCTGCCCTTTCATTTTGTTTCCTTTTTATGTAGAGAATTTTTAATTTGAGACAATTTCAGTTGCTTATTTTTGCCTGTATTTTTGGTGAAAATTAAAAAAAAAATCTTGCTAAACCCAATGTCAAGGAACTTTCCCCCATACCTTTTATTCTGGCAGTTTTATGGTTTCAGATCATATTGTTAATTTTTGATCAATTTTCAGTTGACTTTTGTGTAAGGCATAAGATAAATTTTCAATTTTAATTTTTATATGGATATTCACTTGTTCCAACTCTGTTTGTCTAGGAGACAATTTTTCAGCACTTTGTATTCATGTTGTCTTTGTCCAAATTAGTTGAGCACATGTTTGTGGATTTATTTCCTAGTTTTCCATCTGTTTCTGTTGATGTGTCTGCTCATGTGATAATACCATGCTCTTTGATTATGATAACTTTATAGTGAATTTTGAAACCAGGTGTAATGCTTCCATATTTGTTCTTCCTTTTCAAGATTGCTTTGGCTATTCAGTGACTTTTTAGGTTTGCTTTGTAGTTTAAGATTCTTTTATTTTGTATGTCTATGAAAATTTTCATTGGAATTTTGAGAGGTTGGCATTAAGTCTGTTGATGACTTTGGACAGTACAGATATGTTAACTATATTAATTCGTCCAAACTGTGAGCATGGGTATTTCTCCATTTATTTTTGTGTTCTTTAATTTCATAGTAGATTTAAGGAAATAATAGTAAATATCAAAGTACAAGTGAATTATGGAGACTCAAACATGAGAAAACATCAGCAAAACTAAAATTTGCTTTAAAATAACCAAAAGTGATAAATTTTTAGCAAAGTTAAGAAATAAAGATGTAGTATCAGAAATGAAAAAGAAGACCGTGCAAGTTATACCAGAAAAAATACAAAGGATCATGGAGAATATTCTGAATAACTGTATCAATGTGGTACCTATAATATGAAATTTATTGATTGTTTATCCGTTGCTGTTGTCACAGAAGTCCTGAAAACCTGTGAAATTTCCTGAATGAGAGAAGTCTTTTTTATTCATAGTAGTCTGGTAATATCTGAATTTATGCTCATGAATTCCTTAAGATGGGATCCTGAGATAGCTTTAAGGTGGACCTGGTCCACAAAGGTAAAGTGATCAGAGGGATTGACATCAACCCTACCCACTGACACCTGCACAGAAGGGACAGAAGATGAAAGTTGCAGCAAACTTTTAAGCAAGAGGATTTGATGAACTTCCAGTTTACTGACCACGTGGAGACGCTAAGACAGTGACCTGCCTAAAGCACAAAGGAGCTCTGTCTCCTGTCTTCACACCTTCTGCTAACCATCTCTTCATTCAGTATTCTTCTGTATCTTTCATAATAGTCTTCACCTACATCTTTCATAATAGTTTTCATTATAACCCAGAAAACATAGTTAAGTATTTCTCCAAGCTTTGTGAGCTGTTGTAGCAAATTATCTGAATGCAAGGAAGGTGTCGTAGATCCCAGTTACAGACATTTAGTCAGAATTATCAGTAACCCTCACTTGAAAGTGGAGTCTGATATAAGGACAGTTATGTGGTATAAATCATGGAGTAAGATCCTAAACTCTTTCCAGATAGATGAAGACAAGATTGAATTGAATTATTTATACTCAGTGGGGGTACACTGGATAATTATTTGATATTTGTGGAAAACTCCCCACCTCGTATAGAAGTACCTTGTGTTAAGTATGAGAGATAACTCAGAAATTGTACGTTTTTTCCATTTTAACGAGCAAAACAATTTGGATAATCTAAAACAAATGGATAAATTCCTTGAAATATGCATCCTAACAAGACTGAATCATGAAAAATAAAAGATCTGGATAAAACTTTAGTGAGGAGATTAGATTGAATCAGTAATCAAAAATCTCTCAAAAAAAAAAAAAAAGGCCAGAACTGTGTAGCTTCACTAAAGAAATTTAAACCTCTAAGGAAGAACTGGTGACACACTTTCTCAAACTTTTCCAAATATCAAAGAGGAAAAAATATTTTCAAAGTCTTTTATGAGAACTGACAGAAAGGTCAGATAATGGCATTATAAAATAAATAAAAAGAAAAGTTGCAAACCAATATTGCATTTAGTGAACATAGATGCAAAATTCCTCAAAAACATTAGCATGATCAACAGAATTTATGTCTGGGTATAAGAATGGTTCAATATAAGCACATCCATAAATGGAATATATCTTCTTAACGAAAGAAAGAACAAAAACCATAATAACCATCTCATTACATATAGAAAAAGTAGTTGCAGGATCAAATACCTTTTCAAGATAAAATGCTCAACAAATAAGTATAGAAGGAATAAATCTCAATATGTTAAAGAAAACTAGAACTTTTATATCAGATGCCAACGAACTGGGCCTTTGCAGTAAAGATAGATTTCCTTATTATGCTTAACAGAAAACAAATCTGCTATTTTCTTAACAAGGAGTCACTATCATTTCTATTTTCAATATTGTTTCTTTGACAAATATTCTTCCAAAAATAATTCAGAAATAAGGTGATTAAATCTCATTTGAAAGTGTGCAAAAGCTGTGATAAATATATGAAGAACTATCTTCCAATCAATTGTGTCCATTATATTTCTGTGATAATAACGTGTGAGCCCATCTGTGAGTTTCAAATTGCATCTTACTATTTTTTCTTTTTTCAACTCCTCACAGTGTTTTCCCCGTGTTTTAGACAACAAAAGACTGCATCATGTTGATAATTGCATATAGAATTTTTAACATTTTAGTAGAAGATATTATATATAACAAAACTGACTTGTTTCTACTTATATTGTCTTATTATATAATTTTGGGGTATTTAAGAAGGCCTCTTTTTTTTTCCTTTATTGTTGTTCGGGGTGGGGATACATTGTGGCATTTTCACAGGTTCTTACAATATGTCAAGTATATTATATACACCTAATTTGTCTAAAAATTGCTTTAGATACTATCAGCCTTTAACTAAAGCTTTTTGATATTCTTTTTAACATTTACATCCCTGTAATTATTAGAATTCAATAAAATGCACCATTGAGGTCAAATTATTTCCATCAGTAAGATGGTCTTATTTATTCTAGCATTCTGCTTTCATATAAAAGTCTTGACACGTCTAACGCATTAAACATGGAATCAGGTTTAAGGTATACTATAATCATTAAATATATTTGAGATTTAAATGATAGTGAATACATATAAATCATATATTATAGTTATAAAATATGTATTTTAAATACATACAATTAGATTTTACATATCTATATATTTAATAACTAAAGTGTATGTGTATGCTAGTTTTGCATCACTATTAGAAATAGCTTAGAGGATCAATTTATAAAGACAAAAGGTTTATTGTGCCTAAGTGTTTAGAGGTTCTAGTCTGTGATCATGTCGACCCATTGCTTTAGCCCACAATTAGGGTGCAGGATGGCAACCATGGACTGCATGGCAGAGTGAACTTGCTCACATCAACATCAGGAAAACATAAAAAGAGAAAGAAGAGGCAGAGTTCCTACAGATTTCTTTGGGTCCATGCCTCTAATGATCTAAAGACCTCACACATTGGCTTTTGGGGGGCACAAGATCCCCACTACAGCAATACATCTATAATAACTCAAAACCTTTATATGAACTACAAGCTTTAAAGGTTATAATTTAGATAAGAGGTTTAAATAAACTATTTTATGAAATTAATTGGAACTGTTTCATTTTGTTTTTAATGCAGCTGCTAGAAAATTTAAAATCAAATTAGCTATTTTAAATTTATTTTTAGTGAACAATGCTTGGGTAGTATATTCTGACTGTTACCCATGGAATCTAATGTACTTAAGTATATTCAATCTGGTGGCTTTTACTTAAGATTCACTTGCCTTTCAGAGATATAACCACTCCTTCACCACAGACAGTGATTACATAGAAGCAGACTATAGTCAAATGGTGAGAAAGAATTTATCTGGATAATGTTTGAAAGGGAAAAAAAGCCTAAGATCCAAAAAAAGAAAAGTTCTTATGTATGTCAGTGTATATGTAACTGTCTCTCTATATGCGTACATATGTAAATTTATATAAAAATAAAAACAGTATGTATTTTATGTTTTTGAAATGCACTTTTTTTCTATGAGAAGTAAACAATGAATGATAATTTATTTCAATGGACAATTTAAATCTGATAAAACAAAACTCAACATAAATTATCAATTATTTTAAAAATATGTACGTATTATATGTGTGACAAAACTGATATCTAAGTTTTACATGATGTTCAATATACCTGTTACAAATGTTGTATGCTACTTAACATATGGCACTAGTTTTTACTTTAATTCCATATAAAACTTACAACTCATGCCATGTGCTGCATTGCATATATGGTACATAATATATATATTAAAAATATTGTTTATGTATTTATAATGCTTACATTATAAGCATTACTCATATGATATTTGTTTTAAATATGTTATATGATGTATATATGCTATATAAGACAAGCTATCTCATGCATTCCACATATTTTATGAAACACATATTTGTATAATATATGTTTGTTTTAAAATTTTAATAGTTTTGTGGATAAGATTTTTCTTATTGGTTGGGAGAAGTGATATCTTATTCACTATAATATTTCTCATAGAAAAGCAGGAAATTTGCTTTGAACAAAATAGATAACAGAATGTTCTCTGAGTTCTCATTGTTTCCCAAGGAATACACATAGAACTAGGTTTTCAAATCTACCAAATTTTCTGTGGCTTGTCCTGCATTTAATGGATGCTGATCAAATAGATTTGTGAATAGATTAATTTTATTCATCACAGGTCATCAAAATTCTTTTCTTACCTCAGTCTTTAATTTAAAAATTTTACAAAATATTTAATTATCATTTTCAATTGCATGTCAGGTTAAAAGATACTGAGATTATCATTCACAGGTGGTTAGATGTTAGCCTCATTCTATTGGCAGCACTGCAACCACACATCCAAAGAGATTTCAGTTTTCTATTTCATTTCAAGAGCTATGTTAAGTCCCTTAAATAATGCAATCTCTGTAATAATGCAGCCAAGCAAATAAATAAATTGACCTTTCACGGTTTCTTAATGGTCAAACAAGATAAGAACTATTACAATTATATAAAATGAATTTTTGTAAATAATCAAAATAATAACTGTAGTGGGAAGCAAATTAAACCGATTATTTGAAAAAGTCAAAATAAGACACTCACTAAATCTCACTGATGATTCCGTTATTTTCTTCCTGGATCTTATTTGAAATAATTACTATGACAATTTTTAAGGAAAATGGTTATATTTAGAAGACCACAAACTGCAGCAGTCTATGATGGGTTGGAAGTGTGGCTCAAGGAGAAGAGTGCCTGCCTAGAAAGAATAAAACTGTGACTTAAAATCCCCGTATGGAATCTATGTTCAAAGAAGACATTCTCCTGTGCATTTTATGTAGTATTTTCTTTCAACTTTATATTTTTGGGTCTATGAAAAATGTTATCGTAAGAATGTTACATTGTTTTTTTGGTGATATTAGGGTTTGAACTCAGGGCCTCATCCTTTCTAGGCAGGTGCTCTACCACTTGAGCCACTCCACCAACTTATTTTACATCCTATTCTCTCTTTTTGTTTTTGCATTAGTGAAGTTTTGAAACCAAGGCCTTGTACAGACTAGGCAAGTCCTCTGCCACTTGAACCATGCCCCTCAACCCTTTTTGCTTTTAGCTACTTTTCAGATAAGTTCTTGTGCTTTTGATTGGGACAGCCTCACATCTTGATCCTCCTACCTATAACTCCCAAGTAGCTGAGATTATAGAAATGCTTCATCACACCCAGCTTGTTTCTGAGATGGGGTCTAGCTAAATTTTTGCTGTACTTGCACTTAAACCATGATTCTCCTATCTCTTGCCTCCCAAGTTGTTGAGACTACAGGCATGAACCACCATACCTGGTCCTATTTAACATTCTTTTCAAAGACATATGCTTGAGTGGTCAATATTATTATAATATCTACCAAAATCGGGTTGACATTTTAAAAGGTATCATCAAAGAACAAATAAAAATGCACACAATAATGAACACTTGAACACATAAACACAACCATATCAAAAGTAAGGAAAACAGACAGCAGGAGAAGCAGAGACAACAAGTAAAATCTGTAGAAAATGGAAAATAATATTGCAAATAAATCAAATCATAATAGTATTAAAATGAATATGAATAGGTTCAACACAATAAGATTAAATTAGGAAGTAAAAGTGAAAATATAAAGGGAGGTATTTCATAGATTTAAAAGTGAAAAACATAACTAAGTAAACCATGCTTACTGTTTGTGGGCTTCTAAGTGTAACCATTTTCCATAAAAATTATCATAGTAATTATTTTAAATAAGATCCAGGAGGAAAATAACAGAATCATCACTGAAATTTAATGAGTGTCTTATTTTGGCATTTAAAAATAATCATCAGTTGTTCAATAAGGCATTTTACAACACCAAAAGCAAATACTTTGTGTAAGGAAAAGTCTTCTGAAAAATTCTCAGAACTAACAAAAGAGAAATCCAGTTACACATGAGGTGAAATATTGCTTTATAAAATATCTGATGCTCAGGACTTACAATTCTTCAGTGTTAGCCTGTCAAAATCATGGGGGCATATTAGGAAAGTGACATTTCTCATCAGGTAAGAATTCATTGCACAGACTGGATTTTTTTAAATTTGATGTAGTAAAATGTTGTTATAAATATTTTTGAGCATAAATATAGCTTTTCATATGAATTTAGGTACTTCAGACTTTTTTATTTTACAGAAAATGAAAAACATTATAACACTTTGAAGGAAAATTCTAGCTAATATAGTTGTAAAAAAGTGCCTCTTCTTTAATTTCAAATTCCTGTAGAGATATATATTTCTACCTGATATAGAAAGATACATTAGACAAGTACATCATCCTCACTCTGTTTACACTGTACATTTATGGGCCATAAATTTAGGCTGTAAATACTCATGAAAGGGTGAAAATTAATGCATAGAATGCTGACAACATAACCAAACCTGTTGTGGTATACCTAATTAGAAAAATTTTCTCCATCAAATTATAGTAATAATATTCAAATTGCATAGGATGATGTAACAATCTTTTAGGTTAAATAGCTGAAAAAATACTACAATTTTTTGAATGGTACTGCAGTTCTTTACTCAGGGTCTCATGATTACAAAGCAAGTACCATCTGAGTCATGTCCCAAGTCTTTGTAGCTTTAGTTATTTTTCAGACAGGGTCTTACATTTTTTTCCCAGGCCAGCCTCCTACTGTTATACTCCCCCCTCTGCCCCCTATATAACTATTATTACAGGCTTCTTCATCACACCTGGCCTGTTCTTTGAGGTAAGTTCTTGTACCCATCTCTCCACCCCCATTCTCCATCAAATGTTACCCTCAAATCATAATACACCTATCCTCCCTGTCAAGTAGGTGAGACTACAGGTGTGAACCATCACCCTAGTCCTGAACAGTTTTTCTCTAACAATAATTTAATTCTAAAATCCTCAAATTATTTTAGTAACAATATACTGAATGAATACTCTGTCACCAAATTAGCATCAAACATACAGACATCTAAGAAGGTCAGGAAAAAAGTCAAATATAACCATAGAATATAGATGTTTTCACATCAACCTTCACTAAATCAGACATTGCTGCTTGAAAGGTGTGATTTTTCTCTTTTTAGGACAGTACTGGGGTTTTGCTTTAGTTCTTTTTCCAATAGGAAGCTTCCTAGGGCCAGCTTCAGATTGCAGTCATCCTACCTATGGCCTTCTACTAGCTGGGATCACAAAAGTTTATCACCATGCTCAACTTACTTGTCTGAAGATCTTGCTAAGAAAAAAGTTTAAGGCCAAGAAAAGAATAACATATTTATTGAGCATATCACAAATATTAAACACTATGTCAAAATTTTACATCATCTCATTAAAGGCTGCCACATTTACAGAAATATATGTACATCTATAAGTGTGTAATATTTATTATTTCAGTCTGGGACCCACAGGAAAAAGACATGTGTAGAAGTTATGTGCCAAAAGAAACCACACTATGCAGAATCAACCAGTGAGAAGACTTCAGTGCAATCTCTGATAACGTATTTACAAATCGATTACACATCCTTACTATATATATTCATTTGAAAATTGAAATTACACAAATAGTGTTATATTATATGTTTGTCTTTTAGTGAACATGTTATAAAGTATAGCTGTGATTTAATTACAATTTGAATGATGATTTTAAGAACAACACAATATGCCATTCAACCCATAACATAATATCTTTAAATCATACTTATGAATATCCAGTTCCCAAAATTTACAACTATATTTTAAAAAATTGCCATGTAGTTTATTTCTCAACATAAATTGTTAAATTAAAACTGTTGAGATTAAAAAATCATAACAGTTATTTATGAATTATGAATATTTGATGCTTTACTCAATATTTAAATTACAACTATTTATCGTTTTATTTTTATTTGTTGTGTATGACAAGAAGAGTTTTTAGTTTTGAATTTATTCTTTTAATAACTTACTTCATTTTTCCTTTTTATTTGAGTCCTTTGGAAGCTCTGGTTGGTCATGAGACTACTTAAATATTTACAGTTTATTTTAATGTAATAGATGTCCTGAAAATTTGCACTGTGTCAGGTGGAAGGTGGAAGTTGGAGACTCAATCAATAACTCACTCATTCATTGTCTGAGAGTTGTTGGTTATCATGCATTCCAGTCTTTACATGTACAGCATTTCTCTCGAATTTCAATGATATGACTGCAGTTTCACATGCCACTATAGAACTCTTAAAGTTATAATTTTAGCTGTTTCCAAGGAGGGAGGTTTTGCCCATTAATAACAACTGTTTGTTCTGCTTTAGACCACCAGTTCTTAGAGAGGCTGCATGGTATCTAATGCCTAGATCACAAGTTATGTACTATTGAGTAAGTTTCATAATCACATTTTGCCTAAATCTCATCATATCAAAAAAGCAATAATATTATTGACATCCTAAGAAATTTGTAAATTTTTATTGATATAATACATGCATTGGTGGAAAAACACATACAAACTCACTGGAAATTGGCTAAGACTTAAATACTCAATGAAATCAGGCAATTTTTATTGATAATAAAGGACATTTTCTTTCTTCTTTTGTTTCTTTTCTTTTCTCTTTCTTTCTTTGTCTTCTTTCTTTTGCCTTCATAATTATTCCTTTAACATATGTTTCAGTATTATCTCTTATTTGTGCTTTATTTTAACAATTAACTACTTAATTGATTAATAAATTAGCAATACCTATATTTCTGTAATTTTCCCTAACTTTGGCTTTTAGTGATATGTAAAACTTACTCAGGTTTTGTATTGTAGAATATTATTGAGACAAAGCTCTATAAACAGTTCTGTTTACCATTTGCTGTAAATTTTATCTTTTCATGTAATTGTATGATTTTTAATATTATAGTCTTTATCTCTTTTTTATTCATTAGCATATTATAGTTGTACTAGGCATAAATTGTGATACTTACAAAATTGCTTAGAGTATAACTTAAGTTAGATTTACCCCCTTTCTTTTTCTCCTTTATTCCCTCTCCTGCCTTTCTTAAAACAGTATCAACAAGTCTCAATGTTCCATTATCAGATATGAATATGTAGTACTTCCACCATATTTACCCTCTTTTGCCGTTTCCTTATGCCTTTCCATTGGTACCAAACTCAGGAGAGGAGTTGTTTTATCTTCCTGGACTTCCTTCATTTCTTGAAAAAAAAGGATATTTTTAAATGATAGTTACACAGGAGTTTCACTATGATATTTGCATGTATATGCGTATGGTTCATCCTTATAAATATGTGTGTGTATGTGTGTGTGTGTCTGCGTTTCTCAAGTCTATATTATGGGTTCATGGCTCCACTGTTAATAGTATTTTCAATATTTTCCTAAACTTTTGCAAAACATTTTGTGCATAATATCCTCTCTTACATAGTACAGATTTGCCATGAGTTCTTCATGTATCTGCTTTTGCTTGTGCTTACGACCATTCCTCTTTTGGAAGTGGCAAAGCCTGAGCCAATATTCTCTCTTCTGGAAGCATAACTTCATATAGATTTTAGTAGTGGGCTATAAACATTTCTTTATCCATCAATAAGCTTCTCATTTCTCATTTTTTCCCTGTTCATTTCATAGAGCAGGGTCAACTCCTTCATTTTTCATTGTGTGATTCTATCTCAGTCTCCTCTTTTTAAAGGGTCCTGTTATTTTATCAGTTGGGAACGTCACTAACATTTTATTCTGAAAACAGCAGCCAACTGATTTAGCAATATATTTTTTAACTTTTAGAACAGTATCTATTCATGCATTTTCTCTATTAATTTCTTGTATCATAAACTATTTCAAACAACTCATTACTCTAATATGCTAGTTTTCTGAGTCAGTCATACATTGACACTTCTTGTGATATTGTCATTTATTAACCATGTTACTTGGTAAATTTACTTGACATTTTAAGCCTTTATCAACTCTTCTTTAAAATAGAGAAATAAGAATACTTCACTCACAAGATTGGACATGGAGCAAGTTAATTCATATGTAATACTAAACAGGGAGCAGAGCATCTAACACTGCCTGTAATGACTACAGTGTAGCAAATGTCAGTCCATATACTGTGGGTATGAGAGAGTATTTTTACCATGTAAATAAACTTTCCAAAAGTATAAAAGGAGTTCCTCAGCTCTCATTTTTCATTTCCTCATGGAGAGAAATGAAATGGTCCTGGCAAAGATAGACACGGCATGCTGTTATACACCAGGAGAATGGATGCTATATTTATATTCTACTAATTTGTAGCATAAACATGAGGAAAACCTTGTATTGGAGAATAATAGGCAAGACACTGGTGATAAACATCACTGTAGGTTACACCTATGCACACAGTCTTCTGAAAAAAAATTAGATTACTGAAATTTTAGGAAACTGGGTTTGGGATGTGAACATAGAGGAAATTTGATCCAGGGATAGTTAAATACAAGAAGAACCCATTCTCATTGGGAAAGGTACCTCTACATCCCCAATATAAACCAGTTTGTTTTGGAGCAACATGATAACTTTTTTCCATTTTTTAAATTGTTGTACTGGATGGGGGTACATTGTAGCATTTACAAAAGTTCCTAAAATATATCAAATATATCATACTTGAATTCACCCCCTCCACCATTCTCCTTTATCCTACCATCCCCTCATTCCTGGAATAGTTTCAACAGGTTTCATTTTTCCATTTACATACATGTGAACATATTATTTGTACTGTGTTTGCCTTCCTACACCCCTTTCCCCCCTCTTCCTCCTCCCACTGTTATTAATGCCCCCAGACAGGACCTGCTCCACCTTCCTGCTCTCTGATTTTATAAAAGAAAAAAAATGACATTTTCGTTTGTTTAAAATAACTACACAGTGAGTTTCCTTGTATTATAGCCCAAATTGGTTCATCTCTTTTTTTCTTCTTTTTACCTTAGTCCCTTTTTATGGTAGTTTCAGCAGGCTTAACAATTCTATATTCATTCTTGTACAGAGAATACATCAACCATATTCACCTAATTAGCTTCCTTTGTTTACCCTTACCCTCTCATATATAATCTCCCTTTAGAGTAACATGACTATTTTGTATTTGTTACTCTTCTTGACCTTCACAATTGATAATTTATCATTGCCTTTATTATCATTATTAAGCAGTCATTCTTTCCTTCTTTTTCTGTTTCTTTGCAGGTTCTTCTAATTTGCCCAGACTCTCCTTGAATTCATGATAGTCCTGCCTCAGCCTCCTGAGTAGCTGGGAGTACAGGTATACACCATTGTGTTCAACTTAAAACAGTTGCTCTTGATTTTATTTATTGTTCTCATGGATGTCCATGAGTGCTCTTGTACAGATGCACAATGACTGATTTGATCATGAGGTAGTTTAGAAGATAAACCTACTTCATCTTTATCTTTAAGGCACTCTTTATCATTAACTAGAATTTTACTTATTGAGATCACATATCCTTAAGTGGATGGCACTACTGGCACCAATGCCAGTTTACCTGCATTTTTGCTTTCATTTTTCCCTGAATTGTAGTCTCCAGTGACAATAAAAAACTGGTAGTTATAAAAGCAGAGGAAATCATACCCAGGAAGTTTTCAGTGTCAGTATGATTTTACAAGTGGTCAAGAACTAGAATGGAGAAATACTGACTTACATTCTGTATTTTTTTTTTCATTCCAGGAATTTTGCTCAGTTTTAGAAAAGAAATTTCATTTATCAATTGCAATTCCCAATACCACTTCAAAAGTGGCAATATTTTTGGAAACATTAAAAATGTCTCGTAGATTTTGGAAATTAAGAAGGTTTTAGTCTTTATTTCCAGTGGTGCTGTGGTTGTCTCTTTTTTAATTTCTTAGGAGAATTGGGAGAGGAAGATGAAGAGAGTAGTGTCAGATGTCATTTGGACAATTATTTTCAATTAAAGTTGAAAATACCAAATGAAGTGAATTAAATCTCAGATTTCTCCTGCACTGCTCACTTAAAACTGAATTACATCACTTGAAATCTTGAGGCAAAGAGAAGAGACCAAAAGATCAAATTCTGCATAGTCAATATTATCTGAACCTGAAAAATTATCTGCACAGGCAACACATTGTTCTTGTCATGCTCCAGGCAAACCTATGACATTTACCATGAGGATTCTCCTGCTGAAGTTTTCCAAAGAAAAAGTGAAGACTTCCATTCCCTCTTCCAGGAACAGGAAACTCATTCCTTTAAAAGTGTTTTATTTTAAGTGAAGGACTCTCAGCTTTTCAAATAAAATTTGAATCTTGTTTACTCTTAGAGAAGAATCAAATCTTTTTCAATTACCTATTTATATTTCAAAACATATAGTGTATTCTTTTGTGACATTTCCTGTGCTTCTGACTTTGCACTGCTGAGGAGAAGGAACAAAATACATGAAGCACATATCTTAGCAAGCTGAGATGGAAGTAGGATAAAGATGACATGAAACATACAAGAATGTACTTGTGTAAGAAAACAAAATGCATATTCAACAATACAAAAGTGAATATGCGAGTTGTGGTAGACATGGTAATGAAAACAGACATCAAACTTAAGTTTGACAATGATTGGTGAAATGCAAAATTTTAAACCTATTTTACATATTGTAAA
Source organism: Castor canadensis (assembly GCF_047511655.1). Taxonomy (NCBI): domain Eukaryota; kingdom Metazoa; phylum Chordata; class Mammalia; order Rodentia; family Castoridae; genus Castor; species Castor canadensis. The sequence continues at coordinate 88,622,864 of NC_133391.1, read as the reverse complement.
GCACATAGTTTGCATAAACCATAATTCAGAGAAAATTATTTGGGTTAATTTCCTATAAATCAACCACTAAAGAAACTGAGGTGTATAGGTTATACTACAGACAAAATCTTTTATGCACTCTGGTTTAAAACCCAACATTATCAAAAAACCATCATAAATCAAGAAGGATTCAAAATTGGAACAACAAGTAAAACTGTTGCATCAGATATTCTGAGCATGTCTAATAATTCTTATTCTTATGTTCAAGTCAAAAGAAAAATTTCATTATTTGTTTTGAAATATAAAACATACAGTGATAATAAAATTTGTGTGCTTATTGTTCATGGTTAAGCTTTCTTTCAGTATAAAGGCTTAGTTACTAATAGGGTTATTTTTTAAAATCATTTGCATTATTAAAGGATTTTTAAATCTAAAGACTAATAAGTAGTATATTAAATAATTAGTGGGTTCAAACAACTAAAGCAGAAAATTTGAGTGATTTTCTTAAGTTTCAATAAAATATTAGGTAAAAGAAACAAATGCCTTTCTTAGAAACTGGTTTGAATTCTTTCCATAAAAATAATAGCTAGTTTTAATGGATGGGCTAAAACAATTTCCTGTTACAATAGGATTAGATGATATATTTGTCTATTAATCTCAGAAATAGAAATACTTTTTAAAAAACTTCATGTTTTACTAAATGAACCTTGCTGAAATATCATTTTGTAATTCTTGTTTTTCATTAAAACAAAATGAAGCATTTAAGATTTTCAGGAGATGAAAATATCAAAGGAATAAGTCATACTTCAAGGTTAGATATTATAGAAATTATAAAATGAATAATACAATTGCATCAAGAAATGAGAGAATGAGTATAAATAAAGAGGAAAACCAAGGTATCCCACTTGTTAGCAGAAGGGATTTCCAGGAAGCCAGGAAAGTAGAAGTTTCAAGGCTTTTCTGTTTCACTGACCTTTTTCCAGGTCTCATAGTTAATTTTGAATTCGTAACTTGGTAGTTTTATAACTTGGATTTGTAACTTGGTAGTCTGGAGTCTGCCCATGGGATAGCTTCAGGCCTGATGGATGTTAGTGTGCAAGTGTACAGGGAAGAAAAGGACAGAGACAAGTGGGGAAAGATGGGGAGGAGGCAGGGATACAGGAACAGTAAAAGACTGATTTTCTTGATTGTAGATACTTCATCCTTATTGATAGTTTTTGCTGTTGCTTTGATTTTTAGGCGTATTTTAGTTTATTCTTAAGCTAAAGGTAGAACTACTGTATGATCCAGCCCTGATGCTAGTTTTTTCTTCCTATTCAATAAGATGGGTTTTTACTTTCATGTTAGCACTTATTTTGGCAAAGAAGACAAGTGACAAAATATTGGATTAAGAACTAAAGTAGGCTTTATCTTTTAGTTTATGAATTTAAACAATTAGGTTGACTTTATGAATCTAGAAATCACAAGCAAATCATCTAAGTTTGTTTTTCTTGTAATTTTTTTAACGAGTGCATTATATTTTGCCTTCATTTGCTGACATCTAAATTTAGGTAGGGTTTAATTCTTTTCTCTGAAGGACATGCATTCTTTCATTTAATTACTGCAGGTGGTAAAAACTATTTGAAAATACTAATATATTTTTTCTTCTTTTGCACCAAATACTGAGTGACTTTTTACTTTTTTTAGTGCATATGAATTGTGCAGAGATTTCATTGTGGTATTTCCATACACTAATACAATGTACTTTAACCAAATTTTTCCCATCTTATGGTTCTTACTTCCTCTCCCCCAATGAACATTTTAGTGTATTTCATTATTCTATATTCATATATGTATATGAATTTCTTTGATAATATTCTTCACTTTCTTCTTCAAAAACTCATAGCATAATTTGAAAACCTGATCACTTAACACTTTATTCTGCAATCATGTTTCTTGTCACAAAAATGTTCCATATTCACTGAAATATTTATTTTTAGACATATTTTATACATTAAGATAGACATTACTATGAGATTTTTCCTCAAACCAAAAAAAATTCCCCCTCATTCCACACCCTAGACTGGAATATTATCAATTACATGAATAGAATTTCATGATTACATGATTTGTGGCAAAGTTGTGCTGAAGGAGTGAGATTATTCTAGTGAGACTCATCTAATCATATAACCTACTTAGAAGTCAGTGAGTTTGGTAAGTACAGGGAAAAGGAAATCAGAAGACTTTCTTTATGTTTATTACTGTATGCTAACTGAGCAAAGGGATTTCAATGGGCTATTTCTGTACATGCATATAATATACTTTGATCAAATTTTATACCTAATCATCTTTTTTGGGGGTGGGGAATGAGACTGGGGTTTGAACTCAAGACTTTGTACTTGAAAAACAGGTGCTCTCCTGCTTGATCCACATCTCCAGCTCATTTTGTTCTAGTTATTTTGGGGATGGGGGTCTCATGAACTATTTTCCCAGGCTGGGCTTAAACCATGATTCTCCCAATCTCAGCCAACCAAGTAGCTAAGATTATAGATGTGAGAAACCAGCACCCAATGGATGTTAAGCCTTGGTCCACTGAAGAAATGGCAAAGATTTTTCTCCCATTCTGTATGTTTTCTCTTGATTTCAGTAATTGTTTCCTTTGATGTGCAGAAGCTTTTTATCTGTTATCCTCCCATTTGTCAATTCTTTCTTTTATTTACTGAGCAATTGGAGTCCTATGTTGAGAAAGCTATTATCTATGCTTATATTTTTAAGAGTCTTTTCTATATCTTCCTCCAACAGGTTCAAAATTTCAGGCCTTATACTTACAGGCTTGATAAATTTGAATTAATTTGTGGACAATATGAGAGTTAGGTGTCTAGACTCAGTTTTTTACATATGGATATCTACTTTCCCAATACCATTATCTGAAGACAGTCTTATTCTCCAAAGTATGTTTTTTTTGACTACTTTGTCCAAATCAATGGCTATATTTGGGTAGGATTATGTTTTGACTCCCCACTCTAGTCCTTTGATCTATGTGTTTTTTTATGATAGTACCTTGCCATTTTTGTTACTGTAACCTAGTAGTATAATTTGAAATTAGATATGTGACACCTGTTGCATTGCTCTAACTGTTTTAGGTCTTTTGTGCTTTCACATGAATTTTAGGATTGATTCTTCTCTTTCTGAGAAAAATGACATCGGCATTTTGATGGGGATTGAATTGAAACTGCTGATTGCTTTCAATAGTATAGTCATTTTTACAGTATTAGTTCTGTTAATCCATGAACATGGATTAAACACCACCATTCGCTGGTGTTTACAATTCCTTTCTTCAAAGTATTATAATTTTAATTGTAGAGCTCTTTTACCTTATCAATCAGGTTTATATGTAGTTATTTAATTTTTTTATACTATTATTAAGAGATTGTTTTCCTGATTTATTTTCAGTGTGTTTATTACTGGTAGATACAAAACATAATGATTTTTGTATGTTGGTTTTGTATTCTGGTATTTTGCTGACAGCGTTTACGGGATCTAAGAAATTGTTGGTGAAGTATTCCAGGTTCTTTTAGGAATAGGAGCATATCATCTACAAATAGTGGTGATGTTACTTCTTCCTTTTCTGTTTGTATAATTTTGTTTTTTCTCTTGAGTTATTACTCTGGCTAAGTATTCAAACAGTTTATTAAGAGTGGAGAGAGTGAACATCCTGTCTCCTTACTGACTTTAGTTGAAATTTTTGTGGCTTTTCCTCATTTAATATGATGTTAGTTATAAATTTTTATATATAGCCATTATTATATTGAGCTATGTTCCTTCTACTCCTAGGTTCTTCAGGGGTTTTATTTTGGAAGGGTGCAGAATTTTGTCAAAGAAATTTTCTGCAGGTATTGATATGATCATGTGATGGTTGTCCTTTATTATTCAACCTTTATTGTTTGTATGTGCTTCATTAGGCTTATTGATTTGCTTATGTTCAAACATCCTTGCCTTTCTGGAATGAAATCAAATTGATCATGGCATATGATCCTTTCAATATGCTGTCAAATTCAATGGGAAGTATTTCAAGGAGGTTTTTTTGTAACTATGTTTATTTTTGTCATGCTCTTATCCTGTTTGGACATAAGGATAAACTGGCTTCATAGAATGAATTTCTTAGAGCTCCTTCCTTTTCTATTTTATTGACTAGTTTGAGTTGTAATGATGTTAGATCTTAAAACTGGTAGAAGTTAGCAGCAAACACATCTCATCTTGATCTTTTCTTTTATGAGGGACTTTGTTACTGCTACAATTCCACTGATTGTTATACATAGATTTAGGTGCATTTTTTTCCTCTTGGTTCAATTTTTAGGTCATATGTATGTAAAACTTTTTCTGTTTCTTGTGGATTTTCCAATTCTTATAGATTTTCCAGTTTAATAGAATAAAATTATTCAAGGTATTCCCAAATGAGCCCCTGAATTTCATTAACATGTAGTACAATACAACCTTTCTCATCTCTAATTTTATTGATTTAGGTCTTCTTCCTCTTTCCTTTGGCTAGTTTGGCTAAGGGTTTGTCAATCTTGTTTGTCTTTCAAAGAACCAACTCTATGCTCCATGGAGTCTTTAGATTATTTGCTTATTCTCCATGTTATTAATTTCTTTCCTGATCTTTATTCACCACTTACTATATTTGAGTTTTATATGTTCTTTCTAAGAGCTTAGGCTCATCAGTATTTTATTTATTTGAAAACTTTCTGGATATTTATACCTAAGCTTTACTTTTAGCACTGCTTTCACGTCATTCCAAACTGTATAATTTTTATTTTAATTTTCATTTGATTCTAGTATATTTTGTATCCCGTTATTTATCTGATGGTTCATTGATCATTCAAAGAGGAAATTTCCCTCTACATATATTCAAATATGTTCTGTAGTTTCTCTTGTGATTAATTTCTATTTTTATTCTATTGTAGTCTGTTAAAATAGAGAAAATTATTTCAATTGTCTTATATTTCTTCAGACTTGCTTAATGTCCTAAAATATTATCTTTTTTAGGAAATGTTCTTTGGGCTGATGAGCAGAATGTGTATTCTGTTGCTGTTGGGTGGAATATTCTGTAGGTATAAGGTCCATTTGATCTATAGTATAGTTCTTTCTGAATATACTTTGTTGGTATATTCTTTAGTCTGGATAACATCTATTTGTGAGAATGGGGTATAATAGTAAACTATATTAGTTTGTAGTGGTCTATCTGTTCATTATGTTGCATACTATTTCTTTTATGAAATTGTATTTGCCAACATTCAGTGTGTATATGTTTATAATTATTATAACTTCCTGATGAATTGTTCCCTTTATTGGTATGAAGTGATCTCCTTTATATTTTCTGACCAATTTTGGAGTCTGCTTGTCAGATGTGAGTATAGCCACTCCTGCTTGCTGTTGTGCTTCATTTTGTTGGAAAATCTTTTTCAATTCTTTCACTTTTAACATTCAATTCTTTTTCTTTTCCTGTGAGGTGTATTTCCTATAGGCAACAAATCATTGAGTGGGGTGTTGTTAATCTAATTTGCTATTTGTGTCTTTGATTAGCAAATTGAGACCATTAATTTTCAGTTATTATTGAAGTAATTCCTACCATTTTTTTGTTTCTGTAGTGTTTGATAACTACCTACTCCTCAGTTGGTTACTTATCTACTCATCTAGTGAGGTTCACTCTTTCCTATATTTTTATGGTTGCATTTATCTTCCTCCTTGCATGCAGGATTTCTTTAAGTATTCCTGCTGCACTGGTTTTGTGGTTATGAATTCCTTTATTTTTTTTTCACAGAAGAGTTTCATTTATTTTTCAATTATGAAGGATAAAACTATCCTTCATTGCTGTATACAATAGTCTAGGTTAATAGATATTTTCTCTTAGGGTTTAAAATGCTTCATTTCATTCCTCCTTTGCTTTCAAGGTTTCTGTTGAGATATCTACCGTTATTCTGATGGTGTTGCATTTATAAGTGATATGGCAGTTCTCTCTTTCAAATCTTGTTCTACAGGTCTAATGTTTTAGCTATAATATGCCTTATAGAGGATCTTTTCTGATCTTGTCTGTTCAGAGTCCTAAAAGTGGATTCTTTTTGCTATTACTTTATGAATGTTTTCTATGTCCTTATTTTCACCTACCGCAGTGGCCATAATTTATGCATTTGTTCTTTTAATTGTGTTCAAGAGGTCTTGCATGGTCTGTTTATACTTATTAATTTTTTCTTTATCTTCTTCTGAATATTCTAATGCAAGTGCCTAGTCCTGAGCCTACCATACCACTCCATTTGATCTACAATCTCTGTTTGTGTCCCCAGGAGCAGCAAGTGTCCCAAGTCTAAGGTGTCCCTTAAATGCGTTACAAACTGGGAGAGCAAAGAGAGCACTGAGTTCTACACTGGCAGGAGGGACAAGACACTTAACCTGCTGGCCTTTATACTTTCAGACACAACCAAGCAGTTCATATATAAGTGAGAAGGGGCGGCTGCATGAGTCATGTGATTAAGAAGGTCTTGGCTCTGATGTTTCTGTCCCTCTTGGCAGCAATCACACACTGGTATGTGATTATTGAAGGTGGATCTTGGTACATTCAAATACTTCTCAGCAGTTTACCTACTGTGGAGGGTCTAGGAGAAAATGGAAATCACATTATTAGAGGGTCTTATTTTTCAGATATCAGACCCATCTGGCAGCAAACACACACATAACCAGGAGACAGGACCAGCAGCCCTGATACTATGCCAGCCACCAGGTTCATGCTCTGTTTCTACAGTGACCCTTAGGCAATGGCACTTGCTCCTTGCCTGATTGGCCAGGGCCTTCAACCATTGTGCCCTTATTGCATGAACTCCCCACTACTTAAATTTCTTAGCAGGCCCATGTCATAGCCCTCTTTTTCTCTCCATGAACATCTTTTGTTTCTTTTTCCATGCAGACATTGTAGGAGGGTACCCCAAGACACTCGGAGCCAGGACTTTTCCTGTTTTTAAAGCACCCAGAAGAATTCAGTCTCAAACATTACGCTCTCTAGGGATGATCTCTTGCTATAGTTCTCAAAAATAAAGGGAGTGACACAATATGTTTCTTCACTAAAGCTAGGCTTCCAAACAAGAGCAATCAATGTGTCACCAAATCCCTGAACTGGGTCTAGGTCTTGAGGTAGATATGGGATTATGGGATTATGCTACAGCTATAATTGCTAATGTGTACCAAGGCCAACTGGCTTACCTTGTGATTGCATTTTGATTCCATACTACATATCAACAGACTCAGGTATGGGGCCTGGGACTTTTTTAGCTCATCTCTATCACTGTTATGTTTCTCCATGGTTTGTTGCTATCTTGCCACATCTTTTGTGATTCTCAATGATCTTCTCTTTTTCTCTTCTTTGTTGCCTGACCCTTCTTATTCATAGTCAAAATGGAGGTAACTTCTAATTCACAATCTTGCCAAGAATCCACAAAGAGTGTGTATTTAAAGATGGAGGGAGACATATGCTTATGAATGTGGGTGCACATTGGGAATGTCAGGGAGGTCCTGAAAGAGGTCATTGGCCAGCATCTGACAAAGAAATATGGAGCAGTTCCACATTAACAAAATTCTACCAAAACTTTTATGGCCTTAGAAGTAAATTCTTCCCTTCAACTCAAGGGGTTGCGAATAAGAGTCCATCTAGTCCACATCTTTATTTTGTCCTTTGGAGACCCTAAGAAGAGAAACTAGCCAATACTACCCAGACTTTAGACTTTACAGAATTGTGACACAATAAATGTATATGTTTGGAATTGCTAAATGTATGGTAAGTTGTTATGCAACAAAAGAAAACTAGTGTTCCTCATTCTAATAGAAATTATTCTTCAAATCATTTTTAAATGACATTTGAAGAAAGGTATAAATCTTCATATCCTTTCATAATTCATTTTCACCCTATGAAATACATTATAATATGGGAAATATGATTTTCCATATATAAGACATAATTTTATTTGGTAATATTTAGTACATTTATTAATGCTAAATTGAACTATTAACTTCCACATTCAACATTGACTCTAAGAGCAAGAATTGTTTTATACTTTCAAAAGGCCAAGTTAATATAGCTTGTCCTTTCATTTTTATGTACCCTTCCTATAATGTATAAATAATGTAAATCATATATATAATGCTTCATAATTGTTATTCTGCAATATTTGATAGTTTCTGTCCATAAAGTCACAATTTATATTCCATAAACACAAGGTCCAATGATATATGGGACATTTTTTGCCTATATAACATAATTGCAAATAGTCTTGGAAAATGTAATCAAGTATTTATATTTAAAGAACATTTATGGGATTCTTTTTTAATGACATATGTGTATACATGTATTTCCTAGTGATCTACTCTACTTTGTTTCAAAACAGTCATCATTTCCTATTGTTGTCCATACTCAACATTATATAAAAATTCTTCATAATTAAATCTTGAAAATTATAAATAGTCATCAAACATTGGTAGACTGCAATAATTGAATGTGATAAACAATATTTCAAATATGAGACCATATTTGCATAAAAATCTATATTATATAACTGTATATATTTAATATAGATTTCTTATATATAGTATATATGAGTATTAAGCATGCTTTTAAAAGTTTTGCACGTTTATAGCAGCATTTTCATACAAATAATACTGATAGCAGTAGCATAAGATAAAGTAATTTTATCCATTACACAATACACTTGACACACTGCCCTCATGATTATCATCCTCACTGATCACACTGTACATTCATTCTTTTTCTAGCTTCATAAACATGCCTGCATTATAACAATACCCAGAAATTCTTTAATGCTTCTATACACTAAATATTTTTTGAAAGCTATATGAATGAAATAAATATTAAGTGATTTCAAAATACTTAGAAAGAATATAAGCATAGAAAATAATATACAATAAAATAAAACATTTGAATTGTCTGAGGTCATAGCATTCTAACGACAGACTCCATTCCAATGTTAACAAATCTAGACATTTCTACAAATTACCTATATAATCTCCACATTTTCACACTTTCAAGCTTTCACTTTTTTCTACTATCCGAAGTCCAAAAAGTTTCCTCCTCTGAGATGTAATCTCTACTTTATTCATGTATTGCAAAATGAAGAATTAGGAAAATTCTCCTGTGAGAATTCTCTTTCTTTAACAAATCAAACAGAAATGCATCTTCAGAGACAGAACCACGGTCTGTGTAGTGCAACCACTTAGATGTAATACCTTCTCTGCTTATTTATATGTTTATAGAATTGGTTAAGTTACCATTATCACTATACCTATTTTTGTAAATTTTATACTGGAATAATAATGCCATTATCTTATGGAGTTATTTCTAGGTTTAAGTAGGAATTAGTATATTCAATTCTTGTAGCACATTACTGTTTTATAGTAAGAACTGTGAAAGAACTCTTACCACCTGAAATTAAAGAAAGTTTTAAATTGTCCTTATGGAGTACCTGATATGGTATAAGAAAACCAATGGGCAGTCTGGCAATGTGAAAATTAGCTTCAAGTACGAATATCTGTTTGACTCAGAGATTAGCTATTTTTCCAGAGAAATGATTAGGAATTTCAACAAATTAATCCCTTCTTCTACATTCCTTCTACTACCCACTCTTCATTAAATTTCTCAGAGGGCCAGGTGCCTATGGCTCATGCCTATAATCCTAGTGACCCAGGAGGTGGAGATCAGGAGGACTATGGTTTGAAGCCAGCCCAGAAAAAATAGTTCATGAGACCCTATCTCAAAAAACCCATCAAAGAAAAAAGGCTGGTGGAGTGGTTCAAGATGTAGGCCCCGAGTTCCAGCCCCAGTATCAACAACAACAAAAAATTCTCAGAGGATGCAAACTGTTTTTAAATTTTCTTTAATCCTCTTTCTGTGAAACATAATTCTGATATAATTTATCTTATTAACCATATGACAGCCAAACATCAACATTTCAAAATCTAGACTCCTTACTTACTATATATTCATATAATTAAAGTCATTATTAAATCATCTTTTTCATTTCAACTTATACATTTTAACCATGCTGTTGAATTGTGTTTCAAAAAAGAATTGCTCATCACACCACTTTCCCAATGAACATTTGTGCTGATGAAGTCTTTGCAACAACTTGCATCTGAGCTGCCTTTCTCAAATCTTTCTATGAAATGTGACTAAGACTAGAGTTTGTCTACCAGCATGGCACACTTAATAGTCTAAAACTAACTGGATGGATAAAAATCATTTTTAGCTATAAATATCGCATTAGTGTTATTGGCAATGACTGGGAAGAATTATATCATGCTGCATAGATATAGAAACAGTTTAACATTAATATCAATATTTTAAGGAAAAAATATAAATAAAAACAGACATAGTAGGTGAAAGCTATAATTTAAGAATATAGATGGGTGCTGGTAGCTCACATATTAACCTTAACTATTTGGGAGGCTGATATTAGTAAAGCTGTGGTTCAAGGCAAACCCAGACAAAAGGTTCATAAGACCCCATCTCAACTTAAAAGTTCTGGGCTTGGTGGTACATCCCTGTCATCCCAGCTATGGCAGGAGGCCTAAGATAGGAATATCATGGTCCAGGTTGTCCTGGGCGAAAAAGGAGACACTATCTTCAAAATAACCAAGAAAAAATAATGGCAGATGTGACTCAAATGGAGAGCTCCTGCCTAGCATGTGAAAACTTCTGAGTTCAAACCCCAGTACCTCAAAGAAAAAAAAGAATAAAAAGGAGAATGAGGCCACAGTAGAAATATTTTTAAAGTACAATTGAATTTAAGAATGTGTCTTGAAGGAAGAATTCAAACACAGCAGGTTAAAAAAAATCCAGTAATATTCAAGCAACATTATGCTATGAGAAAAGCCCGTACATTTAGTGGAGAAAAATGTAAAAAACAAAGTAGACTAAGTTTAAAGTGTGGAGGTAAACTTGTTCTTTGAACATAGAAGTCTGTTTTATCTGAGAAGTCTCTTTCCATAATTAATATGAATGAGGACCCCAATACCCCACTACCTTACATATGCACTGCCTATCAAACTGTACTACAATTATTGATGAACTCAAAAGCAGGGACTGTGTGAAACTCAGTGCTATATCCTCAGAAATTAGCATATAATCAGTGATCAAAAAATTGATATTAAAAATTAATATAACTAAACAAATTATATAACTTTAATTATGCACTCTTCTATTAATTATATAATTAGTTGCCTACAAATTTAATATTGATCACATATGTAAATATGAATTAATTTCTGATAAAATCATAAATTTAGCTATGTATTACTAATTATATTATTACTTTAAAATTAACAGCTGTATATTATTAACTATACTAATTATATAATTTGTATTGTTTTATTAGTTTTAGCAAACTATATCCTGTGGGCCAAATCAAGCCATATCAACTATTTTTATGTATAATTGAATAAAAGTTGTTTTTAAAGATGACCAACTTATAGGTGAACATTTCTGTTCTACTCAATAATAGTAAATATTAACTATAAAATTCAGTTAAGCACTATATTAGCCCTTCCCCAAAGACATATTCATACTCTCATTACAAGATCTTTATTATTAAAAAGTACTCAGTTATTATTATATTTTTAAGACTTTTCAAAAATATAGAAGGTCATAACTTTATATGATAGTATTATGATATATTTTATGTTAACTTATGGTTTGCAAAGCTCATAATATTATTTGACTTTTTGAAGAAAAAAATCTGCCTACATGTACTCTAAGAAGTAATTGTAAATACTTAGATAAGTGATTATAGATAAAGTTAAGGGAAAGATTAATAGGACTAATGAAGCATCCAGCAATTAGGAAGGCAAGGCAGCCATTATCATCTCAGAGAGCTAAAGTACAAGGCGATGGAGATATTAATATCACTCAGTGTGAGATGCAGCTGCAGGAGTGAATTCTGAAACTGACTGCGTAGTCTTTCAGAGACGTTTGTAAAAAATAGCTGGACGTTTTTGCAGATATAGATTCCCTGATATCTCTCTCCTGCTCAACCTTTCACAATACACTGATTGAACTAACTTATGACTAAGTCAGGCAGTAAGGGAACCGAAATGATGAAGTCCTTGGAAATCAGCCTCCAATCTCATGGAGTATGGTGGGAGAGATATGTCATGTTAGAGATTTTTAACATAAAAGGCAAACCAATAATAGACATTTAGATATAAGCATATAGAATCCAACAAAGGAAAAACAGACAGAACATGTAGAGTCTCTGGTCACATGGACCATTTTTTAATTTACTGATCTTTGTCTGGTTTTCAGAGATGTTGATTTCCAGTTTAAAAAAGGAGGGCTGAAAACAAAGCCAAAGGGAACACAGGCTTTTTCTTTTTCTTTTTTTTCCTTTATTGTTGTGCTGGGTGGGGGTACATTGTGGCATTTACAAAAATTCTTTCAATGTATCAAATATATCATACTTAAATTCACCCCTTCCATCACTCTTCTTCAGGAACACAGGCTTATACTCAATAAATAATAATGGTTCATAAAGAAATAATAAAGATGAAAGTATGTTACAAAACTGCACCTTCAAAATTATTATAATAATTTAATAAATATTAAAAGGAAGAAAAATAATGTACAAATTCAAACTTCTTCAGCTCAAAATGTTTACATAAGTGAATACAGGATTTAATTTTGAAATCATGCACAAATTTTATCATTTTCACTACCATTTAGGTACCATCCCATAAGAGTCACCAACAATTCTTACCTGAGCTTCTGCTATAATCTTCAAACAGATTCTTAAATTCCATGCCTATTCTCATACTGATTATTTGTCATACAAAAATCTGCTTTCAATATACATTGTTTTACTCTTTTGCTCAAAATCATTTGAGACTCTCTCATTATATTTTAAATAAGAATCCAAATTCCTTCTTAAAACTCTTCCTCAAAGAATTTTTCTCCTGAATTTCTATGTACAGTGTCCAATATTCTACAGCAAAAGAACTACAGGCTAGTAAACTCGTGTTTTTTTCCAGAGGAAATGACCTGTCTCCATCATGTGTTTCACCTCTAAATACCAGACACAATAATTAGGGAAATTGATAATGAATTTCACACAACCTACTTTTCATCTGAAATGGGATCATTTACACAGATTCTATCTGAAATGGTATTCAGGCTGAAATCATATTTATGATGAGCATCTCTAATTATTCAAGGACACACATTGGCTAAAGATGAACTTAAAATAAATTTTTCAACAATGTACAATAAAATCTTTCAGTCTCTAGCTGCTGAATTCAGAATTAAAATGCCATTTCACTATTTTCCAAGAATGATGGGCAGACATTTGCTTTAGCAGTCTAAAAAAAATAGAAAAATGAAAAAGAGCCAACCATGCTCATTTCTTCCATACTCAGGATTCTCTTCCTGAAGTAATTTATTCTGTCTTCTTACAGACATTCAAATTGCCAATGACTCATAAATGCCAATTTCTCAATTTGAACATACAAAGAAGTTAATAAATCAATGTATTCTCACTGATTACCCAGCTATAATATACTACATAGAGTTACCTCATACTTCATTACAATCTTGCAAGTCTTGCTTTGCTACTAAAGTTTTCAGTCTTGAACTTGTTTTATGAGGCACTATATTTCTGCAACCCACTTTTCCGTTTTTATCCCTCCTTGCACCTTACCATTCCGTTCCCAGTTCTTTTTGCATCCAGATAAAAATGCATTCACACATGTACCTATTTAGTTAATAACTATTTCTCAAATCTAGAGTATAAAGCATGGCTTGGGATTCAGTGTATGTAAACATACATGTTCTCAATGAGCTTAAAGGCCAATAAGTTGTAGGCACTTAAACATATGAAAGTGTGCTATTTAAAAAGAGAAAGAACAAATATTTAAAAAAATATATTAACATAGGGACCTAAGTAGGATAATGAAAACATCACTGCAGGAATATTTTTTTCATGGAGAAAATGAGTAAAATTTGCCATCATTAATGCTTAGGGAATAGGAGGAAACTAAGGAAGAGAAACAAAACTCTCTGCTGTTCCTTTTCATTATCTTTCTTGTCATCTATGTGGTTAGTTCACACTTAAATGTCTTTGTGACCTTTTCAAAATGTAGCCTTCTCTTTAAAGCCTTCCCAAAATCTCAGAATGAATTTTTCATCCTTACCATCTTGCATTGGCATTGACACAATCATCAATCACATGCTCCATGCTGTCTTCTAGATAGTAATTTCTTTGGAGTAGAGACTCTTGCACAATGTTATAACTTTTACAGCACTCCAGCTCCAGATAGAACTAGTAGGTTAGAATAATTTGAGCTGAATCCTGAGATAATTTAGGCCCAAAGAGATTGCGTTACCTATGTCAAACAGCATATTAAAGCAAGTTAAGATAAAGCATGAGTCTTCTAAGATCTCACTAAATTCTTAATTTTTATATTGTTTCCCTCACTTGTCAAACTTCTGAGTCTAGCAGTGGATGAAATTAAAAAATGGATATGGAAAAAAACAGTTCCAGGGAGGTGGGAGCTGGGCACCAGTGGTTCATGCCTGCTATCCTAGATACTTGGGAACTTAAGACATAGAAGATCATGGCTCAAGGTCAGCCCAGGAAAAAGTTTGTGAGATGTCCATCTCAAAGGAAAAAGCAGAGCATGGTGATGCCCATCTGTTATCCCAAACATGGCAAGAAGAGTAAAATAGAAGGATCATGGTCCAGGCTGGCTTGGGCAAAAAGCTAGACACTAACTCCAAAATAACCAGAACAAAAAAGGGCTGGAGATGTGGCTCAAGTGGTACGGTATCAAGAATGAGTTCAAACTCATTTGAACTCATTGAGTTCAAACCCCAGTGTTGGGAAGAGAAAGAGAGAGAGAGAGAGAGAGAGAGAAAGCTGAGTTCCTCCGTTTTTGTCTCCTTATTACTGACAGAAAGCTTTCTACATATTTTCCTTGATTCTTGTGCAAGATGCTTAGATTGCTTCTATCTACCTCTTTCTACTCCATTCTATTTGAGGAAAAGAGAATTAAAAAAATTTAAATCCATATTACTTTGTATTTGGACACTACATGTAAATTAAGATTCGCCAATTTGGTACACTTATGTAAAATAGACAGTGGAATGACTTTCTTTTAAGATGCAGCAAGACAGCAGAAATTACTCTGGAAGAAGTCAGTGCTGGATGGAGCTAGCCCAAATATGCAACTGCTTAGTCATCATCCCCATGAACATACAATTAGCAACCTAGACATTTTATTCACCTTTTGGTAACAACAGTGTTGGTGGTGAAGCCTAAAAGCCAAAGGCCTAATGGCTATGAACTAATTTGCACTGCTTTATTTTTTCACAAGGACTGAATAAGTCTGTAGGTTTAACTGTTTTCTGCTAGAAGCCCTTTGAATGGTTATTATGCTCTGCATTATCTTAACTAATGGAATATACAAAGATTTCCAGCAGATGCACCTTGAAAAATCTTAACGAATCTTTGTATCTTTGCTTACTGCCTATGTATTCATACTATGTGCAACCTGTAAGATGACCTGGAGATTGTTGGATATTCCCTAGGGCCTGACAGCAGGGAGCAAATTAAATCTGAATATATTTTATGATTAAGAGGAATTTCTGTGGATTTAAGAGTAATCTCTACATGCATAAATAAGTCATTAATCAAGTCAGTTTCATAATTTTCAAAACTGTTTTAATTTATTAAGCTCTTTAGTTACTTTAATATTTTATAATCTTAGGGATGAGTCAGAATTATTATGCACTTTTGTGATCTCTAAATATAATACTTAAATGACATTGAACATCATGAGAAAATAGTCTTCTACTGCTTTCTAAATGCTATGTTAAAGGCAGGGAAGTTATGAAAAATAAACGAGGTATACACAAGATGTTTATTCTCAAAGCAGGAAGCAATGATCTTATAAAAATTCTGTTTTCCTGGCATTGTTATTTATGCCACATGGAGTGATTGATAGGGGAATAATTATTTTAGCTAATGTTTCCAGGTATCAAAGAATCTGTGCTACAGTACAGCTTTAGTATATTCCAAGATTTTCTCAAAGTCAGAAGCAGGTTTGTAGCTGAAAAGGTTGCTTTGTTTTCTTTCCTCCATAACCTGAAAGAATTTTAGGTCCTCTGATCCTGCTTACACTATATATTAAGTGAAATATTATATATCTTTATTATAGAAAGCAAAAAGGGTAACTGATTATTCCCACTGATATACCATAATATTTCTAATCACAATATTGCATTGTTTCCACTCATAAATTGAATTAACATAATTAAAGTATATGTTTTAAGTGGTGAGTGTAAAGAAGACAAAGCACAAATCTAGCAATATTACATGATGTAACAGAATACTTATGTAAATGTAGGCAATATTTGATTGACATTGGCTAGATCACTTTTTAATTCTCTGAAAATCACTTTAAATTGGAGGTATATTTTTAGTGCAAATAGATCATTTATTTGTTGATTTATACCTTGTCTTCTTAATGATAAATGTACAAATGATCAAATACCTAATTTTAAACTGACATCCATTGTCAACACATTCATTCAATAGAATAGGAACAGAAATTCAACACTACTAAAATAACAGATCGGAGAATTTTACTGTGAGTTGGACAAGTGGAAAAAATATTGGAACATACTTTATGTGACATTGGTCACTGTGATTAGGAGATGTGTGTTTAATATTTAGTACTTTGTGAATTAGGACTCACTGAAAGACATTTAATGATAGGGCTTTCTTCATCCCCCCCTCTCCTCCCTCTCTTCCTCTCTCTTTCTCTTTCCCTCTCTCTCACTTTGATAGGATCTTGCCATACAGCACAGGATGGCCTAGACCTCACAACCCTCCAGCTTCTGCCCTCCAAGTACTGGGATTACAGCTGGATGCCATTATACCCACTGTTCACAACCTTTCATGATGATTATATTTCAAATATTTGGTTCCCAGGTCTTTGAAAGATAGTTTTGGTTTTGAAAACTGACAAAAGGCTATCCCAAAGGGGCAGCAAAGAATTTATAACTGCAATTTTTCTAACCATGCAAAGAAAAAGAAAGTCATAGTCAAACAGTCAGGGAAAAACCTGAAAAGTTTAGTCTAGCTGATGGGAGCACTGTCTTGGTCACTAACCATGAGGAGTTACTCAAATAAATAATTTTAGCATTCCTTATTAAAATTAGAGATTCATAGAAAATGCCTATTAAAGAATATAGAGCTATTAAATATAAGGAATATTATTTCTAAAAATACAAAGAAAATGCAGGTTGGTTCAAACTTGTTCTGTCACTAGTTCACTAATATTTTCATCTTAGGTTGGCATTGTGGCATTTCTGTCATTTTATTATTTATTTATTATTTATCCAATGCAATGTTGCTCTAACTACTAAGAATTTAAAAGGTATAGTAACTATCTTTAAATTCTCCTAACATCTACAGAATTTTAATTTATTTAATTTCCATTCAAGGAAAATTTAAATTTGACATTCAAATATAGAAAATACTATACTTAATTCCTAATAAGTTTATTTATTCTAAAATTTTGTTACTGCTTCATCACTATAGTTCACTGCTGATTAATGATCTAAAATTATCTCCCCACTAAATTTTCTTCTTTCCTGGCTATATGGTCTTCATTTGAGATTGTATCATGAAAGTGTAACTATATCACCTGTTTCTTTTATATAGCTTCTCTAGATGTTTCCTCTTCTTTAAAATGTCAAAAATGTAAAAGTTCCAATCTACTTAAACTCTTAGTTAAAAACCAGATAATATTATCATTGCTTTTAAATTTTAAGTTAAACATATTTAACTGATACATAAGAGACAAAAATTGTACTTGTCAATGGGGTACAGTGTAAAATTTCAATATATATATATATATATTATGGAATGTTTAAATAGTATAAACATATCTGTCTCCTCAGTCACCATTTTTATGGGGAAAATATTCAAAATCTTTTCCCATAGCTTTTTGAAGGATAAATTTCATTAATATTATCTATAATCACACTACTAGGAAATTCTTTCTACCTTTCCTTTTCCTTTCTCCCACCCTTCCTTTTCCTCTCCTCCCCTCCCTTCTCTTTCTCTCCATTCTCTTCCCCTCCCTTTCCCCTTCTCCTCTCCTTTCCTTTTCTCCTCCTGCTCTTCTTCCTCTTTCTCCTCCTTCTTTTATAGTTATGGAAATTGAGTTTCTTTGTCTCTTGTTGCTGAAGATGGAGCTGAGTATATGTGGAGCACTTGTCTTAACACTGGACTAAACCCCAGTCTGGAATCCCCTTCCCCCCCCTCCCTTCCCTTTACTTCCCCTCCCTTCCCTTTCCTCTTCTCCTCTCCTTACCTTATTTCTCATCTCTCTCCTCCTTTTTATCCGGTTCCTTTCCTTTTCTCCTCCTGCTCCTCTTCCTTTCTTTTACACTTAATGTGAGTTTCTTTGTTTCTTTTTTCTGAAGATTGAATTGAGTATATTTGGAGCACTTGTACTACCACTGAGCTAAATCCCCATTCTGGTACTAGTTTCTTAATTTTGAGTTCACATAATTTGCTCTGGTCATATAGCATACTACTGATTTTTCATATTGATTTTGTATCCTGCAACTTTGCCAATGTCACATATTAGCTCTAACAGTTTTTATTGGAGTCTGGGTTTCTTATACATATGATCATATCTGTAATCAGGAACAGTTTAACTACTTTCCAATTTGGTTGCACTTGATATAATAATATTTATTTTCTATTTTTAAAATTGTATTTCCTATTAATTATATATGTTATAGTTACATTTTTAACTTTGCCTTTTGAAGCATTTTTAAAATGAGTTTGCAGTGTAAGATTTCCCATCTCCATAGTCAACATAAATGATAATTCTGTTCATTTGACTACAACAAAATTAATTTCCATACTAAATTGTTTCATCTTTAAATTGTGTCAGAAAAATGTTAGCACTACGAAGAAAGTACATGTGAACATGTATTTTGAGTATCCACTAATGGCTGAGTGATAGGTAAGTAATTTACTTATATCATTCTATTCAGAATAAGGACTATTCTTCTCAGAATAGAACTATTATTACTCTATAACAATGTCCTGGTATTCTCATTTGTTAGGAGTTTGTCATATTGATTCCCATACTTTGACGTGTAAGAAAAGTAATTTCAGGCTTCATTACACACCAGTCTTCTAAATCCCACAAAAAGTTTTTATTCAGTACCTGGAATTTAGATACATGTGTTTTTAAGTTGCCCTCAGGTGATTCTGAAGCAAGTGAACCTCAAATCAGACCTTGAGGAGCACAGTCATAACTGAAATGAGTGGCCAGTTAGCTCTCTATATAACTGAAATCAAGTGTAAAAAAAGCCTAGATGGAAAGCCATAATCTTAGTTCTTAATATACTTCAGTATTTATACTCATAAATATTACCAATAAGATTTGATAAAATTATATTAACATTGCTTTCTAATTAAGTTTCCCATGCATTTGTGACTATTGTTCTCTACTACTTTTTGTGTTTTAAGATTACTTGGTATTAAGAAACCTCTTTCAATTGCTTTAGGTGATGGGGGAGGGGTTTAGAGGAAGAGATGATGGGGACAATATAAATAATGTACAATATAAGTCTAACCTGAATTGTAACTATGAATCCCCCATATAATGAATATATCCTAATATAATGTAAATTTTATAATTTAAATTTCTTTTCATCCATAGAAATCACTAAACATATTTTTATATTAACTCATTATTTAATTTTTTCATATATATCTTTGAAATTCTAACAAGTTTATCTTAGGTATTTGAGAAAGATTTAATAATGATTTAATAAAGATTTCATAAGATTTAATGCTTGTGTGCATGCATATCAAAAAAGTCATTATTAAAACAATAAAAGTATGTTGAACCACCCCTGTATCCCTGGGATGAAGCCAACTTGTTCCTGGTGTATGTATGAACTTTCTGGTATGTTGTTGGATTCGGTTTGCCATTATTTTATTGAGGATTTTTGCATGGATATTCGTTAAGGAAATTGGCCTGTAGTTCTCCTTTTTGGAGGTGTCTTTGTCTAGTTTTGTGATGACAGTAATATTGGTTTCATAAAATGAGTTAGGCAGTGTTCCTTCCCTTTCTATTTCATGGAACAGTTTTAGGAGAGTTGGTATTAGTTCTTCTTTAAATGTTTGACAGAATTCAGCAGTGAATCCATGAGGTCCTGGAATTTTCCTTTTTGGGAGACTTTTGATTGCTGCTTCAATTACTTTTTGTATTATAGATCTATTCAAGTGATTAATATTCTCTTGGTTCAGTTTTGGATGGTTGTAAATTTCTAGAAATCTGTCCATTTCTTCAAAATTTTCAAATTTATTAGAGTATAGGCTCTCATCTAGTCTCCAATGATTTCCTGGATTTCTGTGGTATTTGTTGTAGTCTCCCCTTTTGCATTTCTGATTTTACTGATTTGGGTCTTTTCTCTCCTCATTTCAGTCAGGTTTGCAAGGGTCTGTCAATCTTATTTATTTTTTCAAAGATTCAGCTTTTTGTTTCATTGATTCTTTTACGCATGTTTTTGTTTCTATTTCATTGATTTCAGCTCTTATTTTAATTATTTCTTTCCTTCTGCTTGTTTTGGGATTTGCTTGTTCTTGTTTTTCTAGGAGTTTGAGATGTAGTATTAGATCATAGATTTGAGATCTTTCTATACTTTTATTATATGCACTCATGGCTGTAAACTTTCCTCTTAGGAATCTCTTTGTTGTATCCCATGGGTTCTGGTAGGTTGTGTTTTAATTTTCATTAACTTCCAGGAAGCTTTTAATTTCCTCGTTTATTTCATCAGTGACCCATTTGTCATTGAGCAATGTGTTGTTCAGCTTCCAATTGTTTGCCTGTTTTTTTACTGCTGTTTATCTGGTTAATTTCTAGTTTTAATGCATTGTGGTCAGATAGAATGCATGGGATTATTTCTATTTTCTTATATTTGCTGAGTCTTGCTTTGTGTCCTAAGATATGATCAATTTTTGAGAAGGTTCCATGGGCTGCTAAGAAGAACGTATATTGTGCAGAAGTTGGATGAAATATTCTGTAGACATCAGCTAGGTCCATTTGATGTACAGTGTGATTTAGTTCTAGGATTTCTTTATTGGTGATAGGAGGGTATGAAGTTCTCCCAGTACCACTGTGTTGCAGTTTACATATGTTTTTAAGTACTTCACAGTATGTTTGATGAAATTGGGTACATTTGGTGTTTTTTTCCTTTTACTAGTATAGAGCACATCAATAGAAGCAAAGACAAAAAACACTTGATCATCTCAATAGATGCAGAAAAAGCCTTTGACAAGATCCAACACAACTTAATGATAAAAGCTGTAAGAAAACTAGGAATAGAAGGAACGTACCTCAACATTGTAAAGGCTATATATGAAAAATGAACAGCCAACATCAAACTTAATGGTGAAAATCTGAAACCATTCACACTAAAATCAGGAATGAGACAAGGGTGCCCACTATCCCCACCCCCCACATAGTACTGGAATTTCTAGCCAGAGCAATTAGGGAAGAAGAAGAAATAAAGGAATACAAATAGGTAAAGAAACTGTCAAAATATCCTTATTTGCAGATGATATGATTCTATACCTTAAAGACCCAAAAAACTCTTAGACACCATAAGCTGCTATAGCAAGGTAGCAGGATACAAAATAAACTTACAAAAATCATTAGGTTTTCTATACACCAACAACTAACAAACTGAGAAGGAATATATGGAAACAATTCCATTCAGAATAACCTCAAAAAAAAAAAAATCAAACACCTAGGAGTAAACTTAACAAAGGATGTGAATGACCCCTACAAAGAGAATTATACACTCCTGAAGAAAGAGATGAAGGAAGACTATAGAAGATGGAAAAATCTCCCATGCTCATGGATTGATAAAATCAACATAGTAAAAATGGCTATACTATCAAAAGCAATCTGCATGTTTAATGCAATTTCCATCAAAATCCCAATGACATTCATCATAGAGATTGAAAAATCTACCATAAAGTTCATTTGGAAATGTAAGATACTGTGAATAACCAAGGCAATACTCAGCAAAAAGAGCAATCCTGACGGTATCACAATACCTGACTTGAAACTATATTACAAATCAATAACAATAAAAACAGCATGATACTGGCACAGAAACAGACATGAAGACCAGTGGAAAAGAGTAGAGGACCCACACAACTATACCCACCACATTTTTGGCAATGGTGCCAAAAATATACGATGGAAAAAAGACAGCCTCTTCAACAAATGTTGCTGGGAAAAGTGGTTATCCATCTGCAAGAAACTGAAACTAGATCCATGTCTATCACCCTCTAATAGTATCAACTCAAAATGGATCAAGGACCTTAATATCAGACCTGAAACTCTGAAGTTAGTACAGGAAAAAGCAGGGAATACTCTGGAACTAATATGTGTAGCAAAGGATTTCCTCAATAGAAAGCCAGCAGCTCAGCAACTAAGAGAAAGGATGGACAAATGGGACTTCATAAAATTAAAAAGCTTCTGCACAACAAAGGAAATGGTCTCTAAACTGAAGAGACCACCCACAGAGTGGGAGAAAATATTTCCCAGCTATACATCAGACAAGCGACTGATAACCAGATTATACAGGGAACTTAAGAACCTGAACTCTCCTAAAATCAATGAACCAATTAAGAAATGGGCAACTGACTTAAAAAGAACTTTCTCAAAAGAAGAAATTCAAATGGCAAAAAAACACATGAAAAAAATGCTCAGCATCTCTAACCATAAAGGAAATGCAAATCAAAACCACACTAAGATTCCACCTCACCCCTGTTAGAATAGCCATCATCAAAAACACCACCAACAACAAGTGTTGGTGAGGATGTGGGGAAAAAGAAACCCTCAGACACTTTTGGTAGGAATGCAAGCTGGTGCAACTACTCTGGAAGAAAATTTGGAGGCTTTATAAAAATCTAAGCATAGACCTGCCATATGATCCAGTAATCCCACTCCTGGGCATATACCCAAAGGATGCAACACACATTACTCCAGAGGCACCTGCACACTCGTTTATTGCAGCACTATTCACAATAGCCAAGTTACGGAAACAACCAAGATACTCCAATACTGATGAATGGATCCAGAAAATGTGGTATTTATACACAATGGTATTTTACTCAGCCATGAAGAACAATGAAATCTTACCATTCATATGTAAATGGATGGAACTGGAGAGCATCATTCTGAGTGAGGTTAGCCAGATTCAGAAGACCAAAAATTGTATGTTCTCCCTCATATGCAGACTTTAGATCTAGGGCAAATGTAGCAATGTTGTTGGACTTAGATCACATGACAAGAGGAGACCATATACAGGAAATATGGGAATAGGTAGAAAACCCAAAACATGAAAGTGTTTGATGTCCCCACTCCAGAGGAACTCATACAGAAACCTTAAAGTGACAGAGATTAACAGAAAAGGATCATGAACCAGTGTAAATATCAGTTAGTGATGAATCAAATTGGGTTGTAACACATTGTTGTACATGAATACAATGCTAGGAATCTTTCTGTATAGCTATCCTTAATTCAGCTAGCAAAAACACTTTGTCTTCCTTATTATGCTTATGTCTTTTCTTCAACACAGTTAAAGGGCAGAACAGGTCCTTCCTGGAAGTGAGGAGGGTGGTGGTGAGAAGGTGAGGGAGGGGGACATGGGGGAGAAATGACCCAAACAATGTATGTACATGTGAATAAATGAATAAATAAAATATTACAATTAAATAAATAAATAAAATAAAACAATAAATGTTAGTTTGCATTATTTAATTATTTCCATATCTGTTTCAAATAGAAAATAAACATTTATTGACTAGCAATTATCTTTTAAAACTCACAAAATCTCTTTAAACATTTCTTATTTTTCAATGAGAAATATTTAATAAAGAAGCTTGCTAACTATTCTTTTCTTTCTATGACTGGAGATTTCCCCTGGGAAAAGAAAGAAGATAACATAGTTTGTTTATATATCTGTAGATGACAGTTCTGCTCTCACACACAAATGGCATTTGCTAGTAGTTTCCTATGGATGTGTCTAATCCAAAATCATTTATGGTAACATGAAATGTACAGTTTTATGTTTATTAAATGCAAATGATGTGTTGCCATTACGACTTTCTTGTTAAGTCATGAAGATGCATTTATTAGCTAGAAAATTAACAAATCTTGGTCAAAATCCATTTGGATATAGGACAAAGTAAGATAAAGAGCTGTGTAATAACCCTTATTTTTTCCCTGCTTTTCTAATACCTTGTAATTATTTGAATCCTTGATATCAAGAGGACTGGTAAGAGCACTGATTTCTGTGAATCTGATTTAAAAATTTTATTCATTGTGATTTATCAGTCATCATACATGACTTCCACCTCTTCATTTATAATAATGTGAATCATTAATCCGTGGTAGCTTATTATTCCAGGTTAAAGAAATTGATATGGCTTAATGTCTATATTTACCTATATATGTATTCATATATATACATATTTGTCTATAACTGTGTATATGTGCATAGATTCATATCTATGTATAGAGAGATATGAAGGGATACATCTATATATAATATACATTATCAATACTTATATTTTATATCATGGATAATAGGTATTTCTTATTAGAAAATGAAATATATCAAGAATGCAGACTTAATATAAAGACCTTGCTTTATTGTGTACATTCAGACACAAGTTACTGAAGACAAATTGTTGAGACTTTGTGATGATTTGACTAGAGATTAAGGAATAAGATTACATTGAGATTAAGGAATAAGATTACATTGAGATTATTGTTGTAAATGAAAGGTGTGTAGTTTTCTTGAACAATACATAGCACTTTCTGTGCCTCATCATCAGTCAACTGCCAATAGTGCCTATAACAAGCATTAACAAAACAAGTGTTCTTTAGTCCTCACTTATGGAAAAATTACTTTGCTTTCTTTTAATTGGCAAGGCTCTAAGCAATTTTAGTAGATGTCCTACTTCCTCTTTGTTGAATAAGGTTGATAAGAGTATCATACAATTTTTGAGGGGATTGTTTGCTTCTAGTTTTTAGTCATACATGGGCACTTGATAAAGTTAGAAAGAGTAGCATCTCCTGAGACTAGTAGTGTTTGCAATTCAACAGATTAGATAGATTAACAAATAACAAATTAAAGTTAGCAATACATGCAGTAGTAGATATCAGTTAAGTCCATCAAGTCATGGTAAGACCCTAAGAATCTGTTTTGATCAGAGAACAGTAGTACTATCATAGAACTTGCATTTTCCCTAAGTTTATATAAATCTTTGAACAGTTATTGTTCCTTAAACAATTGTATACAAATCATCATTCATAACTTTTTGCTGGTGACCATGAAACATTTGTTAATTGTTCATGATGATTTAAATGCAGGAATTGAAATTGTTTAGTAAATTTTATAGCAATTTGGCACTGGTGGAACCATCTAGAATGGGATCAGTAGACTTGTCTCATCAAACAAGGTATAGACCAGTTAGGTGCTATCAGAGTTGGAGGTGATGGGATTTAAGTGCCAGAAACATGCTACAAAGTAGCATGCTACAAAGTAACAAAGGTTACTTTGTTAAGTATTAAAAAAAATATGTGCACAATATACATAATGCCAAAATAATTTATTTGAAAGAACTCTAAATTTAGTGACTGATGTAAGATTGAAATGGATATATAAAATATAATGTAACTGAATTCTTTTTGAATAAAAATTGAAATGAATATTCTAAACATCCTTAAATAGTTTTATTTATTTATTTATTTACTTTTAACCACATTTTTTGTTTATTTTCTTATTCATATGTGCATACAAGACTTGGGTCAAAATTCTCCCCCCTGCCCCCACCCCCTCCCTTACGACCCCCTCCACCCCTCCCTCCCTCCCCACCCCCTCAATACCCAGCAGAAACTATTTTGCCCTTATTTCTAATTTTGTTGAAGAGAGAGTATAAGCAATAATAGGAAGGAACAAGTGTTTTTGATGGTTGAAATAAGGATAGCTATACAGGGAGTTGACTCACATTAATTTCTTCTGCATGTGTGTTACCTTTTAAGTTAATTCTTTTTGATCTAACCTTTTCTCTAGTTCCTGGTCCCCTCTTCCTATTGGCCTCAGTTGCATTTAAGGTATCTGCTTTAGTTTCTCTGTGTTAAGGGCAACAAATGTTAGCTAATTTTTTAGGTGTCTTACCTATCCTCACCTCTTCCTTGTGTGTTCTCGCTTTTATCATGTGCTGAAAGTCCAATCCCCTTGTTGTGTTTGCCCTTGATCTAATGTCCTCATATGAGGGAGAACATACCATTTTTGGTATTTTGGGCCAGGCTAACCCCACTCAGAATGATGTTCTCCAATTCCATCCATTTACCTGAGACTGATAACATTTCGTTCTTCTTCATGGTTGCATAAAGTTCCATTGTGTGTAGATACCACATTTTCTTAATCCATTCGACAGTGGTGGGGCATCTTGGCTGTTTCCATAACTTGGCTATTGTGAATAGTGCCACAATAAACATGGGTGTGCAGGTGCCTCTGGAGTAACCTGTGTCACAGTCTTTTGGGTATATCCCCAAGAATGGTATTGATGGATCAAATGGTAGATCAATGTTTAGCTTTCTAAGTAGCCTCCAAATTTTTTCCAGAGTGGTTGTACTAGTTTACATTCCCACCAACAGTGTAAGAGGGTTCCTTATTCCCCACATCCTCACCAACACCTGTTGTTGTTGGTGTTGCTAATGATGGCTATTCTAACAGGGGTGAAGTGGAATCTTAGTGTGGTTTTAATTTGCATTTCCTTTATTGCTAGAGATGGTAAGTATTTTTTCATGTGTTTTTTGGCCATTTGAATTTCTTCTTTTGAGAAAATTCTGTTTAGTTCACTTGCCCATTTCTTTATTGGTTCATTAGTTTTGGGAGAATTTAGTTTTTTAAGTTCCCTATATATTCTGGTTATCAGTCCTTTGTCTGATGTGTAGCTGGCAAATATTTTCTCCCACTCTGTGGGTGTTCTCTTCAGTTTAGAGACTATTTCTTTTGATGAACAGAAGCTTTTTAGTTTTATGAGGTCCCATTTAACTATGCTATCTCTTAGTTGCTGTGCTCCTGTGGTTCTGTTGAGAAAGTTCTTACCTATACCTACTAACTCCAGAATATTTCCTACTCTTTCCTGTATCAACTTCAGAGTTTGTGGTCTGATATTAAGATCCTTGATCCATTTTGAGTTAATCTTGGTATAGGGTGATATACATGGATCCAGTTTCAGTTTTTTGCAGACTGTTAACCAGTTTTCCCAGCAGTTTTTGTTGAAGAGGCTGCTATTTCTCTATCATATATTTTTAGCTCCTTTGTCAAAGACAAGTTGGTTATATTTGTGTGGGTTCATAGCTGGGTCCTCTATGCTGTTCCACTGATCTTTATGTCTGTTTTTGTGTCAGTACCATGCTGTTTTTATCATTATTGCTTTGTAATATAGTTTTAAGTCAGGTATCATGATACCTCCAGCATTGTTGTTTTGACTGAATATTGCCTTGGCTATTTGTGGCCTCTTGTGTTTCCATATAAATTTCACAGTAGAGTTTTCAATGTCTTTAATGAATGTCAGTGGAATTTTGATGGGAATTACATTAAACATGTAGATTACTTTTGGGAGTATAGGCATTATTACTATGTTGATTCTACCAATCCATGAGCATGGGAGATCTCTCCACTTTCTATAGTCTTCCTCAATCTCTTTCTTCAGAAGTTTATACTTTTCCTTGTAGAGGTCATTCACATTTTTTGTTAGGTTTACACCTAGGTATTTGATTTTTTTTTTTAGGCTACTGTAAGTGGAATTGTTTTCATACATTCTTTTACAGTTGTTTACTTTTTCAAAGAACCAACTTTTTGTTTCATTAATTCTTTGTATGGTTTTTTTGGTTTCTATTTCATTGATTTCAGCTCTTATTTTTATTATTTCTCTCCTTCTATTTGTTTTGGGATTTGCTTGTTCTTGTTTTTCTAGGAGTTTGAGGCATATCATTAGGTCATTGATTTGGGATCTTTCAGTCTTTTTAATATATGCACTCATGGCTATAAACTTTCCTCTCAGGACTGCCTTTGCTGTGTCCCATAGGTTCCAGTAGGTTGTGTTTTCATTTTCATTGACTTCCAGGAACTTTTTAATTTCCTCTTTTATTTCATTGCATTGTTCATTAAGTAATGAGTTATTTAGTTTCCAGCTGTTTGCATGTTTTTTGTCTTTACTTTTGTTGTTGAGTTCTACTTTTACTGCATTGTGATCTGGTAGTATGTATGGTACAATTTCTGTTTTCTTATATTTTCTGAGGCTTGCTTTGTGCCCTAAGATATGATCTATTTTGGAGAAGGTTCCATGGGCTGCTGAGAAGAATGTATATTGTGTAGAAGTTGGATGAAATGTTCTGAAGACATCAAGTAGGTCCATTTGATATATTGTATATTTTAGATCTTGGCTTTCTTTATTGATTTTATGTTTGGATGACCCACAACCACTTTGTTGGAGTTAATGTATGCTTTTAGGTCCTTCACGGTATGTTTGATTAAACTTGGTGGGTTGACATTGCGTGCATACAGGATGATGATTATTATTTCCTTTTGGTCTATTTCCCCTTTTATTAGTATGGCATGTCCTTCCTTATCTTGTTTGATCAATGTAGGTTTGAAGTCTACTTTGTCAGAGATAAGTATTGCTACTCCTGCCTGTTTCCGGGAGCCATTGGCTTGGTAAATCTTCTTCCAGCCTTTCATCCTAAGCCTATGCTTATTTCTGTCGGTGAGATGGGTCTCCTGTAAGCAACAAATTGTTGCTTTTTAATCCATTTCATTAAGCAGTGCCTTTTGATGGGTGAATTAAGTCCATTAACATTAAATGTTAGTATGGATAGGTATGTGGTGATTCCTGTCATTTAGTTGTCTTAGTTGTTTGAAGGTCTGATTGTGTGTACCTAAGTTGAGGTTACTCTCTACTGTCTTGCTTTTTCTTTTCCTGTGGTTTGGTGTTGCCTGTCTTTTCATGGTTAAGTTGGGTTTCACTTTCTGAGTGCAGAATCCCTTGCAGAATCTTTTGTAGTGGTGGCTTTGTGGTCACATATTGTTTTAGTTTCTGCTTAACATGAAGGCTTTTATTGCTCCATCTATTTTGAATGATAGTTTTGCTGGGTAGAGTATCCTGGGGTTGAAGTTATTTTCATTCAGTGCCCAGAAGATCTCACCCCATGCTCTTCTTGCTTTTAATGTTTCTGTTGAGAAGTCCGCTGTGATTTTGATGGGTTTACCTTTGTATGTTATTTGTTTTTTTCTCTCTTACAGCCTTCCATATTCTTTCCCTATTTTGTGAACTTGTTTTAATGATGATATGTCGTGGGATAGTTCTATTTTGATCTGGTCTGTTTGGTGTCCTAGAGGCCTCTTGTATCTAGGGAATATCTTTCTCTAGATTTGGGAAATTTACTGCTATTATTTTGTTTAATATATTATGCATTCCTTCCGCTTGCACCTCTTCTCCTTCTTCGATGCCCATGATTCTCAAGTTTGGTCTTTTGATCTAGTCAGTGAGTTCTTGCATTTTCTTTTCACAGGTCTTCAGTTTTTCCTTTAATTACCGTTTCATCTTCAAGTTCTGAGATTCTGTCTTCTGTTTGTTCTATCTGCTGGATTGGCCTTCTGTTTTGTTCTGCAGTTCTGTTTCGTTCTTTTTTCTGAGGTTTTCTATATCCTGGGTGATTTTCTCTTTAATGTTGTCTATTTTTGTCCTGAGTTCATTTATCTGTTTATTAATCATGTTCTCTGTTTCACTTTGGTGTTTATATAGTGCTTCTATGGTTTCCTTTGTTTCTTCTTTGGTTTTTCAAATTCTCTATTTTTGTTGTCTTGAATTTCTTGAGTGTTTCCTGTACATTTTGGTTGACCATATCCAGTATCATCTCTATAAAATTTTCATTGAGTACCTGTAGTATGTCTTCTTTTAAATTATTCTTGTGGGCTTCATTGGGTCCTTTGGCATAGTTTATCTTTATTTTGTTAGAGTCTAGATTTGAGTATCTGTTTTCTTCATTTCCCTCTGGTTCCTGTACTAATTTTTTGCTGTAGGGAAACTGGTTTCCCTGTTTTTTCTGTCTTCCCATCATTGCCCTTGGTGTTGTTATTGTCCCTGTACTGTGTGCAATTAAGTATTTTCTAGCTTGTAATAATAACAATGGTAATATTTAGAATGGAAGGGTGAGAGGAGATGGAAAGCAAGAAGTTAAAGAAAAAGGGAAAAACAAATAAACAGACAAGTAGGAAAATACAAAAGAAGGAATCAAACAAAAAGGTTTCAGAGGTATGAACAGGAACGTTGGTATACTAATCGACAGTAAGCTGAACAGGCATTAGAGAGACAGAGAGAGGATTAAAAATGAAAAATAAAAAGAATAAAGATATGAATAAAAATTAAAAATAAGTAAATGAAAGAAATATATATATAATAAAACAAAATGAAAAAGAAAATAAAAAAATTAAAAAATTAAAAAACCTCCAAGTTAAAATGCAATGAAGTTTCAGTCTTAATAATTTTGGTATCCATCTGTCTCCAATCCTGGAGATGGTGCATCAGATGTTGTTCTGCAATTGTCTCATCAAAGGGGATGCATAAAGTAGAACAAAACTTGTCTGCCTCTTCCTAAGCCATCTGAGCATGGGTGACTGGAGGCCTTGGGGCCCTTCTGGTTTCTCCGTTTAACGTGAAGTAGAGATTCTCTGCGCCGGCTGTATGTGTGGAGGGGTCAAAGTTTTGCCTCTTCTCAGTGATTCTGCTTGCAAGGTGTGTCTCCAGCATCTCTCCAAGATTTCACTACAGGAGGCATGCTTTCTGCTTCCTCCCTCTAGCTGCCATCTTGGAATCTCCTCCTTAAATTGTTTTAAAAATCTATTTCCATCAACATGCCATGAAAACAAACAAAAATCAAATAGGGATTTCCACTAAACAAGTATATTTTTCAATCTGACTTAAATTAAATGAGTTAACAGACAAGTTAAAATTTTGAACTTTATATCTAATGCATTCATTAAAACTGTGCATATAAGTGTTAATAAGATATGCTGTTTTCATTATTAATCATTTACTAATACACATGGAATGAACCATGTTTTAAAAAAATTAGGTATATTCTATTTATTTTGATTTAAAACACTTTAATAAAATAATACTTTGAATTTAAAATTAATAATTGGGCAAGTACTATGAATGTTTTATGCTTATTTTCATTTTTTAAGAACTGATTTTTTATTTTTTTTTGTGGTTCTGGGATTTGAACTCAGGGCCTAATGCTTGCTAGGAAGGTTCTCTAACACTTGAAACACTCCACCAACCCTAAAAATTTGATTATTATATAGCAAAATGCCATTTACCATGGGCTAGAAAATGAAAAAAATACATAAACTGATGAATCAGCACAGATTGAGTAGTTTTGCTCTGCATAGCTTGAGGTAACCTGAAACAAAGATACAAAAGGTCACTTGTGGACAGATTGCCTTCATTACACAGAAAAGCATTAAGAAGTTATTTTTTAAATTAAATTTACTTTTTAACTAAAATATAAATAGGCATATGTAGTCACCCTTCTGTGCAATACAGTTTCTTCTACCTAATAAATAACTTCATGTTAATCAGCTTTGGGAGACTATCAGCCTCTTCCCCGTACTAGGTTCTCTAGTAATTACCATTCATCTCTCAACTTCTATGAGAGTTTTTTTTTTTTTAGATTCCACAAATAAGGAAGATAATGCAGTATTTATATGTTTTTCTGAGCCTTGTTTATTTCAGTTAACATAGTGATCTCCTGTTTCATCCATCTTATGACTAAATAATAATCCATTCTGCATATGTACCACATTTTTTATCCATTCATTCAATGGTCATGTGGGTGGATTCCATGTCATACGATTGTAAGTAGTGCTGCAATAAACATAGGATGGCAAATATCTCCTTGACATATTGATTTCATTTTCTTTAATCACATAAAGAATTGTAGGACTAATAGATCTAATGGCAGTTAATTAAAAACAAACTTGAAGAACTTCAAGATTGTTTTCTGCAAAGACAATACCTACATTAATTTAATTTCCCATCAGCAGGGCTCAAGAGTTTCATTTTTCTCCACATTGTCACCAGCTTCTGTTATCTGCTATCTTTTTGGTAATAATTATTCTAACTTGACTGAGGTGATGTTTGATACTGGTTTTGATTTGCATTTCACTGATAATAGTAATGTTGAACATTCTTTAATACACTTGTTGACCAATCGTATGTTTTGAGAATTGATCACTTTAATGAAGTAATTTCCTGTCATTGATATCAATTCCATATTTTACCGATCAAGTAGAATTGCAGTGCTGATCATTGCAGTCCAATTGATGGCTATGTGTAATAACTGGAAATACATATTATACTTTCAAAAACTTAAAATTTTTAAAGAAAATTTTTGAATATTGATTTTAGAGAATGTGCATATAAATAGCAGGAAAAATTACATAATATTTTAAAAATCTGATCAATACCAAAATATTCCATAGTTAGAACAGTATGTAAATATGTAAAGGAATTTACTGTCAAGTCTAAATATTTATAATATCAATTAAATTAACAAATGGCTCCTGAAATTGTGAGTACAGTAACATTTCTTTTTTTTTTTAATTTTGTTATTCATATGTGCATACAAGGCTTGGGTCATTTCTCCCTCCTGCCTCCACCCCCTCCCTTACCACCTACTCTGCCCCTCCCTTTCCACCCCACCCCCTCAATACCCAGCAGAAACTATTTTGCCCTTATTTCTAATTTTGTTGTAGAGAGAGTATAAGCAATAATAGGAAGGAACAAGGGTTTTTGCTGGTTGAGATAAGGATAGCTATACAGGGCATTGGCTCACATTGACTCATAGTTTTTAGTAGTGCTAATGAAGCTCTCAAGGACACTGAGGACGTGATCTGTGCAAATAAGTATCTGTTTGCATCAATTGCTGATTTGTATTTAGTCCTTTAGCTGCATACACCATAAAAACAGCATTTTGAATTGGTAGACACACTGAGAATAAGTAATCCATCATATTGTAATAGGTAACTTAAACTTTAAGTACTCAAATAAGACCAGTTTCATTAAAAAGAGTTATATATTATATAGGTAAATACCTTCATTAAATTCTATTAACAAAATTAATACGCAATTCACCCAGAACATAACACTCTTTATCACTGGTTCACTCTGAATT
Organism: Castor canadensis; assembly: GCF_047511655.1. Classification (NCBI taxonomy): domain Eukaryota; kingdom Metazoa; phylum Chordata; class Mammalia; order Rodentia; family Castoridae; genus Castor; species Castor canadensis. The sequence goes on along the minus strand of NC_133391.1, from coordinate 88,589,492 downwards.
ATTAAATAAACTTCAGAGAGAAAGGCCCCACATGAATTTCAAATATGATCTATTTATGTAACTAATAAGTACTGCACATGACATCTTAATTTCTGCATTGAAAAATATCCAATATTTGTTTTTCTTCCAAGGTCACCAGTATACCCTAGATTGAAATTCACCTAGCAAAACATTCTAAGGAATAAGTGGGAGAAAATAAATTCAAAATTCAATTGGTGACATTTTTATTCTTCAGAGATCCTGAGCATTCTGAAGAAAAATACAAAAACCATGTAAATTTAAGTTAAAATAATACTGTTTGTTTACTCAGTATTTCAGACACAGTTCCTACAGAAACTATTTTTTACCCATTGCTGTCTGTACATTTAAAATATATGAAAAAATATTAGACTGAGATAAGGATGTTTTTCAAACCTTAGATCATCACCACCAGTGAACCTCTAGAGTTTATAACAATTTTTGTCACATTCATTAATGTTTTCTTCCTTAAAATTTTGGTGTTTCTTGTACAGATCAAACCAGATATACAACACAGAGTTGTCACAGAAGTATTCTGAACTCATTTTGATCCATGATAAGTGCAATTTTTCCCTTGGTAACTTCTTTTACCAATCTAAACATAGATGGTTAGACAAAATCAAAAGTTAATAGTTTTGCAGCCCCATCTCACCTCCCCTCAAAATATTAAAATATCTAGAGCAGTAAAGAAAATTTTAATTTCTACTTCCAAGTTGACATTTTTCTTTATTTTTACAATATACATTTTTACAAAAATGAAAAGCAACAGCTTCTGATAGGATCTTCTATTTTTAAATGACTGGGTTCATAAAAAGACAAAAATACACAGACCTTTTTGAAAAATATTTTATCAATTTATCTTTCTATTTTAGCCACTATAACCAATAAAAGAAATTGTATTTAGAAGCAGCATTTCTGTTTATTTGATATAGAAAATCATTTTACAATTTGAAGAATGATGAAAGAATGAAAGAGAAAGCCAAGAAACATTATAATTTTATAATAAAAGAAAAGATGATTTTGGATATTCTTTAATATGCAAGCTTAGATTATTGCCTATACAGTTATAAAGGTATGTACATAATATTTTATTAGTTATTCTATATTAATCATTTTATGTATGATTACAATATGCATATATATGTGTATGTTTCAAATATTTAGTGCTACAAAAAGAAAACAATCCTTATAATTTTATCTAAAAAATAAATAAAAAATAAAGTACATACTCTTTGTCTTATATATTAAAAACCCCAAATTAAAAACAGTACTGAAATGTAGATGCTGTCTTACCTGGCACATAGATCTTATATGGTCATATTCACATCATATGATAATATTTCTTTAGAGGTTTTATGTTCTGTAAGGTGTTTTTTACCTAAAAGAAAGAAATTTAAAACAAATTCTGAGTTTTACACTTCAGTTTTTCAAAATTTTTCTTTGTCATTGTTGTTTCAATTTCTGGATTATTTTCTGTGATTTGAGAGATACGTTCCATGTCCTGAAAGTAGCTGGCCTCTAAGGAGAACTCTCAGTGTCAGTATGAATCTATTATACCCTTATCTTTAAATCCTTAGTATTCTACCATTCCAGTGTTCTTCCTTCTTCTACTTCTTAATCAAAAAGCTACTGTTTTCCCCCTCCCCCTATAGCAATTGCTATAAGAATTCTCATTTGGAGCTTGGAGGTGGAACCCAGAAGGAGAGAGATGGAGAGGCTGAAGCCAAGGGTGAATATGATTGAAGTATTTTATATGCATGTATGAAAATAGAATAATGTGTTGAATTAAAGTTGTTTTTAAAAGAGGGTAAAAAGGAGTCTGACATAGTTTATTTCAGAGGCACCTGCAAACCCATGTTTATTGCAGCACTATTCACAGTAGCCAAATTATGGAAACAACCAAGATGCCCCATTACTGACGAATAGATTAAAAAAATACGGTATTTATACACAGTGGAATTTTACTCAGCCATGAAGAAGAATGAAATCTTATTCCCAAGTAAATGGATGGAACTGAAGAACATCATTCTGAGCGAGGTTAGCCAGGCTCAGAAGACCAAAAGTCGTATGTTCTCCTTCATATGTGAACTTTAGATCTAGGGCAAATGCAGCAATGTTGTTGGACTTGGGTCACATGAGAAGAGGAGAGCACATACGGGAGGTATGGGATAAGTAAGAAACCCAAAACATAAAAGTATTTGATGTCCCCACCCCAGAGGAACTAATACAGAAACCTTAAAGCAACAGAGATAATATGAGAAGGTGATCAGGAACTAGTTAAAAGGTGAGAGAGATTAATGTAACACATTTGTACATGGAAGCAGTGTTAAGAATCTCTCTGTACAGCTATCCTGATTTCAATTAGCAAAAATGCTTTGTCTTTCTTATTATTGCTTATGTTTTTCTCTTCAACAAAGTCAGAGATAAGGGCAGAACAGTTTCTTCCTGGAAGCGAGGGTTGGGGGGGATTGGGAGAGGGTGAGGAGTAGCGGGGAGAAATGGCCCAAACAATGTATGCACATGTGAATAAATGAATTAAAAAAGAGTAAATACATAAATAAATATTTCATGAAAATTAAAGATATACATACCCCCCCAAAAAAGGATAGGTAAGAAATGTAATAAAGGTGGTGAATTTGATCAAGTAAATTATGTGTGAGTGTGGAAACATCACAATGAAATCCTTCTTACAATTAATGTATGCTAATAAAATTTTAGAAAAAGAACACCTCAGTTTTGTCCCAATTTTGTACTTATTTGGTTACTCTTATGTCATAAGGTTTTAGCAAAAATCCATTAAGAGTCTACACTAGTACTTAGACCATTTTAGATCTTATATTTACCCTATATATGAAACAGGATGTCTGAAGTCATGAAACTTTTAAATTGTCAGTCCTCAAGTTATTAACATTTTATTTATTCATCACCTCAAAGTGCTGGGTTTCTTTTTGGATATACAAGTGATTGATATTGGACTTTGTAACAAAATAGATCCAAGTCATTGAAGTTTATGGGTCAACAGTTTTACTCTAACAAATCCTGTGTAAAGTTTTGAGAAGTAAAGAATGCTACTCACAAGTTTTAAAAGTAATTATACTATTGGAGTAATTAACTAAAATAGGATACATCCTAGGCTTTTTGAAATGTTGTACAGCATCAGTATGTAGATATTTCAGTATATTTTACCAAAGAGAAATACCAAATCTTGCTTAAATTATTATAATTATTATTTTCATAAAAAAGAGGAGTCTCAATAATATACTGAAAGCTTCTGCTTTTAGTTACGAGGGAATTAATGGTGCAGGATTCATTCCCACTGCAAACAATCAAAATGTGAAGATGAAAATGAGCAGTGAGAGGCAGGAAAGAAATGAGGTAATGTATTCTCATTTCCTTAACTTTCTGCATTGAGAAAAATTACAGGCAGGAACAGATGACTACAGTAGAACTGCAAAGAGATGAAGACATGGAGCTGAGGTTCAGTGGAGTCAAGGCAGTGAGAAGTCACAGAAAATGTAAAGGAGATTGAAGAGCTGCAGAGAAAGTTCGAGACAAGCATGAGACACTTAAATCAGGTCTTTGGTGATATAGTGATTGTTCTATTAATGAAAAGCAAACATTATTCACACCAAAGTAAATAAATATGTAAGAAAACTCAAAGTAAAATTGTCCAGTGCTTATTCACGGATTGGGTTAAATGGTCTGCTCCTTTTTGAAGGCCGTGGAAACCTCAAAATTCAGGGACATTGAATGGGATATAGAAATTGATCTTATCTCAATAAATGATAGTAATTAGCATGAGGTTAAACAGAGCTGTGGTATTTTCCATAAGAAATTTAAAAGAAATAATTAAAAATATCACACTGGTATCAGATAATCTAATAGCATCCCAGAAAAAGCCCATGAATATCTATAGAAACAAAAACTATTATAGAAACACTAAAGTTTATAAAATTTAACATCAAATAAAAGGTTCTTGAGTGAGGAAATGTGTAGGAAAATATTCTCCATAATCAGCAGGAGATTCATCAATTAAAATGGAAAAAGAATGAAACTACAAGCTAAAATTAGCAGACAAGCCACAAAAAAGTAATTAAAAACCTACTCCATATTTTAAAAAATGTATGCAGAGACATCAAAATATTTTATAAAATTCAACTTTCATATCTATAGATTATAGCTATAATGTCTTTGATTAAATGATAATGTGATTAAATGATATTGACAGATTAGATAAGCAAAAAAATTAGAAAACTTGAGTGTAAAGAACTACGATTTTTTTAATGAGGGATGAGAAGTAACATTAACTGAAAGAATAATTAATAGGATATGGGGAAATATTGAGTGTCCTAGTAGCCTAATATAAGTATAATTGGAGACCCAAAAGGGTAGAGGATCATAATAAAAATGTGTGAACAAAAATCATCAAAATTATTTCCATTTTAATGAAAATTAGCTTGGTAACCTGCAAGAACATGCCCAATAAATTACACAAATGTCAATTATAATGAAATCATTAAATATAGGGTGTATTAAAAAGCATTCAAAGAATAAAGATGAAATATGTCCAGGAGACCAAAGGAAAAGGTGCCAACAGAATCTATCTTGAAAGCAATGCAGATGAGAAGAAAATAGTGTATTATCTTTAAAGCATTGAAAAAAAATTAACCTTAAACTCTATGCACAATAAAATCTTTCAAAAATAAGGGTGAAGTAATATTTTATTCAGATACACAAGCTAAAAAAATCACTAGTATCAGAGCCACACTACAAAAAAGAACTAAAGAAATTATTTTGGTTAGAAAGAAAATGAGACTGAAAAGAAATGGAAATTAACACAAAAGAATGAATAGGATCCAAAATAGTAAGTAACATTAAAGTAGGTGCTAATGTCTAGATCTGGGTCAATGAACCTGGTAAGAACCCTCTCTAGTGGGTTGAATAACAACTATGAACTCAGTCCTATGGTCAATGAAGAAAGTAAGAGTGGAATAGCTTAACTCTTTTGGAAGTAAAAGAGATTATCTTCATTTCTTTCCATTTTCAGCAGTATGACTTTTACTTGAGCAGAGAAGAGATTCAGTACCCTGGAAGCTAAGGACCTATTATGCACAGTGAAACTTCCTCATAAAATCAATCCCTTTGCAATGTCACTTTTAATGCTCCCTGGCTCCAGTAGAAAATAAGTTATGTTCCTTTTCCATTGATTAAACATGAATTTTGTATTGCTTCTCTGAGTATCTTTATTAAAATGTTCATACACAAAATTTATTGTATATATTTTTCATTAAAAGGTATTCTGTATAATATTATTATTTGTGAAAATTGAACAACATTACTGCTAGTTTTTCTGTCATATGGGTATTTTCTCTTATGGATATATAAATTCTTGCCATTGTTTTCAATGTCTGATTTCCCTTCAGAATCAACTAATGTTGGTTTTTAGTCTCCCACTCAAAAATATCAGAACAACCAGCATTGACATGTAAGAATGTATTATTTTATCAGAATATGTATGAAAGTTTAATATCTCTGTTAGAGAAAACTTGTTTTATTCAGATATGGCTTTGTTTTATTCTGTTTTTATATTTTAGCATTATTGGGACAATTTTAGTCATTTGGAACCAGTCATGGAATACTGCATATTATTATGTATGAATAAGATTACAAGATTTATATTTGTAGAGTACATACTTTTGTCCAAGAACTTGCTTAAAAGTTTAGCAAGTTTATCTTACTTCACCTTCACAACAATGATAGTGTTAATACTACTATCTGTATTCAAGAAATGAGGTCAATTACTTTTACAAATTAAACAATCTGATAATGATTGAAGGGCTTGTTTTTTGATTAACCAGAATTTAATACAAGATTAAGAGATATTAACGTACATTTTAGTATTTACCATTTTCCTACAAAACTGCTTACCATTGTAATTTCTGCTGAGAATGTGGTATAAACATGGATACTTTTTATATGGTGAAGAATTGTTTAAGATCATTTTTCAGTATTTCTTGGAGACTAGGAATGCTTATGGACATTTTGTTGAACCAGAATATCTTTCATGAATTAATTTTATTTATTCTATTCTATTCAATACTAAAGCATATCATGCTATCAATATAATAAATTGTGAATTTACTGAGCTTACTTGCTTTGTTTCATTAATAAATTAATAAAATTGACCAAACTTTGGTTTTATAAGGAGTCAATGAAACACAAAGTATACCAAACATGGCTTGGGACTTCTGTGGATATAAAATAGAACTTCTGTGATATATTTTTGAATTAATACCCCACATTTTCTATACTTAAGGTTTTTGGCACTGCTAATGATATCAATCCACACTCTAGATACATAAATAATGAGAAATCAGTATATTAACTTTTTACTTCCAATGCTGAAAAGTAAACTGGCTACATTTCAGAAGATTGTCCTTTAGAAGATTATTAATCAGGAATTTTGAAAACAGTAATGTTTTAAATACATACCTTAAGAGAAATGAAATTGCGCTATAAAGAAGGACTGAATATTTCACAGTTTACAAATTTATATGATATAATTTTTTTCTCATTGTTTTTAAAAGTGCCAAGGAGATTTTTCCTTAACATTTTTAAGAGCCACAAAATAAGACTTTGTTTTATATTACATTCAAAATGTCAGCACCTTCCCCCCCAAAAAAAATTTTCTTTAATTTTTGTGATAGGATTTATCTGCACCAATTTCTAAAGTTGGTGCTTTAACTTGAACTTCCTAAATATGGGAACCAAAAAGCCAAAAAGAAACATATGAGTAAGAATAAGTAGTTATCAGGTACTTAGAAAAGGTATGAAATAATTAGGTTACTTGCTTAAATTGATAAAATATATAAAGCAACTCATTTTTTTCAGAATATCAATAGCAAAACTGGAAATAGTAAATATTCAGTTTACCTTTGGAAAATAAAAGAGCTACAATAAATCTTAAATTTTTGCTTTTTCATATCTAATAAAAGCATTACAGAAATTTAAATGCTAGGAATTAAATCCTAACAAAAATTGAAAGTAAAATGATTAATATTAATATGTACCTATGAAATCATACACATAAAAATACAATTCATAATAAATGCATGTATCAATACAAAATTTATAATCTACAGCACTGTAAAAAGTAAAACAAAGCATAATTTTCACATTACATTTCAGATTATTTAGTGTTAAATAATTGTTAATATTTTAATAGTATGATTATATGGCATGTTACTAAATCCTATAACATTAATAATAAATAAATAAATGAGAGTTTATGAATGCTAGTGTAGCTGGTACTAGGGGGATACTGTCCATAACAAACAGATTCAGACCGGATGCTTAATCAATAGAGAATTTCATGGACAGTCTATGTTAACTTCATTTCTTCATGGAAGGCAGCTCTCTTTTCAAGAATACATACATACTTTTGTGCAATTTCTGTAAAAGTTTTAACAAATTTTAGTGGTGGGAAATGGAGAAAGAACTAAAGGAAAGACAAAAAGTGATAAAATAGTGAGTAAGAGAAAGAAAAGCAGAACACCTCAATATGAAAATAATTTAAACATGTTCTTTTTGACTCTTCCAACCAATTGTATTGTGAACAAAAGAGAATTACTGTCTGATTCCAAAACTCTGGAAGCAGGTAATAATTTGAATAAACTTATTTATGCAAAAGTAATATAATGAGTCATTAAATATGGTCAATTTCTGTTTTAAAACTTTACAAATACTTTAAACAATTTTGCCAATAAAAAGTCTCCAATAGATATGTTACAATTTTACATCTATCATCAGTACAACTCTGTTAACACACACATCTTCTCCACCATGTGATAAGGTGGATTGCTGAAATCTTAGGGTACATACAGTAAATTTACTCATAGCTATCTATATGAATTTAGTCAAATTTTATAACTAGCATTTTTATATTGCTTCATTTGTGAAATGGTGGTTCCTATAATACCTAAAAGTGTTTAAGATTGCAACTTATATCATTTCCCTTCTCTTGTTCACATTTTGTCCATGATAATAATTATCAAAGTATGCACATATGAATAAACAGATAAATAAAAAAAGATAGTTCGTAAGCCAATAAAGCCAGTAATTCTTCATTAAAATGGAACTGTTTCAAAACAGATTTTGGGGTTGGTTTTTAAATTGTCTGAGGGAAATTTATATGAGGGATCCTGTGAATTTATTTCTCACATTCATTTGCTTAGCAAATCTACAGAAGGCACCCAACGCACATTGGTTCATTGAAGCTGAAAATAAAGGGTTCATGTCCAATTTGGTTAAAATTGTGCAAATTTGAGCAAGAACTTTATAGGATGAATTTCATGATATTTGTTACATATGTACCTGTAAGTGCGATACTTAGGAAAAAACATTATTATTATTGTTATTCGTGAATTTCATTACATATGCAGTTGCTAATGAAATCCTATATGCATTTAAAAAGAATATATAGCTATATTTTGGGCTTTGTAATTCTGACAATATTGGCATGATTATCTCACAATTTAGTACAAAATTCTGAAAAATAAGACAACTCATTATGCAGCTGGAATTTTCAGTTTCAGTTGAGAATTGAATGTGGTCTGAATAATTATTCCAAAGAAGCATTTGTTTAAGTTCAGTTTCTTTTATGGGTGATTTTTTACTTATATATTGCATATTGCAGGCTAAAAATAGAACATAAATAAAAAAATCCTATTTCATATGAAATATTATTTTTAAGAAAAATATGGCTTACTTTAGAAAAAAAATTAATGGATAGTGAAACTATTCTTATTTACATTTGTAAATGCAAACTTTTATAAAAACTCAAATTTCTTGAAAGAAAGTTAATATTTAAAAATTAACAAAATTTGAGTGGATAAGCATTTCTAAATAATTTTAAAATAAAGATAGAGAAAAATACACACAAAGAGGACATATGCTTTCTCGTTGTTTTACATAGGTATGCAGTAGACTGATGACATGTTATTTTAAATTTTGTATTTAGAAAAACAAATTTGATGTTATTTTATTAAAAATTTAAAAACATATATATAAAATAATAAATCTGAATATATATGCATCCTAAGGTATTGGAAAAAATTTTCAAAATGTCGTTATGGAGAAAAGATGGATAACAAACAAATAGACATGAAGTGTGAGGATACGATATAGTTTGAAAAAATATATATTTTGTGGGAGAACAATATAGAATGATAGTTATAAGTATAAGCTCTAAGTTCTACTAGCCAACATGTTCCTACGTGTATAACTTAGATAAGCTATTTTGTCTCTCCATGCTTCAATTCTCTCACATTCAAAATCAAAGTAATAATAAAATATACCTCTATTTGCTTTTGTGATGATTAAATGTCATTTGTGAAGATTAAGTCCTAAGAATTGTGTCTACATTTTATTACCAGCAATTATTCTTGCCCATAAAATTAATGAATTAGACGCACGTATTAAAAGGATAATTACTTTTAGAGTCAAAATACACCTGAATAAAAAAGACCTTTTAAGGATTTCAAAGTATACAAAACAACAGTAATTAAAAAGAAATAATATAAGAAGGAAGAAAAAAAGAGAGAGAGAGAGAAGGAGAGAGAGAGAGAACAGAAGATACATGTTTCAAAAAATTGGAAAGGAACCCAATAAAATGGTTAAGCCATTTAATATACCAGGAAGTTCCTGAAGTGAAAGTTAATGCCAATCCTAGGGACTTCCTCACCTAGAATCATGGAAGGCAATGAGGAATCCAGGATAAGTAACTCGAAAAACAAAATCTATTAATCATTTATTGCTTGAGCTTACCGAACCTTCAGAAAAGCACAGTGACTGCAATCTATATACATATGTCTCAACAAAAAGTAGATTTACAATAAAACCATTGAGGCTTAAAATTTCAAGTCCACTCACTGGCAGGAAGCTCTTAAAGAAGCCTGGCGACTTTCACATCACAATGTTCTATTGTTTTTTTTAAGAATACTTCTTCAAATGTCACAAGGTGTCCTTTCCTTCCCTGTTCTAATCTCATAAATTGAATTTAAAGATATTCACAAATTAAGTTTAACTTAACCTTGTTTAAAAAATGCCCATGGTCATTGCAAAGCCACTCAAAATGAAATGAAATGTGATTTGTGACAGAGAGTTTGGTGTAATGTAAACCAATTGAAACTCAATTAGTTTATTTTTATGAATTTTACAAAAACATTTATGACATGGTAAACATATGAGGTTCTTGGAACAGGAGCAGGCAGTTGAAGGGTTTGTTTTACTGACTTTATGGTAAATCTATCCCTGCATATAAAATCGTAATTTGACCAAGAAAACAATAAATGTCACATATGAAAACAGAAGATATAGAGATAGTAATTCTGACTACTTTTCTATTATAGCATTGTTATAAACTTCAAAAGCACTTAATTTGTTATAATGATACAATGCCTTGAACCTCAGCCATGCAAGAAGTGCATTTTTAAAGTTGCTAATAATTTTGAGTCTATGTAATTAATTTCTTCTCTTTTTCACTAGGAAAAGTGCATATTTTGTCAATGTAAGATCAGTGTCTAAATCAATTCCTATAACTCAAATTCTGGCTTTATATCATCTTTCCATTTATAAAAATGGTATTACTGTGCTTTCTCTAAAACTTAAATCTTGTTAAATTATATCAACTTGATTTATAAAAATATATAGGGCAAATGGTATTTTATTTAATGAAACTATAATTTATAAATTTTTTTTTTAATTTTCAAATACAATGACAAAAGATAGTCAAAAATTAGAAAAAGATATCAAGGGAGCAACATATCATGCTGAAAACAATGCTGACCCTGAAATTTGAAGGCTGAGATTGAAATTTCAATTTCAGAAAAAAATTCTAAATCTTATTAATGTATTACTGTGAACAGTTGCCTATTCTTTTAGGTCCTAGATTGATATGTGAGATTTTTGTCTACAATTATTAGCATCTGCTATTATTAATTTAACTAAGCTTAGTGATAGATTCCTCTAAACACACATGACAAGAGTAGGCTTTGGTCTTGTACATGTCATAATAGAAAATACATTGGTATACACCACTGCTGCTACATTATACTCATTGTATCATATGACTTGAATATATTATTCCACCTAAACTTAAAGTCAACTTTAAAATATAGATGTATGTACTATTACTTTTTTGAAATATAAGAAACTTGAGGAAAAGTAAGTCTTGCCTAAGATCATTATCACTTATGTGATGCAAATATGGTTTTAATAACATACATGCTTTCTCTAGCTGGTCTGTTTGTACCAATGGGTACATAGTCAGATGAATGTAGCCTTGAATTTTTAAAATCTTATATTATCTATAATACATATTTATTTAATTAAAATTGTATATGCTATAACAAAGCCTTAAAATTGTAAAACATGGCTTATCTGTAAAATTTAGGACAGTTTAATATTTATAAATTTATGTGTGAAATTGATCAAAAAAAAGGATATGCAAAATATGACAAAAGAATGGATTAATACCTGGTTTCCAAAATATAATATAAAATGGAAATTGTAAAAAAAATTTTTTTTAATAAAGCCAAAGGAAATTGTAACTACATTATGAATGGTTCATAATTCACAATTTCAATTTCTAAGTCATTGGTTGCCTCCTATTTGATTATTCACTAAAAATGGATAGCTAATCAAATAGTGATTTAGGCAAATATTTATCCTTGGTTACCTTTTCTCATATTTGAATTCCAAGATTATTCAGTTTCCATCAATTCAGAAAAAGAAAAAGTATTTATAGATTAAAGAGAGAGCTTAAAAATGCCTATTTTGCTTTGCTCCATATTAGCAAGTGAAGAATCCTACACTCATTCTAATTGCTAACAAATATTTACGGTTTCTACCCTGTGTCAGCTATTAGACACTAGGGTTGAAATAATTAAGGTGTCACCATCTACTCAGTTCAGGGAAAGCTAATAAATTGCAAAATGCTTAGAAATCAATACAGTAGGACAAATGGAAGATGGTTTACAAAGGCAAAGCATTTGTTAAAAATTTGTTAAGTATTTACTAAAATTTTAACATTTAAAATTTTTTATGGATGAAAAACATTTGCTGAACTTTTGTTTTGTTTTGACACATTTTTATGATGTTCAAGAGAACTTGGAAGATAAAGAATCAAGTATGTAAAAGAGGCAAACACAAGAAATTCTAAAAACTCCTGGAGTCAAGAAAAAACAGCTGTTTAAAAAAGTGAACTATAGTCAAACTATTTGGGTTGATTTGCACAAAAAGGGAGACTTACATAGAGGTGTGAATGCTGAAGGATCAGAACACAAAGGGAAATAGTAAAGAGAATTTAATTTTATCTATATATGCTAGAAAAGTTTTAAAGACTTTTAAAATGAAGGTCAAGACCTATGCATTATTATTTAGGGAATATTTTAGCAGGGTTCAGCAGAGGAGAGAGGATTAGAGTTAGTGAACTCATTCAGAGAAAAGATGATAATGTCCTCTGCTATAGTGGTGGCAGTGGAGGGTGGGGGAAGAGAAAGTAGAACCAGCAGAATCAACTTGAATGTATCTGCTGAGGCAATAGAAAGGGAAAAATGATGGTGAGGATTTGAATTTAGTAAGTTGGTTGGCTAATTATACTTTGAATAGACCAAACCTAACAGGGAGAGGATTACTAATTCTGGCTTAGAATAATGTGTTGGAGTTCCAGATAGACAGGTAAAGAGGTAGAGTAAATAAATCAATAGATAGCCAATAGATAAATCTACCCAACGGAGATTTGGGTAAAACAAGACTCATGATTCAGAGAAATTGTGAAGTTTAGATGTCAGTTTAAGAATTTAAGACAAAATGATAGGTCATTTTCACTAAAACAGACATGCAAGTGACTGAAACATATTTGCACACTATAAGTGCTCATTTGACCTATTAAAAGGAAACAATCATTGTCATTCTAAAAAATAAGATGAGAAAACTAAAATTCAGTCTTTAACCTCATCATAGAGTGATGGATTAGATTCAAAGAAACATAAATAAACTAAAATCTAGAAAAGAGGAAGAACTTCATAGAAGAACATAGAAACACAGCCCTTCTCATTCTTGAAAGTGGTACCAGTTGTAGAAGAACTGAAATAGATGAAATAAGACAAAAACAGCTGAACATTTAACTTGTATTAGCTTTTAATAGTTTTAAACTATTAAGAGAAGGAACTGGACTAGGAACTTCAATACACCTATGTCAGTTACATTTTCACATACAAAAGAGTGAGGCCAAGTCAGGCTCTCTGAGAAAACTCTTTTCAGAAACCTCAGGGTTGACCAAAATAGAACCTCTCCATGGCATGTTATCATTAAAACAATAAGCACAGAAAACAGAGAAAGAATACTGCAGACTGTAAGAGAAAAAAATATATATAAAGATAAACCCATGAAAGCAAACAATAGCAGATTTCTCAACAGAAACCTTAAAAGCAAGAAGGGAATGGAATGAGTTATTTTAGGCACTGAATGAAAATAATTTCAGCCCTAGGATACTCTACACAGCAAAATTATCATTCAAACTTAGTGGAATAATAAAAATATTCTATGATAAATAGAAACTAAAACAACATATTATCACCAATCCACCACTACAGAAGATTCTAAAAGGAGTTCTGCACACAAAAGATGAAAGCAGAGAAAATCCAAGATGGTGGTAGGGTACAGAAGCAAAAAGCCTAAGCTCCATGACTCCAGAAACCTGCCTGAGACATCAAAGCTTCACATGGGTAATTCTTATTGCTTCTAGCCATAAAAATACCCACCATCACATTAGGTGCAGAAAAAAGATTCAAAGACTGACCCTTAAATCAGCCTTCAATTGCACCTAACAGTTATGACCAATGGCACAGCCAGCAAGGCAGTTCTGGCCCTGAGAAAAACCCATCCCCCAGCCTTTCTTCTGTCTCTCTTGTTTCTTTTTTCTTTTCTTCTCTTCCCCTTCCTCCATCAAGCTGAAGACAGAACATCAAACAGAATCAAACTCTGCAACATCCTGAACCCCTAGCCCATGGAAAGCCTCCCCATGCTGCACTGCACTGAGAAAAGTTGGTGTGATTTCTCCCTGCCACTAAACCTTCCTTTGTGTGAATTGGCAGATGAACAGATGAGCTTCACACACCACACACCACTCCCTTACCCACCCCAAGGGAACATAGCCAGAACAGCCCCTGGGAAGACTGAACCACCCCCCCCAAATAAAACTGAAATACATAAACAGTGAACTGTAATCTAACATTGACAGTGGGGGGGAGGGCAGGGTGGAATGCTGAACCTGCCCTAGAGAAAGGGGTCAGGGCAAGGAGCTAAATTCCCACCACAGAACTCTCAGTGAACAAACACAGGAAAGGCAGCAGCGGCTGAGAGCAGGGGTGGGGTGACAAGCCCCCTTCCAAAGCAGGGAGGGTAGATATCCCAGAGCTAATCTCCTGAGCCAGAGGGCAACATTTAAACTGAACTGCCCTTCTTGCTGGAGTAGCAATGGACTAAACAGAACTGCAGCTGAAAGATAACACACCTGCCAGCTAATGAAGACAACAGCTCTGACCACCCTGCATGATCTGGCAAACCTACCACACCTCACAATTTCAATTAAACTAGTAGACAGAAGAACCAAACACTACTCACAAGACTCACCTGGTGAGACCATGTCAGAGCCTCTGCTTGTATGCCAATACTAGGACTGGATGCTGGAGGAATAACTGCAGAACTTAACCAAAGACTGAAATTCTATTATTCCTGAACCTGGTGTTTTTTATTGTGCTTTTTTCTGTTTTTAATTCTTCTTTTTGTTTTTTTGGTTCAATTATTGTGGGTTTTTAAAATTTTTATTTTATTTCTATCTTCTTATCTTTCTATATTATTAACTTCACCATCACTATCTTCTCATCCTTATTCTTACCCTCTCCACTCTCCCTGCTTCTCTTGTGCTATAATCCATTGTTCTCCCTCCTAACTACTCTTTCTGCTTGTCATCCAATCTTCCTGTTGTCTTCAACTCCCCCCTCCCATCCTAGCCCAACCTGTCACCACACTACCCCTCCATCCTACATACTCACCACCTGCTGACTAACTTACTATACCAACTTTACACAACCCCAATGTGCTGCAGTCCCTGACCCAAGCACCCTACACTACAACAACAGAAATATACCCAAACACACACAAGGGCCACAAAACCCAATAAACCCAAATTCCCATCTACCCTTTTATTGCCACCTTACCCAATTTCCCAATTCCTGTATCAAGCCTAACAGTATTACCCCCCCTCAACACCCACTGCTTATAGCTAATACTACCTAGTTGGGCATTAAAACTGTGAATTAGTTTTTGGTAAATTACACCTCTAGGCAGGGACAGAAATAGTGCACCAACCTGGCTAACAACCAAACAGTCACAGCACAAAAAATAAATCACAGGAAAGAAAACAGGCAATTAAAACCATCAACTAGCCTATCAAGAACATAGTTGCATAGCACCAAGTAGAGTGATGGGAACCAGTCTCCTCAAAAAAATAATTCAATGCAAGATTCAGTGGGAATGAAGAAAATGGAAACCCAGTTCCTGACCCAAACAATACAATGATAAATATCATGAAGGAGCCCAGTGATGGCCACAAAAACACCCTCAAAGAAGAAATATTGCAAGAAATCATTGAGAAATTCATGGAGAGGATATGAGACATGGTTAATCAAAATGTACAAGATGCACTTAAGAAATTTCAAGACACCAAAAATAAAGAACATGAGAACACACAGAAACAAATAAAAGAACTCAGAGATGATTTAAACAAACTCCAAGTGAAACAAGGGATAATATAAAAAGAGAGATAAATGAATTAAAGATGAAAATAAAACATATAAAAGAGGAGGTGACCAAAGATATGGAAAACCTCAGAAAAAAAATCAAACAGAAACAAAAAACACAATGGAAGGTCACTTTATCACACTAGAACAAGTGGAAGACAGACTCTTAGAACCTGAGGATAAGGTAGAAATTAAAGGAAAATCAGAAGAAATCTTAGTCAAACAACTCAAGAGCTGTGAATGGTATATGTAAGAACTCACCAACTCCATCAAAAGACAACACCTGAGAATCATGGGAATTGATGTAGGAGAAGAGGTCCAAGCAAAAGGGATTTGTCATATATTCAATAAAATAATAACAGAAAATTTCCCAAATCTTGAGAAAGTTTTGCCCATTCAGGTACAGGAAGCATTCAGGACACCAAACAGATTTGACCAAAGTAGAACCTCCCTATGGCATATTATCATTAAAATAACAAGCACAGAGAACAGAGAAATAATATTGAAGACTGTAAGAGAGAAAAAACAAATAACATATAATGGTAAACCCATCAAAATCACAGCAGATTTCTCAACAGAAACCTTAAAACAAGAAATACATGGAGTAAGGTATTTTGGGCAGTGAATGAAAATAACTTCAACTCTAGGATAATCTACTTAGCAAAACTATCATTCAAAATAGATGGAGCAATAAAAATCTTCCACAATATGCAGAAACTAAAACAATATATGACCACCAAGCCACCACTATGGAAGATTCCCCAAGGAATTCTGCACACAGAAAATGAAAACAAACAAAACCACAAGAGGGTGGGAAATATCAAAACACCAGAAAAAACAAGACAAGGAATCAGAGAGTAGCAGTGATTCAGCTGCACACAATTAAACCCTTAAACAACAAAAATAACTAAATGTCAGTAATTACCACACACCTATCAATATTAACATTGAATCTCAATGGACTGAACTCCTCAATCAAAAGACACTATTTGGCAAACTGGATTAAGAAGAAAGAGCCAACATTCTGTTATTTGCAAGAGACCCATTTCATTGACAGAAATAAACACTAGCATAGGGTGAAAGGCTGAAAGAAGATTTACTAAGCCATTGGCCCCAAAAAACAAGCAGGACTATCAACACTTATATCAGACAAAGTAGATTTCAAACTTACATTGGTCAAATGAGATAAAGAAGGACACTTCATACTAATAAAGAGGGAAATACACCAAAAGGAAATAAGAATTATCAACTTATATGCACCCAATATCAGTGCACCCAATTTCATCAAACACACTCTAAAGGATGTAAAAGGACATATAGACTCCAAAACAGTGGTAGTGAGAGACTTTAACACCCCCCTATTACCAATAGATAGGTCATCCAAACACAAACTCAGCAAAGAAATTCTAGAAACTAAATCACACCATAGATCAAAGGGACCTAACTGATGTCTACAAAATATTCATCCAAAAATCCACACAATCCACACGATATACATTCTTCTCAGCAGCACAGGAACTTTCATCAAAATTGATCATGTCTTAGGGCATGAAGCAACCTCAGCAAATAAAAGAAAATAGAAATAACCCCTGAATTCTATCTGAAAACAATGCATTAAAAATATAACTCAACAACAAAAGCAACAGCAGAAAATGCACAAACAATTGGAAGCTGAATAACACATTGTTCAATGATCAGTGGGTCATAGAAGAAATAAGAGAGGAAATTAAAAGTTTCCTGGAAGTTACTGAAAATTAAAACACTACCCACCAGAACTCCTGGGACACAGAAAAGTCAGTCCTAAGAGGAAAGTTTTATAGTCATCAGTGTCTACATTAAAAGAACAGAAAAATCTCAATAAATGATCTAAACCTATGTATCAAACTCCAAGAAAAACAAGAACAAGCAAAACCCAAAAAAGCAGGAGAGAAATAAAAAAAAAAAACAAGGACTAAAATCAATGAACTACAAACCAAAAATAACCATACAAAGAATCATTGAAAGAAAAATCTGTTTCTTTGAAAAAACTAAACATGATTGACAAGCCCCTGTCAACTATTACTAAAATGAGGATGGAAAAGATACAAATTAGCAAAATCAGAAATGAAAAAGGGGGAGATAACAATAAACACACAGACAACCAGGTAATCATCAAAGACTGCTTTGAGAACCTATAGTTCAATAAATTGAAAAACTTTGAAGAAATACACAAATTTCGGTAGATTTACAACCATCCAAAACTGAACCAAGAATATACTAACTACCTAAACAGATCTATAACATGTAATGAAATTGAAGCAGCCATAAAGAGTGTAACAAAAAAGAAAATTCCAAGACCTGATGGATTCTCAGCTGTATTCTACCAGACCTTCAAAGTAGAACTAATATCAACATTCCTTAACTTTCCCATGAAATAGAAAGGGAAGGAACTCATTCTATGAAGTCAATATTATACTCCTGCCAAAATTGGGCAAGGACACATCCAAAAAGGAGAACTATGGGCCAATCTGAACATCGATTCAGAAATCCTCAATAAAATAATGGCAAACTGAATCCAACAACATATCAGAAAGATGACTCACCACAACCAAGTTGGCTTCATCTCAGGGATGCAAGGATATTTCAACATATGCAAAGCAATAGATGTGATACAGCACATTAATAGAAGCACAGACAAAACCCACATGATCATCTCATAGATGCAGAAAAAGCCTTTAATAAGATTCAACACCACATAATGATAAAAGCTTTGAGAAAACTAAGAATAGAAGGAATGTAACTCAACATTATAAAGGCTGTGTATGACAAACCTATAGCCAACATTATACTTAATGGGGAAAAACTGAAACCATTCCCCCTAAACTCAAGAACAAGACAAGTGTGCCCACTATCCCCACTCCTATTCAACATTGTCCTATAACTCCTAGTCAGAGCAATAAGACAAGAAGAAGAAATGAAAGGAATACAAACAGGTATACAAATAAGGAGTCAAACTATCTCTATTTGCACATGACTTACTTGATCTTGTACATTAAAGACTGAAAAACACCACCCCAAAACTACTAGACACCATAAACAGCTTCAGCAAAGTAGCAGGATACAAAATCAACTTGGAAAAATCAGTAGCAATTGGTTTCTATACACAAACAATGACCAAATTGAGAAAGAATATATGAAAACAATTCCATTTACAATGCCTCAAAAGTATCAAATGCCTATGAATGAATGTAACAAATGACTTAAATGACCTCTATAAGGAGAAATATGAACTATTGAAGAAAGAGTTCTATGTAGACTACAGAAGGTAGAAAGATCTTCCATGCTCATGGATGGGCAGAATCAACATAGTAAAAATGGCTATACTACCAAAAGCAATCTACATGTTCAATGCAAAACCCAGTAAAATCCCAATGACATTCATCACAGACTTTGAAAAATCTACCCTAAAGTTCATTTGGAAACACAATAGACTTTGTGTAGCCAAGGCAATACTAAGCAAAAAGAGCAATGCTAGAAGTATCACAATATGCAACTTCAAGTATACTACAGAGCCTAAGCAATAAAAACATCATGGTAGTCACATGAAAACAGATTATGAAGACCAGTGGAACATAACAGATGACCCAGATATGAATCTACGTACCTTTGCCCACATAACTTTTGTAAAGGTGCCAAAAGCATATGATGGAGAAAAGATAGCCTCTTCAACAAATGTTGCTGGGGAAAGTGGTTATCTGTAGAAAACTTAAACCAGATCCATGCCTATTACCTTGCACTAGTATCAACTCAAAGTGGATTATGGACTTTAATATCAGACCCGAAACTTTGAAGTTAGTAAAGGAATGAGTAGGGAATATTGTGGAAGCAGCAGGTATAGATAAGGAATTCCTCAGTAGACTCAAGTGAACCAGCAAATAAGAGAAAGGATGAACAAATGGTACTATGTGAAATTAAAAGGTTTCTGCACAAAAAAAGAAATGGTCTCCAAATTGAAGAGGCCACCCACAGAATGGGAGGAAATCTTTGTTAGAAATACACAAGAATATATAGGAAGCTCAAAAAACCAAACTCCCCCAAAATCAATGAACCAATAAAGAAGTGGGCAACTGAACTAAGCAGAACTTTTTCTAAGGAAGAAGTACAAATGGCCAAAAAGCACATTAAAAAATGCTCATCATCCCTGGCCATAAAGGAAATGCAAATCAAAACCACACTAAGATTCCACCTCACCCTTGTTAGAATAGCTATCATCAAGAACACCAACAAAAACAAGTGTTGTCAAGGATGCAGGGAAAAAGGAACACTTTTACACTGCTGGTGGGAATTTAAGCTAGTACAACCATTTTGGAAAGCAATAAGGGGGCTTCTCAAAAACCAAACATAGATCTTCCACATGATCCAGCAATATCATGTCTAGGGATATACCTGAATATTTGTGACTCAGTTTATTACTAAGGCATCTGCACGCCCATGTTTATTGTACCACAACTCACAATAGCTAAGCTTTGGAAACAACCAAAATGCCCCACTACTGATGGATGGTTAAGAAAATGTGGTATTTATACACAATGGAATTTTATTCAGACACAAAGAAGAATGAAATTTTGTCATTTGCAAGTAAATGGATGGAACTGGAGAACATCATCCTAAGCGAAGTTAGTCAGGTTCAGAAGGCCAAAAAGTCACATGCGGATTACAGACCTAAAACAAATGCAGTAATATTATTGGACACACATCACACTCTAAGGGGAGAATGTAAACAGAAGGAATAAGGAAAGGAAAGGAAACCTAAAACTTGAATGAGGTTGATGTGCTCACTGTAGAGGAGTGAATGTGGTAATCTTAAACTGGCCATGGTCACTATGGTAAGGGGACCAGGAAGCAGTGAAGAGGTCTGGTAGAGATGAATCAATGTGGATTTAATACACATGTGCATGGAAGCAATGCTAGGAATCTCTCTGCATGGCTATTTTTATCTCAAGCTAGCAAAAACACTATGTTTTTCTTCTCTCTTGTTCTGTGTTTAACAAAATTGGAGAACAAGAGGATGGAACAGGTTCTGCTCAGAATGGGGGGAGGGAATAAGGGGGAAGGTAGTCCAAAACATGTATATACATGTAAGTAAATGTAAAAATAAAATAACCAGGCACCAGAGGCTCATGCCTGTAATCCTAGCTACTCAGGAGGCAGTGATCAGGAGGGTCGTGATTCGAAGCCAGCCCAGGCAAATAGTTGCATGAGACCCTATCTTTCAAAAACCTTTCACCAAAAAGGGCTGTGGAGTGATTCAAGGTGAGGCCCTGAGTTCACACCCCAGTACCACCAAAAAATAAAAGGTAAAATAAAATAAAATCAGAGAATGTAACCTCAGGCTTTCCGCTACAATAACATAAAATGGGGGCAAGAAAGCATAGAAAAAACCTCTAAGCCATTCTGAGATGTTTAAAAAGTGAAAAAAAAAAAAAGGCCAGGCATGGTGGTACATGCTTGTAATTTCCAGCTACTCAGGAGGGTGAGGTAGGTGGATTGTAGTTCAAGGTCAAGCAGCAAAAAGTTAATGAAACTCTATCTGAAAAAAACTAAAACTGAAAAAGGACTGGAAGCATGGCTCAAGTAGCAGGGCAGGTACAAGGTCCTTGATAAAATCCTCGGCACTGCAAGAAAAAACTAGTGAAAGCACTGGGCAGAGGAGTGAGCAGAGAGAAACTGCCCAAGATAAAACTATAGAGGAGGTTCCAGAAAGCAGAGAGAACTTACCATCAACCTACAGAACTGGCAGCTGTGGTCTAACATTCAGAGCAATCTATTCTGATGCAGAAACATGATTGTGCGTCTGCAAGGGATAGAGATAGTTCAAATAAGATGAATGAGAACGTCTGAAAAAAAAAAAGTAAGTGCAAAACATTATCAACCACTGGGAATTTGAAACAAATTAAAGCTCTAAGAAAGTTGAGGTGAGTTCAATGGCAAATCAGATTGATTCAGCCTTCCACAACATTCAAATAAAAAAAATAGGAATGTATTGTTTTCTAAAGGTATACATTACTTAGTTTATAGTTTAGTCATTGACATAAAACATCTTGCCTAAAATATTTGCAATATGCACCTAAAACTCATGAAGAAGCAAGAACATTTTTCTCAACATTGGAATAGGGAATACTTAATATGATTAGAACCAGATATGGAACAGTTATTCCACCAGGAATCATTTTTAAATAACTAAGAAAGCAATGGCTAAAAGTGGACCAATGAATGAAAAAAATGGGGGATTTCAGAAGTTAAGTGGATCTATAAATAATGGAAACATTATATGAAAAATGAAGACTTGAACTAGTGGATTCAACTAGAGCAGAATGGACACAACAAAGTAAAAAAATGAGCAAATTTGAAGTGCAATGGAGAAAAATAATTAGAAAAAATGTAAAGAAAATAAGTTTTATAATAGAGAAAAATAAAACACATTGTGTCCAAGATCTGCAGAAACATCTTAAATGGCTTAAAAATGTGTAATTTGGGACTCAGAAAGATGGAAGAAAATATGTTTGAAAATTACTGAACACAAACTTCATGTATTTGATGATAATATAAACACAGATTCAAGAGGATAAATGAAACACTATGAGCCATTTAAGAAAATTACATCTAAGTATATTATGGCTGAATTGCTGAAAAGAACAACAAATAAAACTATAAAGTACACAAAAGGACATAAGTAAAATTAAGAATGTGACAAATAAAAGCGAATTTTAATCAGAAAAAAAGAAAGTAACATAAAGTTATATTTAAAGTTCTTAGAGAAGAAAACTTTATATAGAGAGATCTATAGCCTCAGGTTTCTTAACAAATGGAAAATAAGTTTGAAAATAAATATTTTCTGAAGATCTGAGGACTGATCTTTAGAAACAATGAATTCCAAGTAAAGGTAAAATACACTGAAGTAACATACTACATAATCCACAAAACCACAAGAAAGAATCAAAAAGGTGAAATAATAGTATTGACATAAAAAAAACTTTTCAAATGTATTTGGAAAAGAAATAATAACCTTTTACTATTAATTTGAAAAAGAAAAATACAAGGCAATATAATCACAAAGCAGATAACAAGCAATTATGTATTATAGTATAAATTACTTATTTAAAAGGAGATAGTAAACAATATAGTATGCATATTCTAAAATATATATAAACATACTTGATATTAGTAAAATACTGAAGTTACTTATAATTCCTTTAAAAGAAGAGAGAAAATATAAGAACAAAGAACAAAGGATTGAAATAGCAAAAAGAAAGGCAAATAGTAACCTTGAATTCAACTTTAATAAAAAGCAAACCAGAAAAAAACAATAAAGCCAAGGGCTGTTAGAAAAGATAGAAACAAATTAAAACACAACTGTATGGTAATTGTATAAACCTACTTACATAAAGTATGACTATAGTTGAAATAATAAAAAAGAAGAAATGCGTATAGCAAACACTAATGATAAAAGTTGGCACAACTACAGTAATAGTATACTAGCTAAGCTCATATAATTCAGTTAGTATGGATGTGTAGGGAAGACAAAGACATTTCATACTGATAAAATGATGAATTGATTGGGAAAACATGAAAATCTTGTTTGTGTAACTAATAATGGCATAAGCAAACATTTATGATTCATATTGCCAGAACTTAAAAGTCTATTGGAAAACTTCGCAAAAATGCTAGGACATTTGGTTTAGTGTTTAACATAGATGTAAAATACTGAGTGCCTGGAATGAGTAGTGATAGGTTTCACATGTATTATTTTAAAAAACCAAAAAAATGCTGCATGGAGATTCAGTGAAGTTGTAGTGAACAAAGTTAGGGAAATTGTGAAGTTTATAGTTATTGACAGTAAAAATAGTCAGGAATTGAAATCACATTGAGAAAAAGATAATGAAAATGGTTGCAAACTCATAAACATGCAGAAAACAGGAAAACTTGATTATGTGACTTAAAATGAATTTACCTTGTCAGCTTGTCTGAATCTAGATGTTTACTTCTCTGAGATGAATACTTTTTATTTAGTGTGTTTCCATTTGTGAGGATATCCTTTTTTTCAGACTGTGTAAAAAAATTGCATTATGAATTTCTGTCATGGTTTATACCAATTATTTGACATTTATGAAAACATGCAATGAACTATTTTAAATAATTTAAGAAGTTATGTATCATAGTTTTAAACTAGAATTATATTTAATTGACAATATACTCATGCTAATGTTAGTACAGGGATATTAATGTTTTGTCCCTAGGATAGTTGCCTCTGTCTTGATGATGAGTAGAATGGTATGTACTAATTAGAGTCTGTGTTGAGGCTACACTATGTAGTGAGTATCCTTTTTTTATGGTTGTTTTATACTTACATGAAAATGTTAGTAACAAAAGTTATTTCCATTTGTTTGCTATGTTTGATGTTCCAGATTAAGGACTAGAAAAGAGACTCAGAAATAAAGGTAAGGTTTCTCACTAAAATTCACTTTGAGCAAATAGACTCTACCCCCAAACTCCTATATCAGATAAAAACTTTTGGCAACATATCAGGATATATAGCTAACACACAAAAATCAGTAGCTTATCTTTATACCAACAATAAATGGGCCAAAAAAGAATTCAAGAAAATAATTCTATTTACAACAACCTTAAGTAAATAGGAATATACCTAACTAAGGAAGTGAAAGATCTCTAAAAGGAAAGCTATAAAATCTTGAAGAAAAAAATAAGGAAGACAGCAGAAGATGTAAAGACCCTCTATGTTCATGGATTAGCAGAATTAATATTGTGAAAATAGCTATCCTATCAAAAGCAGTCAATAGATTAAAGGCAATTCCCATCAAAATTCCAATGTCATTCTTCACAGAAATAGAAAAATCAATCCTAAAATTCATATGAAAACATAAAAGACCCAGAATAGTAAAAGCAATCTTGAGCAAAAAGAGCAACACTGAGATGTTACAAATTATACTATAAATTGTACTACAGAACCATAGATGAAAAATAAAATAAAACAAAACAAAACAAAATACCCAGTATGATACTGGCACACATACAAACAGGAAAACCAGGAAATAAACCCATATAGTTATAGCTGCTTCAACAAATGGGGCTTGGAAAAAAGGTTTTCTAAATGCAGAAGACTAAAATTAGATCTCTATGTCTCATTCTGTAAAAAACCAATTCAAAATGGATCAAATAATGTAAGACCCAAAACTTTCAGACTACTGCAAGAAAACATAGGGAAATCACAGGAAGATACAGGTGTAGGTAATACCCTTCTGAATATGATTCCAGTTGCCTAGAAAATAAAATTAGGAAGTGACAAATTCAATCATATTAAATTAAAAAATTCTCTATACAGTAAAGGAAACAATTATGAGAATGAAGAGATAATGCACTGATTAGTACCCAGTATATATAAATAGTTTAATAAACTAACACCAAAAAATAATCCAATTAATAAATAGGCAACTAAATAGACAATTCTCAGAAATACAAAGGGATAATAAATACATAAAGAAATGTTCAACGTCTTTACACATCAAAGAAATGTACATCCAAAATACACTGAGACTATATCTCACCCCAGTCAGAATGACAAGTCACTTTGACTAATGATAACAAAAAACAACAAATGCTAGCAAGCATCAGGGGTAAAAGGGACCCTCATATGTTTTTTAGTGGTAATGCAAGCTGCTGAGATCTTTATGGAAATCAGTATTAAGGTTTATTAAAAAAAACTTAAAATAGACCTACTATGTGATCCTGTAAAGCCATATTTGGGATATACCTAAGAGAGTGTATATCCAGATAAAATAAAGTACCTGCATTCTGTTGTTTATTGCAGCACTATCCACAATGGCTAAGCTATGGAATTAGCCTACATGCTAGCTATGTATTGATTAAGTGTGGTGTATCTCTCTCTCTCTCTCTATCCCTTTTTCTCTCTTGCTCTCTCTCTCTCTCTCTCTCTCTCTCTCTCTCTCTCTCTCTATATATATATATATATATATACACAATGGAGTATTATTCAGCCTTAAAGAATGATGAAATTATGTTGTATGCAAGAAAATGGATGGAACTGGAGATCATGATTTTGACTGAGATAAGGCAAGCTTTAAATCCAAATATGTATTTTCACTCATATGTGAAATATAGACCTAAAATTATAATATTAATACAAATAATGAGAAATGAGTATAAAAGGGGTACTGTCTAGAAAGGCTGTCAACTGAAAGGAAGAGGGGAAAAGAAGAGGGGACTAGGGGGCTAAAAGCATCGAATCATAATAAATATATCTATGTATGTATGGATATATGAAGATGTAGCATAATGAAACCCACCAAATACTGTTTTTTAAAGAGGGTGGGAGGAGATGAACTTGTCTAAAGTACACTTTACAGGTTTACTGAATTATAATAGTTAAATTATTGTACTATCAATATATGCTGAAGAACCCCAAAATCACATTAATAAGATCATTTACAAAGAAAAATGAAACAAAAACATAGTACAAAAATTTATTCAGAACATACTACCACAAACAGAGGAGACAAGACTTTATGTCTGAGAGATTGAAGATTCAGTGTTACAGCTTCAAACACAGAAAAATTAATTTACAAACTACTCCATATCAAAATTCAGTATCATAGTTCCTTCTTCAATGTTGCTTGTTGTAGTTGGACATGGTTTTAAAATATGACCAAAATTATACCCTAGAATGAAGGAACAGGTATGGTAAAATGTCAAATTGTAACAAGATGAATCATTTTGCACAGTTTGGTGTTAACTGTCAAGAAGATTCTGCAGCAACAATAAGTTCAGGCTTTCAAGGCATTAAACAATAGTGGAGAAAGCCCTTTGAAACTTACTAAGTGGTGTTTACTGTACTAGTGTCAACTTAAAATTGATCAAGGACCTTAATATCAGGCCCGAAACTCTGAAGTTAGTACAGGAAGGAGCAGGAAAAACTCTGGAACAAATAAGTATAGGCAAGGACTTCTAGATAGAACCCCAGAAGCCCAGCAACTAAGAGAAAGAATGGACAAATGAGACATTAAAAATTTTTAAATCTTCTGCACAACAAAAGAAATGGTCTCTAAACTGAAGATACCACCCAGAAAGTGGGAGAAAATATTGGCCAGCTATACATCAGACAAAGGGTTGATAATCAGAATATACAGGGAACTTAAGAATCTAAACTCTCCTAAAATCAATGAACCAAAAAAGAAACGGGCAACTGAACTAAACAGAACTTTCTCAAAAGAAGAAATTCAAATGGCCAAAAAACACACGAAAAAATGCTCACCATCTCTAGCCATAAAAGAAATGCAAATCAAAACTACCCTAAGATTCCACCTCACCCCTGTTAGAATAGCCATCATCAAAAACACGCCAAAACAAGTGTTGGCGAGGATGTGCAGAAAAAGGAAACCTAGTCCACTGCTGGTGGGAATGCAAGCTGGTGCAATGACTCTGGAAAAAAATTTGGAGGCTTCTTAAAAATCTAGATATACATCTGCCATATGATCCAGTAATCCCATACTCCTGGGGATTTACCCAAAGAAATGCAACGTAGGTTACTCTAAAGGCGTCTGCACACCCATGCTTATTGCAGTGCTATTCACAATAGCCAAGTTATGGAAGCTAGAAAGATGCCCCACTACTGACGGGAACAAGAAAATATGGTATTTATACACAATGGAATTTTACTCAGCCATGAAGAACAGTGAAATCTTGCCATTCGCAAGTAAATGAATGGAACTGGAGAACATCATTCTGAGCGAGGTTAGTCAGGCTCAGAAGACCAAAAATCGTATGTTCTCCCTCATATGTGGACTTTAGATCTAGGGCAAATGCAGCAATGTTATTGGACTTCGGTCACATGACAAGAGAAGAACACATATGGGAAATATGGAGATAGGTCGGAAACCCAAAACATGAAAGCATTTGATGTCCCCACTCCAGACGAACTAATACAGAAACCTTAAAGTGACAGAAGTCAACACAAGAAGAGGATTGGGAACCAGTGTGAAGATCAGTTAGAGATGAATCAACTTGGGATATAACACATTTGTACATGGAAGCAATGCTAGGAATCTCTCTGTATAGCTATCCTTAACTCAACTAGCAAAAATGCTTTGTTTTTCTTATTAATGCTGATGTCTTCTCTTCAACAAAATTAGAGATAAAGGCAGAACAGGTTCTGCCTGGAAGTAAGGGTTGTTGGGGGGGGATACAGGGGGGGCTGGGGTCACGGGGGAGAAATGACCCTAACAATGTATGCACATGTGAATAAATGAATAAAAATAATAAAACAAGAAGTGGTGTTTACTTTTTAAAATCTCTTCCCACTTCAAAAATTGTAAGCATGATTTTCCTTATCTAGCTTGTGTGCATTGATGTGGCAAAGAAGTCTCTGTGTTCTTTGTAGCAATGACCGTAAGAAAAGTCATTGGTCAGTTTTCTTTCCTATATTAATGAACCTTATATATGGCAAGAATGAATTAATCTTCTTCAAAAGAATGTTTTCATCCTACTTAAATGAAAAAAGTCAAAGAACTCTGATTGTACCTGCTTCTATATTTTGTGCAGTTATTGGTGTATAGAGTTCAACAACACCATTAGATGAACTGTTCTTGTTGTAATCTTTAAATTACCTTTTTAACAACCATGCATATGCATCACAATATCTCACGTGTTTTGCCTTAATCTAATTTGCTAATTGGATGAAAATAAAATAGAATAGTAAACATGAAAATTTAACAATTCTTTTGTCTATGAACACAAAATATCTTTAAACAAAATGAATCACGCTTTTAACATTACATAGATCTATATTTCTTCTAGAATAAAATGAAATTATTATTTATAGAGAACATTGATATTGGCATATTTTTCTATTTAACAATGATGCACTATATTAAATAGAATAAGAAATAGATAAATGAAAGGAGCAGTAAGTTGATGGCTGAGCAAGATCCTCCAGCAATCATCTCCCTACAGAGACACCAACTTGAACAACTGTTTATGCACCAATCTACTTTCATGTAAGCTAAGGAAGTAAGGTGATAGATCATATTACCTGGTTTTAGTATTACAAAGGAAAAGATGCATAGGAGAAGACAGGAAAGAAACAGTTACCCAAGTCACCTCTCTTCAAACTCTGAGCAGTTCAGTGTGGAAAGAGATATTTCTCAGTTGGATGAAAGAAGGAAAATTAATTCCAGGCCTTAGACTTCAAGCACAGTGTCAAACAGAGTCCAGTGGTGCCTCCCTCAGATAAATATCCATGAACTGAACCTCTGCAACCTCATTAGCCCACTAACCCCAGGACTACTTCTATCAACCCTCCCCCAATTGTGGGTAACACAGCATGGAGAAAGATTCCATCCATTTGGATGTGGTATGGGAACATAAGCACTGTATTGGATGTTACAAAGCACAGGCAGACATACATTATGGTCTTATAATGAAGCGAACTAAGTAGAAGTATGGGTCACTCCATCTTTCAAGGTCAGTCCTAAACCAAAAGGGATTTTGCCAGGACTTTGCTAGTCTCCACTCCTGCTGCATACAACTAAGGCACTTACTGCTAGAGAATCTTGCAGCTCTTATAAGACCTATGAGTCTACTTTAAGGAGTTTCTGGGTTACATCACACAGGAACCCAGTCCATATTGTGCCTTCTCCATCCCAGTCATCTCTTGCTACATAGGGAAATCTTAAGACAAAATGAATTACTCTTGATGACAATGAGGAAATTATTCAAGCAGTGACCATATCTGAGGCACAACTGATAAAAGTTTGTTTAATTTGTTGATTAAAGAGCATGCAATTTTTGACCAAAATAATCTCAAAATTTTTTAAATACATGAACAATTTCCTTTACATTTTGTTTTCTTGGAATACCATCAGAGTATCTGTTGATTACTAGAAAAACTCAGTGATTATTCAAATGTTTTCTTGCTATACCTTCAACATATATGACAGAATGTCTGATTTTTTTCATCACAGCATATAATATTTTGGGGTTAACATTCAGCTAATGTTTCTGTTTTTATTTTTTCCCACTATCACAGAAATCCAAGCCTTGGCATTTAGAAAAATTTCAATTTTGCCCTATAGTAGCTTCTGCATTGTGTTCTGTAGGGCTGCTGGACTCATATGTGGAAAGTCTAGGACTCTACTAGATACAGTACAAGTCCAGGAACTCCAAAATGTTAGACAATCTATTCAATCTCAACTCAATCTCAGGGATTTACTATACCAGTGTTTCTTAAAACTTAATGAGCATACAAATGGCCTTTCAAAATGTACATCCTATTCAATAGGTATGTGATAAGTCCTGAGATTCATATTTTTAAACAGGCCTTGAAATACTGATGGTATCAGTAGAGATTGATAGAATTGTGTTTATACATTTCTCCATGTCCATGAATGTGAATTTTTTGTCTCTCATTTCCCTGATCCTTCCCTGATTTTCATGTTAGCTATCATTCATTTATTATTTCCTAAAGGATTACTCAATTTTTACCTCATATCCCTAATCCTGATAAAATTCTTGATAGAAGTAGCAGGATTAGGCAAAATTACTTTACTTATTATTTTCATTATTTCTGAATTTCTTTTATTTCTATTATCTGTTATTAATTTTGGTGGGTTATATGACTTTCTTCCTTCTGATTTATTTTAGAGCTAAATGACATAAATTACTAGCATTTGTCCAGATAGAAACAATGTTATATTGGCACCATATATTATGCTCTATATATGGATTTCTATAATATTAAAATTTAATAAATTGTAATTTTGCATGTTGGAATAATGATGACAACTCTTAATACTATTGTTTAATATGAAAATATATTAAGAATCCTCAAGGAATGAATTGTGTCCAACAATCTTAATTACTTTTAAATAGCACACATATCAAGTGTATCAAGAGAATAAAGGGAATTTGAAAAGATTTATGACATTCATGTCTTACAGTTATGATTTCTTCAGTATTTGTAATAGAAAGTCTCATTTTGTAGAGATTTTAGTTAAGATTTTATATACTACTAACAATATCTCTGTAGAGCTCTAACTCATATTCCACAACTCTCATATGGGTGAAAACCATTCTGTTTCTATCACATCTCACTGAATTTCTTCATCACTAATAAGGATAAACCAAAAAAAAGGTGATAGAAATTATTTTTTTATACTTCCTGAATGCGTAAAAAGCAATGAAAATAGTAAACCAAATGGCAAAGTCCACTAAACCAATTTTTAAATCCCATTTGCTTTTCTCTGAATCACCATAAAAGTATCTAATCATTTAATTCATTTGCATATTCCAAGTATTTTAATTAATGTTGCAATAATTTCATTTTTATCAAGTCTTTTTTTTCTTTATTCATTTATTCATATGTGTATACATTGTTTGGGCCATTTCTCCTCCTATTAACCCCCCCTTCACTTCCAGGCAGAACCTGTTCTGCCCTTTTTTACAATTTTGTTGAAGAGTAGACATAAGTGATAATAAGAAAGACATTGCATTTTTGCTAGTTGAGATAAGGATAGCTACACAGAGAGATTCCTAACATTGCTTCCATGTACAAGTATATTACAGCCCTAATTGATTCATCTTTACCTGACCTCTTCACTACTTCCCAGTCACCTTCACATATGGACATCTGTCATTTTAAGGTTACTGTATTAGCTCCTCTGCAGTGGAGACGTCAAACACTTTCAAGTTTAGGTTTCCTACTTATCCCCATTCCTCCATGCCTCCCATATGATCTCTCCCCTTAGCGTGTGACCCAAGTACAACATTACTATCTCTCTTTATCTATCATCTATCTATCTATCTATGTATCTATATGTATCTATCTATGTATCACCTATCAACCTACCTGCCTACCTACCTACACTGGTGTGAACTGAACCTGTCATTCCTATAATGACAAACCAATGTTTACATGATACACTAAGGGAAGTAAAAAATCTTGGATTCATAATTTCCAATAAATTTATAAATTTGTTTTATATAATGTACTTTTATACCAGAGGTATAAGAGCACAGAATATTACTTAATTTAGATAAACAGTCTATGTCTCCATTAATTTATTCAGTTATTTATTAACATATATTTTCAGTCAGTTTCAATGGCTTTATATATTAGTGAGGCAGATAATAGGAAGTGCACAAATACAACCATAATTTTTCAAAAGTTAAGTATTTCAATGTAGACAAATAAGTAAAGTCATATAAAAAGAAAATATTATAGGAGTTAAATTTCAGACAAGTTAAAGAAGGAAAAAGTTCTGATAATTTGAATAGTAGTTAAATAAGGGAGTGAGTAATCATTATCTGTTGAAGAATATTGAGAAATGGGAGAAAACAGAAGCAAAGACTGTGCAGAGGGCATGGTGGAAAGGAAATGGGTAAGGGGAAGCGTAGAAGACAGTGTGCCATAGAGACTGTCCAGGATCAGACTGGGAGGGCATTCCACACCTGGCATTAATATTTTAATTCATAATCAATGAAGGACAATTAGAGGATTTGGCAAAGGGAGCAACAAGCTTTGATTTAGACATAAAATGTTTCTCAGAACTTTCATACAAATAGTGGTAGCAAAGCAATCAGTAATGGAGCCCTTATAATACCAATGATAAGAAGTGGCTGTGGCTTCAATCCAAATGGTAGCAATGGAAGTGCTGGAAGGTTTTCAGGCAGCCAGATTTTCTGATGTTTTGGATGTGCAATGTAAGGCAAAAAAAGGAATCAACAAGTTTTAATTGAAAAATTTGAGTTAATGCAATGCTGTTTTATTTTGTTGAAGAACATGGAGAAGAAACTGATGTTAGATGGGGTTTTCACTAAAGATTAGTTATAAGAGCTGAAAATATTCTACAGTTTGTTCATTTTTTACTCTTTAAATGAGTATTTTAATGCTGGAAATTGCTTAGAAAGATGTTGGAAGCACAAGAATTCTCATGGTAGAAGGTAATATAGTGTTTATTAATACTGTTTTCAAAACAGCTTTCTGACAACTGTCGAAATAGGCATTGCCAAGTAAATTTTTTTGGACAATGAGATGTGAAAATGAGCTCCAGGACCCAGGGCTTCACCTTCAAGAAAGTTAACAATGTTTCAGAAGGTAGATTGCGTTGTGTATCTGAGTTAGGTTTAAATGGGTCAGATCCCAAGACACCCACCGATAGACACATAGACTAGCAATAATGAGACCTGTTATTTTAAGTTATTTATTACTGCAGTTCCAATAATCTCTTCCAAGAAGTCATGGTAATGCAAAGATTCATTATTTTAGCAAGGTAAAAACTAGTTTGGGATTTTAATGTTTTCTTGCATTTAAAAACTTTGTTCATCTCTTCCATAGAAGAATGCAATGAGGAAGCCAATCTGGAGAAGACTGGGAAATGTAATATATACGTTTCCTATCTTGAAGGTAGAAAGAAGGTATAGAAGAATGAGTTTGGAGATGAGAGACTAAAGATGCTAGCATTGTTCATTTCTGTTTGATCCAGCAAAAGAGAATAAACATACTTTTTTCTAAAACAGTGCAACTATTTTTTTCCAAAGAAAAATTTGACCATTGCTATGGAAAATGGAGATCAAAATTATTAGTTACCATAACTATCTTCTAATGTTGTCAATATCTCTTCTAGTTCATTTTCTATTGATAAGGATGACAATTCATTTTTTTAAAAACTCATTATTTCAGATCACTAAGCTCAAAAGATGTAGAGTTCTGACTTAATACCTTATTTGTGTTCATTCATGCAAACAAAAACTACTCTAAAAATTTGATTTGAGGTAATTTAATTTAGGGAATTTAATTTTCAAAAGTGTGATTGAAAAACAGTAAGAGCAAAAATTGAATAAGTGAAATACCAAAATGATGAAAAACTGCAAGAAGTTACTGTTACTCTTAGAATTAGAGGAGATTGATTAGGGAGGGAGATGGAATATTCCGAGTCAGAGATGTTTTTTCCAACTGAGGCTTCTGCTGCTGTGTTACATCTGACTAAGCAGACAATAAAAGCACCTCAACTCATGCTTTCTGCAGATGCTGTTACTCTAGTCCTTATGTTACTACAGTTCTGATGCTATCTCACTGTCACGTCTTCCCAAGTTCAATATGATCTTTTTCACCAACACTGCTGGGGCAACCATTGGAAGGGATACTCTCAAAACCATAAAAAATATGTTATAATTCCTGTGGTCTTCCAGTCACTTGCAAATGTCTCACATCTACAGAAACTAACCAGAAGTCATTTGTAAAGTGGCTCTGAGAAATACAGTATGTATCATCACACTTGAAATGGACACTACTTTAATTGGATTTCTAGGGTGTTAACTTGTCAGATATTCCTATAGATAAGACAGTAGAGAAAATAGAAGGCAAGGCACATTTGAGATCTAAATCATTATAACTAAACAAATGTCTGATAGTTAGGAAAAATTTGTGGAATGAAATGAAATCTTAGTCATTTCTTTACAGATAGGAGTCCAGATAAGATTATATAGGAAATGACGATAAACTAAGAAGAAAATTTCTGCTAGGATCAATTCCAGGGATATTCTTTAAATTTTTTACATCAGCAAGAAGATAAAGATCAATAAAAGGAGACTAAGAAGGACCGAAAGAAAAACAAGGTAATCTTGCTATTGTAAAATTTAATGAAAGCAGTGTTTCATAAGTAAGGAGCAATCATATCAAATGCTGCTGATCAGTCAAATGAAAATTAGGGCTAAGTAGTAATCAGTAGCATCAGAAATGTGGAAGGCATTAGTGACTGTTATAATAGCTACTTCAAAACTTGGGACAATAGGAAGAGATCCAACAATAACAGAAAGTGATGAAATACTGTCTGTGAGTATATATGGTAATAAAGTAATTTTGTTTGAAGTGAAAGAATTCTATAGAAGCTGGCATAGGGTAAAGGATCCAAGGAAAAGGATTTGTTAGTATTTATTTTAACATGGGAATATATGTCCTGATGTAGCTAGCATACTGTAGAGTAAAAATTGTTGTAGAAGAAAGAGAAGAAAATCAAAGGAGGTAAGTCTGTGAATTAGTGATTTGACTGAAATCTAATACACAGGAAAAAAATCTTTTTTTACTTCAAGAATAAGGACAGTGACACATGAAAAACAGCTGAAAGTATATGTATTTCAGTGTTTCAGACATATTTTTACAAATTGACAGATGGGAAAAGTTATGATTGCTTGTTCATAGTTTAAAAAAGAAGTGTGAAAGAGAAAAGAATCCACAGATATTCAGAAAGAGGAGACTGTAGCTGCAAATCCTTACTGTAGTTAAGAGATATGCTGGCATTTTTACACCTTTATATTCCTTTTGAATATAAAGAATCTTATAAGACAACATTAGAAAAGGTCACTTTTGGACTATCATCAAATGAAACAATAAGATACAAATAAGCAGAAGTTTCATCTCATGATCTTATTAAAACAAAAACAAAATTTAGATAAATGCAAACTATACAAACATTAGGTATGATTATTGACTTTGTGCTGAAAGGTTTTTGGTTGAGAAGTAGAAGGTGAGTTTGGAAACTTTATGGAAATAAAAAGTAACTTGTGAATTGTCAACTAAAAGAATGAAATTAATAATTTTAGTTCTAGAAAGTGTAAGTTTTAAGTGTATGTAGTGCTCTAATGGTAGAGTGTTTGAAATTGAAATTGAGATTTGGAAAGTTTTTAATTTACAATAATGATTTAGTTTAGACTCTCAAGAATGCAAGATATGGAAAAATATTAATGAAAGCAAGGAAAAGGAAAGTAAAGTATGGGATCCTGGATGGATCATTCAAATAGATAATATGATTTTGAGGAATGGAGACAAAGAGAGTAAAAGAGTCAATGTCATTAGGCAGATATTAAAATTGTCCGTGAACAAGGATGATTGATAAGAAAAACTCACAAAGAGTGATGGAAAGGTACACTTTGTTGATGTGAATTTCAATGGAGTTGATTTGGAGGGTGCAATTAATGGGGTAAATTCATGATAAACTGGAAGTAGCAGATAAGAATAAAAAGAATCAACTATTCAAAATGGAGAAGTGAAGTGATGTGAAAGGACTATAGTGAAAAGAGATCTCAGAAGAAGCCAAGGTCAAGTCACAGGAAAAAGGGGAAGGGATTGTTCACAGATAAGCTTGAGGGCACACAATATGAAGTGCCATGATGATACACCATGAATTCCAGATATAAAATGAAAACTATTGTGAATAAAGAATGATAAGGCCTATGACTCAAATTTTAAATATCTCAAATAATGTTAGAATTAGGATCTAGTTGTTATAGATACTATTTACACTTTTGGGTAACTAGACCATCAATTCTAATTGAAAACTCTTCTTGGAACTGGTGTCCTCAGAATTTTGGGATAGTGTGAAAAAATATATTGGAGAAAGGAGAGCAAAGTTTGACAATACAAGAAGCATCCTTGAAATTCTCTGGTAGAGTTTACTGTGTGTTTAAAAAATAATTCAGTGCATGAGAAGAAACACAAGGAATCCCTTATAGCATCAGGAAATTAATGAAGCAACAGAAATCTGAAGATTTGATGTTTATTTGAAAATGCGACTGTTTGCAGTTTTCTCAGAGGAAACTGTCCCTTTAAGAAATATATATTTGTGTATTCACACAAATACAAATATAATATGAGGAAGTAAAGTAGAATGATGTACTTCAACTATGATATATTTGATAAATTGTAACAACTTTTGTAAATATCACCATATACCCAGCATAACAATAACAAAAAAAAGACTAAAATTAGAAAAACCTCCAGAAGAAAAAGAGAAGGCTATTATTGCATCAAAAATTGTAAAACAAATATTCTATACTTAGTTTATCCTCAAACTAATTAAACTTGTTTTAAGTGTTGTTATATTTCATCAGGCACAAAATTATGAAGCATTTGAAATAATGAATATATTCAGGTCACCTCAGCAAGGTACTTTTCCAAATTCATAAAAACTTTTTTAAAAAGTATGCTACAGTTAATTGTAAAAAATTACCCTTACATAATTCATCTAGTAGGCTCCAATATTAGGTAATTCCTAAAGGACTGAAATAACTAAAAGAATTCAGGCAATTGTCATTATTCAAAGCAACCATACATTATAGAAGTCAAACTTTTAGCAAATGTGTTCCTTGTGTGTGTGTGTGTGTGTGTGTGTGTGTGTGTGTGTGTGTGTATGCATACATGCACATGCACCAGTTTGCATGATTGTGTGTTGCAAGGATGTTACAATGGTTACAAAAGACTTCAGATATGTTTTTAGGCTTCAGAATAGCAATTCATATTTCTTTGGTATGGTATCTTAGACACATTTCTGAGAAATCAGGCACTTCTTTAGAAGTGGATATACCTTAATAACACTGATATAAGGAAGGGAGGTTGCACTGCAGCAGAAATAAGTGACATCTTTCATAATATCTGAAATGATCATTGTTACCCATGGCAGTTAGCTTTTATTTTTTTCCTCTCTTGTGGTAGTTTTCTTTCATCTCTTGTATAATAGTGTACCATAAAGTGACTTCCAGGAACATGTCACAGATTCAATCAATTCAGAATGACACAGCACTATCATTCCTATAAGTGTTCAAGCACTTCCAGGAATGATTAAAAAGCATGGTATTGCCCACCAACTATTGGGGTGACATGTACATTTTGAAGAAGACAGTCCTATTGAACAGTTGTTGCTTATGAAAGTTTCTAAAAGCAGTGGCTTTTCTATTTTTGAGGATATTTCAAATATGTAACTGCTAAATCTGATATGCTTCTATCATAGGTCTCTAATTTCCTCTGTAAACCACAATTGAAAAGCTGTGAAACACAGCTTAAAAGTGATATATTTCCTGTTTGATGCTGTCTAATCATTTTTAATTAAAATGTATTTAGATTTGAGGAAATTAATTTAATACTGTTAATAATACCAAATGTCAGATGAGCAAAGCAAAGAAAATCATTAGGTACATTATTGAGACTATTGTTAACCCATTTTAATTATCATTTCTATGAACTCTTACCTTAATAGAACCCTACAGTTAAACATATACTTAATATGTTCTTCAATGGAGAAAGCTAATACTAAGTTATACTTACTTGGAAATGTGCTGATAATATACCCAGAATAAAACTGTTGTTTGCTTTTATGTAAAAGTTTTTTTCTCAATTTCTTTTAATCTGAAAAAGAAAATAAAAACTGCTAAATATGTTCACAAGTGAATTTCATGTAGCTATAATTTTTGCTATTTCTAAAGGAAGAAGCAGTTGTGTTTCAATAGGATAGGTGGCTTGAATTCTTCCCCTAAGGAACTAAGAGGACAGCAGATGCATTTCATTTTCATAATTAAAAATACTCAGCAATGTCCCAAAAGTTGATGGCTTACTATTCAGATATTTTCTAAATTTTAGTTTCAGTTGATACTAGAAATTATACAAAGATCTATTTAAAGGGAAGAGAACAGTTTTTTGACCAAACATTATTCAGCAAGTAAAAGATTAAAATACATAGAAAAATATAACTTGATGGATGATCTTCAAGTTTTTTCCTTTTCTTTTGTATTTTATTTTAAAATAATCTTTGTTGAAAAAACAATGACATGCTATGTCTGGAAGAAGAGTATAAAAACAACTTTATTTCCCACAAGCACTTAGCAAACTTCTCTTAACTCAGTAGCAGAAAGTCCTGTGCCTATCCTTGAACTGATGTATGGTGTAGCAGATGTTCTGTGATTAGGGACTCTGCTCAAATGTTGCAAGAGTCAAAGTCAAGAGAGGTAACATTACCATTCCACTAACCAGATCCCACCACCTCAGCTACTGGCAGACAATTCCCATTTGTATGTGATCTACATTGATAAGACATCATCTATCCCCAAGCCCACATCTATCAGATGTGCATGTGTTACAGAGAGAAACAAGAGTGGAGGAAGGGACGGGGAGGGAGATTTCAATTAAATTATGTAAAATGGCTTGGCACAAGTAAGCAACCAAAATATGCCTCTTCCTTCCTCATCTCATTATATTTCTTCCTATAATCCACAATAATCAGACCACACAGATAGGTTATGATTCACTATTTCCTAAATACTGCTCTAGGCAAAGTGTTACTTAAAATTTTTATACTAAAGTCCCATAAGACTTCAAAAATCTTAATTTTGAAATAAGTTATTAGAAAAAATATAAAATTGATAATATACTGACAAGAATTTAAGACTTAAATCCATCAGTGAGTTACAGGTAAAGGCAAGGCCCAATGCCAAATGCAGTTTATCTCTGGCCTTTGTTATCTGTTAGTATTTATCTCTATCTCCTTACCCTACCTCAGAGATAAGATTCTGTAATGCCAATATCTGAAGTTTTGTCATAATTTTCTTCAACCAGAGATATTAGCAGATTAACTAAATTACATAATATCCAAATGATTTAAAAACATCTTAAATTCACTTCTTAATGCACATGAATTAAAGATATGAGATGGAAGATATTTTTAAATTTAAGTACACATAAATAAAAACTGTCAGGTAAACATCTAAGAATACCTGACTGTATTTAACAATGATACAAAATTTGTAACATAAAAGAAGCACAGTGGGGAAAGCATTTTTAAATCTTCAGCATATGCAGTTAGTTCAAAGCTTGACATGCTGTAGAAAGATTATGAATTACTATTGGATAGGATTCAGATTTTAAGCTAATAATAGGCATATATTAATTCACCTGGCTAGAAAAATAACTGAGCTATGAAATAAAACGAAGACATTAATAGGACATCTTAATTTGTAATATGATTATGTGTACTTAGGATAAACTAGCGAGAATGCTTGCTTAATTATCCACTGCAGGATCAGACGGTAAATGATAAAAACTCTCTAAGTTTTTATTGCCAGGAACTGAGTGTACACATTTGCCAAGTTTCGCACTTTCTCCATTGTTACAGAACCTAACTTACATTTCAGATTTTGGTTCATGTGCTTTACTTTTCTAGTGATTTTGACTGTGTAAAAACCTCAGGAATAAAGATTCTTGGAAATTAAAAGACACATTTTTAAAAATCATAAGCAGTTTTTCAAACTAAAAATACTGAGCTAATTTCATTTTACCCATTAATTCTAACAGGAAATTCTCACAAAGTACTCATGCATTCTTCATTCCCCATGCTCATTTTCTTAAAAGCTGTCATCATTCTTCTTCAAAGAGTAAAATAAAATTCATTTTAAGGTAATACTCATTTCAACAGGAATGCTGGTTTTGTAAATTTAAAGTGACTGCTTAGTGAGGAAGGTTTTAATGATGCTTATGAACTATTTTTGTCAATTATGGCTAAAGTTTTCTGCATCCTAATTCATCAATGAAGGGAGAAGAAGAAAGACATATTTTATCTCCTCTCATTACTCTAACAAAATAGTATATTTTTTCAGTGAGAGTATTAAAAGTAATTAGAAATTACTGCAAAGCCTGTTTTTTACAAGTAACCTTGGTTTGACTCATTCTGAAAGAAACTTTCTTGTGTTTTCTTTGTTAACTCCAGCAGCAGGCATAAGCTCACAAGCAGAGCTCCCTTCTCCATCTGTCAATGATCTGTAATTGTTTGAATACACTGTCATCTGTTCTTTTCATTTGAAGTATCTTTCCAAAATACTTCAATGCTAATGAAACCAACACTAGAGCAAAGTAATCTTTATCTGCTACTTACTCTGTACCTATTACTAGATACTGTGCTAGGCACTGGCAGCTCAATGATTTTTCCTCCTTTTGAGCTTACTGTCTGAATATGTTTCTCTAAAAATTATTTTTCCCCTCTCAATATGATTTGCTCTCTGTTTAATTACATCTTCTTTATGTACAACCCACCCAGCTCTCTTGTTATATTGAACTGGGTTTTCTCATCTGGATTTCTTTGCTTTATAGGTGGAATTGGATATCTACATTAATTGCCCCCAACAAAGCAAACTGGCATAAAAGAAAATCTGTTTACTTAAGCAATTCTAAGACCACAAACTTACAAAGCTTTATGATTGAGCCAAAATGGAGACTTCTGAAACTTTTCCAAGGCCTATCTGTGTATTCCCTTGCAAAATCCAATTTAATAAAGAATACTTCAAGTCCATTCGGCAGGGATAGGCTCACCTCAGGTATTTGATCAGTATCAACTTCAGGTCACATAACTAATTTTCCACTTTCCCGCAGTTGATATCTCATCAATCTTGCATGCCTTCATCAAGAATCCTGATAGGTAGAATTCGCAGGAATACCCTTTATATATGATAATTCCTCTTAGTAATTTTCTGCCTTCTGACCTCCACCCAACTCTGTATAAATCCCCACTTGCCCATGCTGTAGTAAGAATTGACCTTCATCTCTCTCCTGTTCTTAAGAATTCCATTACCATTTTCCCTAAATCTACTATGATGGTACTGACTAAAGTCTTTCTTGACTTGCTTTCATAACCATCATTGAGTAATCGCTATTTTTGGACATTTATTTTCAAAACTCCCACAAATGTAAACTTTATCAAAACAGCATGCAGTTTTAAATACCTAAGACAATGGTGCTCTTTTTTTTCTTTTTTATTATATTCATATGTGCATATAATAATTAAATTTTACTGACAAATTTACTTCCACTGGTGCACTTTTCATTTTGCATCTAGTAGTTTAACATCAACTTAAATAAAATTAATTCTAGAGTAACAATTCTTCCCATCTGTGTCTTCAGAATTGTGAAGGGGAAAACATAATTCTTGGCTATTTTAGGCCACAGTGAATGATTTAACGTTGATTTTGTGATTCAAACCAAAACAGAGAAACCCAATCCAGACATGTGGGTTGAAACTATGAGTGAAGCATGCTCTTTCAGCTGTTTGCCAACCTGGTAAGATCAAATCATCTTCTCTGTGCCAGGAATAGCCTCTCTAAAATTGAATACAACATGAAGGAATGATCACTGAGTGACAGATTCCTAATGTAGTGCTTGAGCACATAAAATAATTCATGCTGAAAACAGCTCTAGCACTAAAATGCAGCTATGAGAGTAAGAGATTGGTTTATTTATTTATTTATTTATTTGGATTTACATTAACTTAAAGAAAATTTCTAAAGCACATCTAAATAACAGGTCAAATATCAAAGACAGAAATAATATGCCAATTGATAGGAAAAAAGTGAAGTTTTGTCTCTTTCAAATATTGTGATGATGAATTCACTACTCCAAAATCCATAAACAATGTATCCTCGGAAAG
This sequence comes from Castor canadensis, assembly GCF_047511655.1. Taxonomy (NCBI): domain Eukaryota; kingdom Metazoa; phylum Chordata; class Mammalia; order Rodentia; family Castoridae; genus Castor; species Castor canadensis. The sequence continues at coordinate 88,547,305 of NC_133391.1, read as the reverse complement.
GGTTTAATGAGATATAATACATTCTATTCCTTGTTTCATAAGTAATACACTCTCTTTCTGAGGTCACTAACCAAAGTTAGTGGTGCCATATGAACTGAGGAATGAGATTCTCTAATATTAGTGTTATTAGACACTTTGGAGTTGAAATTGGACTGAGTCTGTCCAGCTCAGCAGTTTTGCTGATGCCAATTTTTAAAAGGCCCTAAACACCTTATTGGAATAAATCAGAAATATGGTGCTATTTAAACTCAGGAATCTATGTACTTATATAACACTCAAAAAAATTCTCTAACAGTCTCACTTTCACCTTTGACAGCCTCTTTATATTGAAACAAGAACAGCAACCTGTAGAAGTGCCAATACTGCTCCAACTAAATAAATATTTAAAGAATATTGGTTTGAAAGTGTGGCAAATTAGTAGTTTCCTAGAGGTATGTCAAGAGATACTTATAGATACCAAATTTAATGCCTTGATTTATTGTTTACAAGCTTATAAAAGATAATAAGATTCAGCTCCATTGTGTGAGTGATTAGAAGCCCTCCTAGGATTAAATAGAAGTTGCAAAAACAGATGTTGAGCTTCATGACATCTGTGAAATATTATCTTTCTTTGAATAAAATATTCAGCTTTACATAAAATCAAGAGTATAATACATGGTTTTAGCTGTGCACACTAGCTATTTATTGATAAAATTGATGAACTTGCTAAAGACTGACAAGAAGTTATATTATATCCAACAAATAAAGAGTTCTAAGTACATAATGCTTTACCACCAAATAGGCAAAGACAACCAAAGATCATTGTACAACAATGTCAACAACTTCATTTATTGTCTGGCTTCCCAACACTTTTTCCCCAGTTATTCTTCTAAAACTGTCTTCACCTCAGAAGTTGGAAATGTTAAATATTCATATTTACAGATCTCTCTGGAGAGAGGTTTGACTGTGAATCCTGGTAAAAGAAACTTAAGCAGATATTTCTATGAAGATTGTATGAAAATTTTGGTTTTTCTCATGAATGTAGTTGACAGAATTGATCCTATCCCCTTTGTTAACAAAATTCTTGACTCTGCAGCACTCCTTTTACATCTACAGACAAAGTCAAGGGAACCAAAGAGATGTTGAATCACTAAATCAGTACTAGCTTACATCAAACTCCAGCCCAGAAGCTCAGTATAATAAAAATTTGCTTAATTATTTCACTCATTCTTGTAAAGAATATGCTAATTGTGGTGAAAGCTGCTTACAGATGTTTTATCAATGATGATTATGAAAGTACATATATTTGCTTAAACTAATTTGGAAACAATCTGGCATTTTTCAGATCAACCATGAGTCAGTAGTCATGAAATCAAGAAACTGAACTCACGAGATTTTACTAAATTAGTTCATAGACACTACACAAAATTATTTTCAAGATTTATTACATTTTATTTTTGTGTTTTTTTAATCTGGAATGAAGTAAATTTAGTTATTTAAATTGGAAACTAGGAAATGAAATAAAAGTAAAAGTATATGAGAAATATAATGTAAAAAAGGAAAGATGAGTTAAAACAAAAGATAATGTGATACACACAAAAATATGTGAGACAGATATGGTGTGAACATTAATTAGTAAAAGCAAAATGTCGAATGCTAGACTGTAGGCAAACATTAAATCTAAGTGCCTCATTTATATTTTCATTAGTTCATTTTCTGCTGGTGTCACTGTGTACCACAGACAGAGAATAACAAATAGAGCTTTCTTTAACTTCAGTGGTCAAACCTTAATGCATGCCACCAGCATCTGGTGAAGGCCTCTTGCTTCATCACAACTTGTAGAGGACAGCACCAGTCACACTAGCTCTGGTCTCCCTTCATATAAAGTCACTAATGCCATTATGTGAGCCTGTCCCCCATGTAATGCTAATTACATTCCAAAGGGCTCACACTTTCCAATACGAGAAATTTTGCAGAACAAATTCAGATCTTAGCAACATCTTTAAATGTAAATGTCTATAAGGCATTTGCCACAACAGTGTAACAATATAAGGTAATAGTGGACTTAAAATTACATCCAGCCTTGTTTCAAATGCTAGTGTTTACTACTCTAGATTCATAATGTGCTGGTTTATGCTGGATAACTTACTTAGGTTTCTCATTCTAATTCCTTACTGTCAAAATTGTGAAAATAATGCCATATTTGGACTAAAGTTAGATAAAATAAAAAATGAGGCCTAACATCATATTTAATACATGAATATTTAGTTTCTTTCATAATAAACTTCCAAGTTAATATTCTTATGTTATCATGATTTCTCATCTTCAATTCTAAAATCACATTACAGTAAGTCTCCCTGACTATAATCACATGTACAATCTATCTTTAATTCTTCCTAAAATATTAACATATACTCTTGTTTTAAAAAAAGTCAATGACTATCTGTTGTCTGTAAAACAGAAAGATTTTTTTATAGTAGGAATTATTTTTGTCCCTACAAAATATTTATTATGTCCACAGACATTACTGGTCATCACAAATTGGGTGTCCTTGGAAGTGCTACTTACATCTAGTAGGTAAAGAATTGTGGTAAATATACTCTAATGCAAAGGAGTAGCTTCCAAGAACTAAAAGTTTTCTGATTCAAAATGTCCACACTGCTTCAGTGAAACCCTGTGGTCTTCATAGTTATTACTTGGAAAACCTGAGATTAGACTAGAGAATTTTAGTATCGAGGCCTATGCCTTTAAACAACTGGTGCTGGTTAGTGTAGTTAAGTGTTTGTTAGTGTTTGAAAAAAGTCTTTCAATTTCATGAGTTGAATAATAAATAGTTTACTTTTCCATCATTAGGCAACTCTATATTTGTCACCTAGTGTTTGTAAAATAAGCACCAGCATATTAAGAGAAGCAAAGATGAAAACCACACAATCATCTCAATGGATACAGAAAAGGGCTTTGATAAAATTCAACGTCTTTGGTGGGTGCCAATGACTCATGCCTATAAGCATAGCTACTCGGGAGGCAGAGATCAGGAGGATCATGTTTTGAAGCTAGCCTGGGCAAAATAGTTCATGGGAACCTATCTGGAAAAAAAGACCATCACAAAAATGGACTACTGGAGTGGACCAAGGTATAGGTCATGTGTTCAAGCCCCAACACCTCCCCCTGCAAAAAAAAAGTTCAACATCCTTTAATGATCAAAGTTCTGATACTAGGAATACAAGAAATGTACCACAACACAATAAAGGCTATATATGACAAGCCTATAGCCAACATCATACTAAATGAGGAAAACTGAAACCATTTCCTCTAAAGTCAAGAATGAGACAAGAATGCTCATTCTTTACTCTTATTCAACATAGTCTTGGAATTCCTAGCCAGAACAGTAAGATAGGAAGAAGAAATAAAAGGAATACAAATTGGAAAAGAAGTAGTCAAACTATCCCTATTTACAGACAAAATGATCTTATAACTAAAAGATCTGAAAAATTCCACCAAAAGCTTCTAGACACCATAAACAGTTTCAACAAAGTTGCAGAATGCAAAATCATTCTACAAAAATCAACAGCTTTTCTATACACCAACAGTGAACAGATTGAGAAATAATATAGGAAAAAAATTCCATTTACAGTAGCCTAAAGAAAGCTAAAACACCTAGGAATAAACTTAACAAAAAAAGTGAAAGATCTCTACAAGAAACCATTTCTAAATTTAAATGAAATTTTATGAAATGTAATTAAGATTAAAGTTTTTCCCACCACAATGTGTTGTGTTGAACTGTTTTTAAAATCTGTTTGCACAGAAAAATAGCATGTATTAAATTGTACTGCTTAACACTAGAACAATCAATTTTGAGATATAATATAAAAATTGTTAAACTATATTAGTTTAAACTATTTTTATTTGATGGATAAATTCATGTAATTAGTAAGGAAAGGAAGGTTGTCATAAACCAGTTTTGTCAATATTTAATTAAAAATAATCAATTGTTTAGAAATAAAATTTCATAGTGGACTAACTTAATAAAACATGACTTTTGCATAAGATTTATGTAAATATTTAAAAAATAAATGATGTAAGAAAATTTAAATTCCTATTAAACATTTTATGCAATTTAATGGCTCTAAATATATTTCTTACTTACAATTTTGACAAATAGTACCTATTTATCATGAAGTCATATTGACATTAACTTTTCTGGTTAACATACCCACATCAATTCTTTTTATTTCTTTACACTTTAAAGGGTATAGAGTATCTCAGGAAAATGGCAACTGGTTCACAGAATCAGACTGCATGAGCTCCATGAACCAGGGACTTTGGTGAGATGCTGGAGACACACTGAGCTGAGGTAAAGCACCAGGGAGACCTGAAACATTGGCAACCTGAACCACTAGCTGTGGAAGTCTTCTCCACCCCACAATACATTGAAAGACCAGGCAGAACACCATACCCTCTCCATCAGCCGGCCATCACACCAGTCGCTGCCCCCGAGGCCTGCCAGAACTTGAAGATGAAACAGAAATTAAAGGAAAAGCTGAAGAATTATTAGTCAGACAACTCAAGACCTCTGAAAGGAATATGCAAGAACTCACCACTCCATCCAAAGACCAAACTTAAGAATCATGGGCATTGAAGAAGGAGCAGAGGTGCAAGCAAAAAGAATACATAATATATTTAACAAAATAGTAACAGAACACTTTCCAAATCTAGAGAAAACTATGCCCCATCCAGGCACAGGAAATCTCCATAACACCAAACACACTTGACCAAAATAGAAGTACTCCATGACATATTATTAAAACAGCAAGCACAGAGAATAGAGAAAGAATATTGAAGGCTGTAAGAGAGAAAAAAAATAACATAAAAAGGTAAACCCATCAAAATCACAGCAGATTTTTCAACGGGAACCTTAAAAGCAAGAAGAGCATGGAATGAGGTCTTCCAGGCAATGAATGAAAATAACTTCAACCATAGGATACACTACCCCACAAAACTATCATTCAAAATAGATGGCTCAATAAAAGTCTTCCATAATAATTATAAACTAACACAATATATGACCACAAGCCACCACTAAAAGAGATTCTCCAAGGAACTCTGCATGCAGAAAGTGAAAGCAAACAAAACTATGAAAAGGCAGGCAGGACCAAACCACAGAAGAAGAAAAGGCAGGAAAGTAGAGAGCAACATTGATTCAGCTACACACAATCAAAATCTTAATCAACAAAGACAACTACATGACAGGAATCACCACATACTTATCAATACTAAAACTGAATGTTAAAGGACTAAATTTTGCCCATCAAAAGACACCCTTTGGCAAACTGGATTAAAAAGAAAGATCCAACAATCTGCTGCCTACAGGAGACACACCTCATCGACAGAAACAAGCACTGACTGAGAGTGAAAGGATGGAAGAAGATTTACCAAGCCAATGGCCCCCCAAAACAGGCAGGAGTAGCAGTACTTATCTCTGACAAAGTAGACTTCAAACCTACATTTATCAAACAAGATAAAAAAGGACATTCCATACTATAAAAGGGGAAATAGACCAAAAGGAATAACAATTATCAACCTATATGCACCCAATGTCAACACACCTAATTTCATCAAACATACCCTGAAGGACCTAAAAGCATATATTAACTCCAACACAGTGATTGTGGGAGACTTTAACACCCCATTATCATCAATAGATAGGTCATCCAAATAAAAAATCAATAAAGAAATCCTAGATCTAAAGTGTACCATAGATCAAATGGACCTAGTTGATGTCTACAGAACATTTCAGCAACTTCTACATAATATACATTATTCTCAGAAGCCCACAGAAACTTCTCCAAAATAGATCATATTCTAGGGCACAAAGCAAGCCTCATCAAAAATAAGAAAATAGAAATTATGCCATGCATTCTATCTGATCACAATGCAGTAAAACTGGAACTCAACAACAAAAATAAAGACAAAAGACATGCAAACAGCTGGAAACTGAATAACTCATTGCTTAATGAAAATGGGTCATTGATGAAATAAAAGAGGAAATTAAAAAGTTCCTGGAAGTCAATGAAAATGAAAACACAACCTACTGTAACCTATGGATAAGCCATGAGTGCATATATTAAAAAGACTGAAAGATCTCAAATCAATGATCTAATGATACATCTCAAACTCCTGAAAAAACAAGAACAAGCAAATCCTAAAACAAATAGGAGAGAAATAATAAAAATAAGAGCTGAAATCAATGAAATAGAAACCAAAAAAAAAAAATACAAAGAATTAATGAAAGAAAAAGTTGGTTCTTTGAAAAAATAAGTAAGATCAATAGATCTCTGGCAAACCTGACTAAAATGAGGAGAGAAAAAACCCAAATTACTAAAATCAGGAATGTACAAAGGGAGATAACAACAAACACAATGGAAGTCCAGGAAATCATCAGATACTACTTTGAGAACCTATATTCAGATAAATTTGAAAATCTTAAGGAAATGGACAGATTTCTAGATACTTGTGATCATCCAAAACTGAACCAAGAGGACATTAATCACCTGAATAGATCTATAACAACAAATGAAATCGAAGCAGCAATCAAGAGTCTCCCCCAAAAGAAAAGTCCAGGACCTTATGGATTCACTTCTGAATTCTATCAGACATTTAAAGAACTAATATCAACCCTGCTTAAACTGTTCCACGAAATAGAAAGGGAAGGAACACTCCCTAATACATTTTATGAAGTCAGTGTTATATTTATCCCCAAATCAGGCAAAGACACCTCCAAAAAGGAAAACTATAGGCCAATCTCCTTAATGCACATTGATGCAAAAATCCTCAATAAAATAATGGCAAATCAAATTTAACAGCACATCAAAAAGATCATTCACCATGACCAAGTAGACTTCACCCCAGGAATGCAGGGGTGGTTCAACATACGAAAATCAATAAATGTACTAAACCACATTAAAAGAAGCAAAGACAAAAACCACTTGATCATCTCAATAGATGCAGAAAAAGCCTTTGATAAGATCCAACACCATTTCATGATAAAGCTCTAGAAAACTAGGAATAGAAGGAAAGTACCTCAACATTATAAAAGTTATATATGACAAACCTGTAGCCAGCATTATACTTAATGGTGAAAAAATGAAACTATTCCTTCTAAAATCAAGAATGAGACAAGGATGCCCACTATCTCCACTGCTATTGAACATATACCTGGAATTCCTAGCCAGAGCAATTAGGCAAAAGAAGAAATAAAAGGAATACAAATAGGTAAAGAAACTGTCAAAATATCCCTATTTTCAGATGATATGTTCCTATACCTTAAAGACACAAAAAACTCTACTGAAAAGCTCCTAGACACCATCAACAGCTATAGCAAGGTAGCAGGATATAAAATCAACATAGAAAAATTATTAGCATTTCTATACACTAATAATGAACTGAGAAAGAATATATGAAAACAATTCCATTTACAATAGCCTCAAATGAAATCAAATACCTAGATGTAAACTTAACAAAGGATGTGAATGACCTCTACAAGGAAAACTATAAACTTCTGAAGAAAGAGATTCAGGAAGACTATAGAGAGTGGTGAGATCTCCCATGCTCATGGATTGGTAGAATCAACATAGTAAAAATGTCGATACTCCCAAAAGTAATCTACATGTTTAATGCAATTCCCATCAAAATCCCAATGACATTCATTAAAGAGATTGAAAAATCTACTGTTAAATTTATATGGAAACAGAAGAAGCCATGAATAGCCAAGGCAATATTCAGCAAAAAGAACAATGCTGGAGGTAGCACAATCCCCAACTTCAAACCATATTACAAAGCAATAGTAATAAAAACAGCCTGGTACTGACACAAAAACAGACATGAAGACCAGTGGAACAGAATAGAGTACCTGGATATGAAGCCACACAACTATAAACAACTTATCTTTGACAAATTCGCTAAAAATATACGATGGAGAAAAAAAGACAGCTTCTTCAACAAAAACTGCTGGGAAAACTGGTTAGCAGTCTGCAAAAAACTGAAACTAGATCCACGTTTATCACCCTGTACCAATATTAATTCAAAATGGATCAAGGCTCTTAATATCAGACCCCAAAGTCTAAAATTGGTACAGGAAAGAGTAGGAAATACTTTGGAACTAATAGATATAGGATAGAACTTTCTCAATGGAACCCCAGCAGCTCAACAACTAAGAGATAGCATAGATAAATGGGACTTCATAAATCTAAAAAGCTTTGCTCAACAGAAGAAATGGTTTCTAAACTGAAGATACTACCCAGAAAGTGGGAGAAAATATTTGCCAGCTGCACATCAGACAAAGGAGTGATAACTAGAATATATAGGGAACTCAAAAAACTAAATTCTCCCAAAATTAATGAACCAATAAAGAAATGGGCAAGTGAACTAAACAGAACTTTCTCAAAAGAAGAAATTCAAATGGCCAAAAAACACATGAAAAAATGCTCACCATCCCTAGCAATAAAGGAAATGCAAATTAAAACCACACTAAGATTCTACCTCACCCCTGTTAAAATAGCTATCTTTAGCAACACCACTAACAAAAGATGTTGGTGAGGATGTGGGGAAAAAGGAACCTTCCTACACTGCTGGTGGGAATATAAACTAGTACAACCACTCTGGAAAAAAATTTGGAGGCTTCTTAAAAATCTAAACATAGATCTACCATATGATCCAGCAATACCACTCTTGGGGATACACCCAAAAGAATGTGATTCAGGTTGCTCCAGAGACACCTGCACACCCATGTTTATTGCAGCACTATTCACAATAGCAAAGTTAAGAAAACCTCCAAGATTCCCCACTACTGACAAATGGATTAAGAAAATATGGTATCTATACACAATGGAATTTTATGCAGCCATGAAGAAGAACGAAATGTTATCATTCGCTGGTAAATGGATGGAATTGGAGAACATCATTCTGAATGGGGTTAGCCTGGCCCAAAAGACCAAAAATCATATGTTCTCCCTCATATGTGGACATTAGATCAAGGGCAAACACAGCAAGGGGATTGGACTTTCATCACGTCATAAAGCGAGAGCACACAAGGGAGGTATGACACCCAAAAAATTAGAGAGCATTTGTTGCCCTCAACACAGGGAAACTAATGCAGATACTTTAAAGCAACTGAGGCCAATAGGAGAAGGGGACCAGGAATTAGAGAAAAGGTTAGTTTGAGAAGAATAAATTTAGAAGGTAACATACATGTACAGGAAAGCAATGTGAGTCAACTCCCTGTATAGCTATACTTATCTCAACTAGCAAAAACCCTTGGTCCTTTCTAATATTGCTTATACTCCCTCTTCAACAAAATTAGAGAAAAGGGCAAAATAGTTTCTGCCTGGAAGCGAGGGGGTAGGGGTGAGAGGGAGGAGATGGGGGAGTTAAGGGGGGGTAGGGTGAAGGGGGGAAAAATGACCCAAACATAGTATGCACATATGGATAAAATTAAAAAAAAAAGAAAGATGCCCTTACTTGATAAAAAAAACAAAAGCTGATTCTTTGAAAAAATAAATAAGATTGACAGATTTCTGGCAAATCTGACTAAAATGAGGTGAGAACAAACACCAAATCAGTAAAATCAGAAACACAAAAGGAGAGATAACAACAAACACCATGGAAATTCAGGAAATCATCACAGACTACTTTGACAACCTATATTCTGATAAATTTGAAAATCTTGAGGAAATGGACAGATTTCTAGATATTTTTGACCATCCAAAAATGAACAAAGAGGTTATTCATCACCTGAGTATATCTATAATACAAAATGAAATTGAAGCAGCAATAAAGACTTTCCCCAAAAAGAAAAGTCCAGGACCTGGTGGATTCTCTGTTGAATTCCATCAGACCTTTAAAGAACTAATACCAACCCTCTTTTAAACTATTCTATGAAATAAAAAAGGAATGAAAACTGCCTAACTCATTTTATGAAGCCAATATTACTCTCATTCCAAAATCAGACAAACACACCTCCAAAAAGGAGAACTATAGTCCAATTTCCTTAATGAACATCGATGCAAAAATCCTCAATAAATTAATGGCAAACCAAATGCAAAAACACATCAGAAAGATCATGTACCATGACCCAGTCAGCTTCATCCTAGGGATTCAGGGGTGGTGCACCTATGCAAATCTATAAATGCAACACAGCACATTAATAGAAGTAAAGACAAAAACCACTTGATCATCTCAATAGTTGCAGAAAAAGCCTTTGACAAGATCCAACACGACTTCATGATAAAAGCTCTAAGAAAACTAGGAATAGAAGGAAAGTACCTCAACATTGTAAAAGCTATATAAGACAAACCTACAGCCAACATCATACTTAACTGTGAAAAACTGAAACCATTTCCCCTAAAATCAGGAATGAGACAAGGGTGCCTAATATCCCCACTCATACTTAACATAGCACTGGAATTCCTAGCCAGAGCAATTAGGCAAGATGAAGAAATAAAAGGAAAACAAATAGGTAAAGAAACTGTCAAAAAATCCCTATTTGCAGATGATATGATCCTACACCTTAAAGACCCAAAAAACTTTACCCAAAAACTTCTAGACATCATAAATAGCTATAGCAAGGTGCCAAGATACAAAATCAACTTAAAAAATCAGTAGCTTTTCTATACACCAACTACAAACAAACTGAGAAGGAATATATGGAAAGATTTCCCTTTAAAATAGACTCAAAAAAATCAAATAGCTAGGAGTTAGCAAAGGATGTGAATGAACCCTGGAAGGAGAACTACAAACCCTTGAAGAAAGAGATTGAGGAAGACTACAGAAGATGGAAAGATCTCCCATTCTCATGGATTGGTAGAATCAACATAGTGAAAATGGTTATACTACCAAAAGCAATCTATGTTTAATGCAAATCCCATCAAAATCCCAATGACTTTCATCACAGAGATTGAAAAATATACCCTAAAGTTCATTTGGAAATCCAAGAGACTGCGAATAGCCAAGGCAATATTCAGCAAAAGAGCAATGCTGGAGGTACCACAATACCTGACTTCAAACTATATTACAAAGCAATAGCAATAAAAACAGCATGGCAGTGGCACAAAAACAGACATAAAGACCAGTGCAACAGAATAGAGGACCCAGATATGAATCCAACAAAGAATACCCACCTTATTTTTGACAAAGGTGCAAAAATACACAATGGAGAAAAGACAGCTTCTTCAACAAATGTTGCTGGGAAAAGTGGTTATCCATCTGTAAGAAACTGAAACTAGATCCATGTTTATCACCCTATACTAGTATCAACTCAAAATGGATCAAGAACTTTACTATCAGACCCAAAACTCTGAAGTTAGTACAGGAAGGAGCAGGAAACACTCTGGAACTAATAGGTATAGGCAAGGACTTCCTCAACAGAACCCCAGCAGCTCAGCAACTAAGAGAAAGAATGAATGAATAGGACTTCCTAAAATTAAAAAACTTCTGCACAACAAAAGAAATGGTGTCTAAACTGAAGAGACAACCCACAGAGTGGAGAAAATATTTGCTAGCTATACATCAGACAAAGGACTGATAACCAGCCTATACAGGGAGCTTAAGAAACTAAACTCTCCTGAAATCAATGAACCAATAATGAAATGGGCAACCATAGACAGAACTTTCTCAAAAGAAGAATTTCAATTGGCAAAAAAACACAAGAAAAAATGCTCACCATCTCTAGCCACAAAGGAAATTCAAATCAAAACCACACTAAGATTCCACCTCACCCCTGTTAGAATAGCCATAATCAAAAACACGACCAACAACAAGTGTTGGAGAGGATGTGGGGAAAAAGAAACCCTCATATGCTTCTGGTAGGAATGCAAGCTAGTGCCACTACTCTGGAAAAACATTTGGAGGCTTCTTAAAAATCTAAACATAGACCTGCCACATGATCCAGTAATCCCACTCCTTGGGATTTACCCTAAGGAATGCAACACAGGTTACTCTAAAGACTTCTGCACACCCATGTTTATTTCAGTGCTAACCACAATGGCCAAGTTATGGAAACAACCAAGATACGCCAATACTGATGAATGGATCAAGAAAATGTGGTATTTATACACAATGTTAATTTACTCAGCCATGAAGAAGAATGAAATCTTACCATTTGCAATTAAATGGATGGAACCAGAGAACACCATTCTGAGCGAGGTTAGCCAGGCTCAGAAAAGCAAAAATCGTATGTTCTCCCTCATATGCAGACTTTAGATCTAAGGAAAATATAGCAATGTTGTTGGATTTGGGTCACATGACAACAGGAGAACACATATGGGAGATATAGAGATAGGTTGGAAACCCAAAATATGAAAGCGTTTAATGTCCCCACTCCATAGGAACTAATACAGAAACCTTAAAATGATAGAGGTCAGTACAAGAAGGGGATCAGGAACCAGTGTAAAGATGAGATAGAGATGAATCAACTTGGGTTGTAACACATTTGTACATGGAAGCAATGCTAGGAATCTCTCTGTATAGCTATCCTTAACTCAACTAGCAAAAATGCTTTTGCTTTCTTATTATGTTTATGTTTTCTCTTCAACAAAATTAGAGATAAGGGCAGAACAGGTTCTGCCTGGAAGTAAGGGGGAAGGGGTTGAGGGGAGAGGATGGAGTTGTGGTTGGGGGAAGAAATGACCCAAACAATGTATGCACATGTGAATAAATGAATAAAAATGAATAAATAAAATGGACAAACCTCAAAAAAAAGAAAGGCTATAGGCCCAATGGTGATAAAATTACAATAATTATTTTACATAAATAATGATGTAGACACAATAAATAAGAGGATCAGTTTAAATTGTGCTTAGATAATAACCCTCTACTTTAAATATACATATTAAATAAAAATGTGATTGGCTATTTAAGTTTTCATGGTAAGAAATTAGAGATCAAATACCAAAATAAAAAAACAAAGTAAGAAGGAAACAAATTTCAAATAAAAAGTTCAGAAAGCTTAAAGTTTTCAAAAAAGCTAATTAGCTTTCTTAAAACTTAATAAATTTAATGCCTATACCAACATGTGTGAAGCAAGAAAGTGAAAATGGATAATTAGTACTGTGGATATTTTCAAAAAGCTTAAGATATAATTATGGCAAGATTGATGTAAATATTATAATATTGTAGAGAAAATTGTTATGTTAAGAAAACAATCTATCAAAACATACATAAGAAATTGAATATTAGTATTTAATAAATAATCAATGTACATAATAAAAACATTTCTAAAAGGAGATAGCCAAGTAAGGTGGTACCAAAACCAGGTCAAGACAAAAGGATTAGGAGGAATGGCCATGACATAGCTGAAATAATCCTATTCCTCAGCAGTGACACAGATTTACTCCTTATGAACCACTACCTTGTTTAGATAGGTTTTCACTTAATTTATAAAACAACTCTATTTTTTCTTCCACAGTTGTCAAGACTGGGTGGATTGACCAACACGAATTTAATTTCTCACAATTCTGGAAGGTGTTAAGTTCAAAATCACAGCGCTATGAAGTTTGGTTTCTGGGTGATGCTGGTTTGCGGACATCTTCCTCCTTAGTGCATCTTCACAGTCCCTTTCTCTGTGCACACATACTCCTCTTTTCTTTTCCTCTCCTTATGGACACCAGTTCTATTTGATTAAGTCCCCATCCTTTGATCTTAGTTAGCCTTTATAACCTGCTAAAACACTCATATCCCAAATGTACAAACACAGCCATATTGTGTGTTAGAACTTCAACATAAGAATATTATAGGGACAAAATTCATAATTATGTACTTATGTTAATCCCGTACTGAAATGGATAAATGGGAATCCATGATGGTAATTTAATTTGCAAGACACTCTAGAAGGCTGCCCAAGTCCAAACCCACACTGCAAATACTAACAGAAGTCATAGCTTGCTGGCCTAACTAACTCATATATCCTATTGATGTGATACATATGTAGATTTTTAATTTGTTACTTTTTGTTTCTTTTTGAGGTAGAGTTTCACTATATAGCCCAGATTGGCCTTGAATGGCCAATCCTCGTACTTCCATCTCCCTAGTGCTTGGATTGTTGACATGTACCACCATGCTTCCTAGGTGTTGCTAGTGAAACCTGCTGCATACATAGATGATAGATAGATAGATAGATGTAGCTATAGATATAAATAGTGAAACTGGGGTTTGAAATCACGGCTTTGCACTTGCAAAGCAGGAGCTTCACCACTTGAGCCACACATCCAGTCCATTTTGTTCTGATTAATTTGAAGATGGGGTCTCCTGAACTATTTTCCCAGGCTGGCCTCGAACCATGATCCTCTTACTCTCAGCCTCCCATGTAGCGAGATGAGAAGTATTAGGTACAGTCACTTGGCTACTGCATATACCCTTTAACAGAATCCAATTCTTTTGCCCTACCTAAGTAGGCAGTTGAGTCTGTGAGACAAAATAAGGATTTTTATTGTCTTGTCACATCTTTATAGATTTACTGGGGGTAAAGTTGAGATCAATTAATGTTGGATGGACATTTGCTACTTTTGTGTCTCATGCCCTCCTGCAAAGCAAAATTCTGGTGCATCTTTACAAATACCTAACCACACTGTTCTCTAGACTAATTGTGCTGATTAGGAAAGTTGGCTGGTAAAGCATGTATAGAGACAAAAGTGAGAGAAGCGAGAATGCTTTCATTGGAAAAAGGAAGAAAGGAGAGAGAGTCAAAAGAAATAGGGGATCAAGAGTTTGAGGGGGTATGAAGATTGGTGTTGTTTTGGGAGTTGAAACTGAAGGACAAGTTTTCAAGAAAAGTTGCACCTTTAGAATTCCATGGAGGTCTCTGCTCCTCTTCTATTGAATGTTTGAGCAGGCACCATATATATACATATATTTTTAAAGGATAACAAAAATACAGAATGCAGAAGAGTCTCTGCCACCCTAGCCTTAAATGCAGTTAGTCTTCCTCAACACATGTACCCACCTCAGGGCTTTCTGCTCTAATATTTCTAATTTCCTATAGTAAGTGGCCATGATTATTAACCATAAGAGATGT
Source organism: Castor canadensis (assembly GCF_047511655.1). Classification (NCBI taxonomy): domain Eukaryota; kingdom Metazoa; phylum Chordata; class Mammalia; order Rodentia; family Castoridae; genus Castor; species Castor canadensis. The sequence continues at coordinate 88,532,262 of NC_133391.1, read as the reverse complement.
GACTTGTTTGTTCATGTGAGTAATTGAAATAACACATAAAATGTATTACATTTAGATAAAAATAACATAAATAACACAAAATATTGATAATAACTAAAATATACATTTCAGTAATCGTGATATGAATATCTATAAATTAATCCAAAAGTTTTGCATGATGTGAGCAGAAGGTCAAGCCAATAGCAAAGTTGGCATTTAAAGTAGTTTTTTTCAAGAATCTGAATCTAAAAGCAGTGGAAAAAGGTAATCAAAAACAAGTAGTTTTTTCCATTTCTTTTCTGACTAAAATCAAAGTGTTCCTTCTGTCAGTCTTCATATAGTGACCCCAGAGTTTAGTTAACCTTAGGACAATATTATAATTCACACATTTCTGAATTTGATGTATGTCCTGAAGCATACAGTATTGATTTACTTCATTCTCAAAAATATTATAAAAGAATTAAAAATAGCAGATGTATCAAAAAATTTACAAATACCAAGAATATAATTGGTGGAAGCAACTAAAAACTGGCCTGGAATAAAACATCACTACAGTTGAAATCTGTAATGTTAAAGTAAAGTACCACTCAAGCTTTTTAGGAATTCTTTTAAAATAATCTTGAGGGGGGAGGGAAGAAATGACCCAAACAACGTATGCACATGTGAATAAATGAATAATTTAAAAAACGTATGATTTATAAATATTAAAAAAAATCCTAATAGTGAAGTGCAAATGCTGTCTGGCAATTATGTTAAGGGTTTTCACTAGTGGACAAGTATATTTTAAGCTTCTTTGTAAAACAGGCACAGAGAAAGGTATTGAAACTGTTACGTAATAGTGTAGCCACCTCTAAAAGAGAAGTTAAAAGCAAGAACAAACACTATGAGGAGAAGCTAAAGACAACAGCCATCTTCTTTCCCTATGTTAATATTTTTAAATTGTTTTTAACTGAAATGCAGAAAAAAAAACTTGTACACATTAATGTGATTCCATGTAATGTTTCAGTACATGTGCACAGTGTAATGCTTAAATCAGACTAAATATATTTATCTCCCCACATACTATTTCTTTACCAAAAAATATCTTTCAGAATTATTTTTCCAGATTTTAAAAATGTACAGTACATTATTTATATGTATAGTCACCTACAATGCAAAGGCACACCTAAGTCTTCCTCCATCTAACAGTAACTTAGTAGCCACCAACCATCCTTTTCTTATCCCTCCCTCTCCCAATATTGTCCCCAGGCTCTGGTAACCACCATACTTTTCTTCACTTCTAAGATATCAATGTTTTAGATTCCAAATAGAAATCTTTAATAGAGAAAAATGAAAAATGTTTATTTAAACACAAGACTATTTGTTGGAACTCTATAAACTATATTTATATATTTCAGATAATATAATCAGAAATGACAACATAATCAGATATTCAAGACATAATACGTTCTAAATATTTTATCAATATATTGTACTATAGACTACAAAGTAGCAAATACAATCATGTTTCATGTAATAACTATGATAATTTATAAATATGTGCAGTTGGAGAATTTGTGTATGGAAATGCATGCAGCCAGTGAAATCACACTTATTTTACTTTGAGTGCAAGTACCAACCTTATGTTCCTTGACCTCATTGCTGCTAAAGGAACAAAATCAAAACAGAATTCAATCAGATCAATAAAAAAGTAAACCATTCGTGGTTTTTCTTTCACATAGGTTAACTATTTTGTATATGGAAATAAGGACATTTTTTCTAATTCATAGATAAAAATAACTTTTGTCAACTATTTTCTATATAAACATACATGCTTTCAGAAAAATACAAACAGCAGTTCTGAGTAATTCTACTATTATTTAAATTGTAATTGTAACCTAAAATAATTGTAGTTGTAAATCTAAAATGAAGACATTGATTTTTATTTCATACTTTAAGGGTTGCATTATTTTTTTTTCTGGAGGAACACCTATTAAGGCACCAAATCACTTTGAAGTAATACATTTATTTTAGTTTATATTAAAATGACATATGGTTAAATTCTAACACAAGCTTTTAAAAATTCAGATTTTTAATTTTTTTCTTTCAAAGCTTACCTATTATTTATTGAAAACAATAAGATTATTGTATTCATATTTGCTTTATATCTTTCTCTTTATACAGTCCTAATTATGTGTCTTAATGCTCAGAATAAAAATGTTGCACCTTGTGGAATCTTAATACTCAGAATGAAACTGTTCTCATTAATAATTTTTAATTTAGTCCATTGAGAAGAGTAAGAAAGTTGTGGTCAAGGAATGCTTTACCAAATACACTAAAATGTAGCTTAGTCTCAAAAACATAGCATTTCAAGAAGATACTAGAAAAATCCCAAGCAGGCAAGATTAATTTGAACTATTACAGTCATTGTAGAAATTTTATTGGTATTAGAATTAGTGAATGTGAGGCTTTTGCGTCCTACGTAGTATTCTGTTTCTTAATATTTTACTATTATATGTCAATTCAGTTTCAGAAATATACCAAGCTGTAAACATCTGATTTACACTGCTTTCTGCATTTTATCACAGTATGAAATTTTAAAATAATTTAAAACCTAGTGCAGATTCATATCTATAATCTCAGTTTTTTGGAAGGCAGTGATCAAAAGGATCATGGTTTGAAGCCAACCCAGGTAAAAAGACACAACCTTCTTAAGAAATAGATGGGAACAATGACATATGCCTGTCTTTCCACCTACTCATGAAGGTTCTTATAAGCAGTCTAGGCCTGCCGGTGCAAAAATAATACACTCTTCCTTATAAATAACAAAAGCAAAAAGGGTTGAGCTGGCTCATATGGTAGAGATCCTGTCTAATAAACATAAGGCCCTTAGTTGAAAATCCCAGCACCACAAAAACAAATAGATACATAAATACATATAATTTTTATATGAGGACACATAAGACATGTTTCCCATCTTAAAAGGATATTGAAATATTGAAAACAAATCCATTCAGATTTTGATATCTAAAATTTTTCAAATGCATTTATTTATTCACATTGACCAGTTCATCCAAATTTTTAAAGATACAAAATTAAGCTGTATGGTTTCATGCTGCTTTGAAATTTTATGATCTTATGTCTGTCCTATGTATCTAAATTCACCAAAACAAAACTATTCTCTAAACATTGAAGCAAAAGCCTTAGTCCAGAAAGTTTCCTGAGTTATCCAGAATCATCATCTGCTTTGAAATACCTTTTGAATATTCATCAAAATTTCAGGATTTTATTTAAAGTGTTTATATTAAGCTATCCATAGGTTTAAGATTCATAAGCAAGTAGTAAATGTCTTTCTCAAAATCTGTCTTAACCTGTTATAACAAAGTAAAAGAAAACATTAGACTTCCTGGGGTCTTTTTCACTGTAATTCAGGCTTATCATTGTTACTATTTGACAAATTGATTTCTTAAAATCTATTTTGGTACTCCACAGCTTTGAATGACATGCTCAATCCAAGTAATTTTTCAGACAAGAATTAAACTTTTACCAGTTCATTGGCATTCTGTTTTTAAAATGACAGTTTATGGTTTCTTTTTCTGAAATGTGACAATAAGATGCAAATGTGTCATGCTATCAAATGTAAAGTAGATGAGTTCCCCCTAAGGATAAAACTTTGTACAACAGGTCAAACAGTTGTCTGAAAAACATTTAAATTTATGAACTCATCATATATTTACATGACAATTAGTCACAAAATAAATTCATATATCCTTGTTATTTAAATTGAGGATAAGCAGCAAACTAGAACTGAAGTTCTGCTTTTAAAAATGTCATGTCAAATCTAAGGCATTTGTTCTTTGTTCTTGCCATTCCACGTACTCTACGAATAAAATAACAACTGATGAAAGTGATGGGGACACTGTTACTGAATCAAGAAATGAAACTACATGTATGTAGTTTAAGAAATACTGTATTAATTCAATTGACTTCCTATGAATATGTAAATTCCAGGGGTTTGGACACAGTGATATTGGAGAAATGATGAGTACAGGACACTCACAGAGAGCAAATTTGACATTATCTGATGGAGTGAATTAAGAATTCTTAGATTCATTTTTCATGTTAAGAAAGAGTCAAATTATATTATCTGATAGATACCCTGAAAGTCTGCTGTCTGGGGATTTGGATATGTATAATATTAACCTGCAGAAATTGAGAATTTGTAAATAAGATATGACCATCATAATCCTATTATATATATACATATATATACATTATATATACTAAATACACATCATATGCATAGATATTTCAATATACCTGTGAATATATATGAAGTAGAAATAGATATAAGATGGATAGATATATCAATATATGTATATTTCTATTAATCAATCTGCCAACTTATTGTAAAGGGGTTTAAATAATATAGACTCTCATAATCATAAGGTTACTGTATAAGAAATAATATTGAAGGTAATTGTAAGTTGTTGTTTTCTTACAACCATTAACTGTTTGGAATCAAATATGTCCAATACATGGTAACACACACCCCGACATTTATGGACAGTCACAAAACCATTCCATACTTGACACAATCAAGCATGTATTGTGTATGTATAGACCATGTATCTACTAGTTATGCACTCTGCTGTAAAGGCAAATAGAAATCAGAAATAACAATCTATCAGCATCATAGCTGAACAAACTTACAATTTGGCAATGGTATAAAATCTTCCCTTCTGTGTTCTATGGGGAAACTCAGGGCTAAAAATAGGGTAGACATGGAATACTTCTCCAAAGTATTAACACTTTGGGCTATAAAGCACTTGAACCTATTTCATGCAAGTGTAAATACTTCTTATGGATATCAATCACTTAAATGTGAAAAATAAAATTAATATCTTTATGTTAACAAATGAGCATCTATGCAGCAGAGCTTTTGTGGTTCTTAGATGTGATATGTGGACTCATGATCAGAGTCTACTTGTTATCAACAATCCTGAACCCATTTGTGTGCATTAGTGAGATGACTTCAATGACATACTTGAGAGTATGAATGAAAATTAATTTATACAGATTTTGACCTCTGACAATGTCAGAGCAACAAGAAGTAAACTATCCAACTGTAATCAGCTCTAAAATAGGAGAAAAAGGAAACAGTAAGTTTCAAACTGACCAAAGAATAGTGAACAACTGATTCCTGTGGGAAATGTATAAATTACTAAGCCCTCCAATAAAGCCAGGATTCTGCATGGAAGTAACTTTGAGACTTGAGTAGAGGGAATAAAAGCAACTAAAACCTTGGAAACCAGGCTGATGTATAAGGACATGGAATTTGAGGTTGTGGAGGCTGAGGAAGCTGAGCATTTCAAGACACATTTGATAAGAAAAAGGAGTTAACAAGGAAAGAAAAAGTACGATAAGCCACAATGGAAAATCCTTGTTGAACACATGAGGCATTCGGTGATTAAAAAGGGACATGCCTTAATTTAAAGACTAAGTTATTAATTAAATGAAAGATCAGACCTTGAAGGGATCAAATTAACTGTTTGCAAGATCAAGATCTATAAGTCTTTAACCAAAAACCATAATAACATAAGATTCACCATATCTGGTATCATGAAGTCTCTTACGCATCATCAAAATTACTAGACTTTCTAAGGAGAAGGAATATGTGACCTAGAATCAGTCAAAAAGTCAATAAGTTGGACCATGAACTGACAGAGCTTATTAAATAAAGATCTTAAAATAGAAACCATTACAGCATCCAAATATTTAAAAGAAGGTCCAAACTTAGTGGAGGCAGAAAGAAAATACTTAAGAAAGAAACAAACAGAAATTCTAGACATTAAAAGTAAAATGTATCAAATGGAATTTTCAGTGGTAACATATGCAAAGATTATGTAATATTAAACAAATATTATCAATATAAAAACAAATATTAAACATATAGCAATCACATTTTTCCAAATGAAAGATTCAAGAGAAAACAAACAACAAAAATAGCAACAAAAAAAAACAGTCTGTTCAATTGTAAGCTTTCTTTTTTTCATTTGTACTGCTAATGTTTTAATATGTTTCTTTTATTTATTAGCATATGTTGACTCAATGCACAGTATTCTGTTGTGATATTTTCATACATGCATATAATGTAATTTGATCATATTAACCCACAATCTTCAACCCCTTTTTGTATCTTTCTCATAAGTTTTTTAATTGACCTTATGATCTTTTCCTATGTACATTCGATGTACTTTGGTTATAACCTCCCCATTTGCTGTCTATTTTCCCTTTCCAATATCTCTCTTGTTTCTGCCCAGAACTTCCTCCTTTTATGTTTATGTTCTATAATTTTCTGTAGATTTTGATCTGAATATGAGAGAAAACGTCCAGTCTTTGTCTTTCTGATGATGTTATATGTACTACCAACCTCAGCCAAGAAAGGATATTCAAATATATGACTTCACAGATTATATAATATCAACCTCATTCTGTTTATCTTCCTCTATTTTCATTATTGCCCTTTTTGTTTTTGCTGTTATATACACACTAGAAATTTAACAATTATCATTAATTTTTAAATAAAACTTCATAATTTTTACTATGATTATTTTGGAGATAGGATCTCACTGTTTAGTCAGGCCTCTATTTTACACTTCCCTCAATAGCTATGATGACAGTTGGGGACCCTGATACGGGGTTTCACAAACTTTTTTTATTTGAGCTGGTCTGGAAACATGATCCTTCTGATCTCAGCCTCCTGTGAAACTTGGGATGACAGGCCTGAGCCTCTGGTACACAGCTACTTGCACAATTTCAAATTTAATGCCATTGTAGTAAGAAAACATAATCTATATGATTGAGCATTGTATTGTGGAACAGTGTATGGTCTGTTTTGGTCATAACCCTTCAGCAAACCAGTTTTACAGGATGGATAATAAGGGAGAATTTTTGGTGTTTCTATTCTGCATACTGATTCTATTGGTGGTTTCAAAAATTTGTACATATAATCAAATATCAATGTGGAGTATAAATGGATTCCTTTTATAATTCATATTTCAAAATTCAATTAAATAAAACAACACAATTTTTTTATTGTCATTACTGAATTATTAAAAAGTAGTTTAGTGACAATATACATAAAACACAGAGACAAAACAAATATTCCTGAACATACAATTCCATCTTCAATATTACTAAATGTACTTACAAACATGAAAAGAAGTATAGTTTCATGTATCATCAGGAACATGTAATTTTAGAGAGTTACAAAATTTTGTCTATTAGTATTGTAAGAAATATATCAAAGGAGGGTTGGCCATTTCAAGCTTTGTTGTGGATCATCAGACAGAATTACTATAATAAATTAAGCTACATTAGCATCTTCAAAATAGAGCCTGTCATTTAGATACGCTTATACTATGTCTCAGAAATTCAGTCTTAGGTGTGAGTAGAAAGGGTGTACATAAGGAAACACCACTGATATAATGAAACAGGAGGACTGAGATCAATCCCAAATCCATCCAGTAATGGGTAATTATACTGTCCTTGTTTATACACAAAATTATAATTCAAAGGTAAAGATAAACAATATGAAACTTAGACTAAAATAAAGCATGAGTAAATGCTGCAAGACTTAATAGAGTGTAATATCCCTTTCATAAATCTTATAAGGAAACATTTATAGTTTCTAAAATCTCAGGTCTTATAAATACTCAAGGTTAAACTTGTTTCAGAGCCAGGATTGAAAACTGCTGTTCTAGAATTAACAGGTAATATTTAAACTTTTTCCTTGGAAAATGTTGTTTGAGAGATTATATTCTGATTTTCTAGCTGGCATTCACAGTGTTTGGTGAAGTCATAAAACTGACAAAAAGATATGGGAAGTTTCAACATTTACTTAAGAACATGAGGAAGTAGCAATCAGTGCTATTTTGAAGAAAAGAAATGTCAGCTCCCATTGTTACAAAACTAGAGGTACATGAATTGCTCCCAGAGAAATACAAGTGCTCCTCAAAGTCATGTTCCATCAGTATTTTTTAGATATAAGGCAAATTCCCCAACATATTCATGTCAACTATCTAAATGTTGGGTAGTAGATAGGTCTGTGGCCAAAATAGGCTTATTGGTCCAGATAAAATGTGTCTGCTGATATACAAGAGACAATTAAAATAAAATTCAACTCTATATAATTGAAAACAAATTCATTAAATGGTACTGCCTTCTTAAACACATGCCATTATCAATATAAAAATCTAACTTTACAGGTGTTTTTGTCACAAGTAATTATTATGGAAGAGTCATCATATAAGCTTGGTTGTCAATCATTCTTCTTCACATGCCATAATACTTAGTGGCCCTCAAATAGTGTTGTGAGTTTCTGATGGACTTAATAAATTCTTGTCACTAGCTTACTATCACCTATAGTTTAATCATTTTTGACTAAAGAACATACTGCTGTAGATTGTCATTTACTTCATAAAAATAACTGAATAATAAATTGATTAAATGTTATTTCATATCTACAGACTGTCTTACTTCATAATTCAAACCTTTTAACGTGCAGAGAATCTAGCTTTAGTCTTTGTAAGACACTTTAAAAAAAACCCCAAAACTATTGACATTTGGTGTATATTTGTGTCAGACACTGAAAAACTCATTTTATTTTCCTTGCAAAATATTGTTAGCAGTACAGGATTATGGCAATTACTCTGGACAGAGCTCTTAAGAATTTTTCATGATTTCACATGCAAACAAAGTAAAGATGACATATTTTCTCTAAGAAACAGGTATTTTCCTGATATATAAAAGTCAATATAATCCATACAGAATGAAGCAATTATTGCTGCTATTGCCATCCAGAAGTGGTTATAAAACTTCTTATTAGAGAACTCCATAAATATACCAATTTAAGAGTGCTTCTTATCCACATTACTCAGATTGACTAATTGTAGGCAGAGTGCCAAGGAAGGAATTGCAAAGCCAAGTGGGAGATTTAAATCATATGATAAAAGAAGACATGCTCTTACCCAATCTACTACTGAGCAAAGTGAGCATCCTGCAGTTTTAGGAAGACCCTTACATAGTCTCACAGATCCTTCCCCACTTTTTAGTTAATCTTTTCATTTACTAGGTTCTTATTCTACATAACTTGAATAACATAATCAATGGCATAGAATAACTTAAGCTATCTTTGATGTATTTTTCTTGGTGAGAAAGAAAAGTCTGGGAATAAGTTTTAAAGGAAATATGAAGAATATGTTACCCCTAATGATAAAGAATCCAAAGCCTATGTTGAATTTTAACAAAATGGTATAGAGTTAACATGTCTTTGTAAGAATTTCAAAAGTATATTTAATGCCATATAGTAGATGCACAGATCCTTGATCACTACAATATCTCCTTTTTAAGTTATTTAAAAAAAGAATAATTATTTCCTCACAATTCATAGCCATTATAATGCAGATTTAAAAAGCAGTACTTTAGAATCACAATTATATAACAGAAAATATAATATAGTTCTCAGTTTCCCAAAACATCATATTTTCTATTCTGCAATTTTAAATGACCTCATCAAAAGTGTTTTACAAATGTGCACATGTTGGTCAAAATTGCAGTCATACACAATAAGTATTTTTTTCTTTCATAATTTATTTAAAGCAAAGAAACTATTATAGCTCCCATCTGTTTTGGTGACTTTGCATCTTTTTATTAGCATATAAGCAATATGATTCAGTGAACAAATGAATGATAGACTTATTTAATACTCTAGTCAGTTCTGTAAATACTCATTGTCATGGTGAAAATATATATAAATTATGTTTCAGCAACATTCATTGGGAGCTGATGTTGCAATAGATGTGCTCTGTCTCATATTTGATGCACCAGTTTTATCATTTTTGATCAAATGAATTCAACTTTTTACAGCAAATTTTCTCCAAGAAATTATCACACATTTAAACTTTTCTGAATTACATAAAAGAAAAGAGGAAAAGATGTAATTTTTTTATAAAGGTTAACAAGGCATAATTCTGTTTTAATAATTTTATGAAGGCCATTTGAAATAAAAGTAATTTGATCAACTAAATTATAAATAAATGTTTATAAATCCTTATATTTTGGAAAATTATTTTTCCTTTTAAGGTAAAAATTAAAGCATGTGTATTAGTGTCCTGTGGCTACTTCAATAGGTAATGAAAAACTGGATGATTTAAAAAAATATAAATTTATTTTCTCATAGTTCTAGAAGTCAAGAACACAACAGTTTTAAAGGGAGATTCCATTCCTTGCCTCTTCCTTGACATCTTCCAATAAATTTCTCCTTAGTTTTTCTGCATTGCTCCAATCTCTATATTCACATTGCCTCCTTTTATTTCTGTATCTTCTCTTCTTTGTCTTAAATGGGTATTTTACATTGGATTTAGGGCCCATGCTGTCTCCAGATTTTTAATTATATCTACAAAGAATCTTTTTAAAGTAAGATAATAGTCTCAGAATCTGAAGGTTAAAATATGAACATATCTTTTTGAAGCCTTTAACCCATGACACATAGTGTCTCCCAAACACAAATATAGGAGTGATATCAGCATTGAGGAGTCTAGCTTAAAGAGTAACCATAAAGACAAGTGGTAAAATGCCTGCTTGTAAATGCAAAGCCATGAGTTCAAATCCTCGTTTCATCAAAGAAAAAGAGTAACTATTAAAAGAAAAGGGAAAAAATACAATTCATTACCATGTACCAATAAACCAAGGGGTCTATACTACTCTTCCTCACAGGTTATTGTTCCTAATCTTCAAATACTTGACTCTTAACTTTTCAGCAGTGCATTACCATTTGCTACTACCATAATTCTGATAGAATAATCACACTACTTCTCTCTCTACCACAGGTGACCCAGTATACCTACTAAGGCTTTGGCAATAGTAGGGATTTTCCCCTAACCATGGAATTTTTTCTTGAAATACATCTTAATTGACTATTGTAAAGAAGCAGTCATTTTCACCTTACAAAAACCTTCAACTTCTTTTATCCATGAACCAAACCCAAGTATTTTTCTATTCAATCAGCTAGTTGTGGAGAACCACCCAAGAGGTTATAGTAAGGAAGAATTACCTATTGATCATTTTTGTGAAGTTTAAATTTTAGTGACAGAAAGAGCTAAAAGACTTGCCAGGCTTGTGAACAATTATGCAAAAGTTTGTACTATAATATTCAGTGAACTGAAATGATGCTTTTAAAATAATTGTAGCTGGACGTGGTGTAGCATGGGTGTAGCCCCAGCTGCTTGAAAATCTGAAGTGGGAGCATTATTTGAGCCCATGAGTTCAAGACCAACCTGGCTGAGTCTCATTCCAAATACAATTAATTAATTAGTAAATAATAGCAAAAACTTCATTTAATGGTTAAAATAATTGATATTTTGACAGGAGTCCTTTGGATTTCTTATATACTATAAATGATGAAAAAGGTATAAGAGAAAGAACCACAATGAGCAAACTATAATTTAAAAAAAATTTTTTTTTATTGCTATGCTGGCAGGTAGTACATTGTGGCATTTACAAAAGTTCTTACAATATATCAAATATATCATATTTGAATTCACTCCCTCCAGCAATTTATAATTAAAAGGACTTGACCAACCGTCCTATTGCAGACTCCATAGGAAAGAGATAATTTACAACTGGATTAGACAGCTTCATCCTTACTTTCCAGACACAAGGATACATGAATTTAATTCTCAAGTATAAGGGTAGTAGAAATGATGATGTGCTGTTTCAACCAGAAAATGCAGTTGATAATCCCCAGGACAAGTTTGTTTACTAATGGTCTCATCTGTCACAATTGGCCAGATGGTTTGGTTTGGTCACATGACTGGAGTGCAGTAAGTTTTGAGGGTGAGGTATTTGCCTTGAGAATATTACTAGAAGACTTTCACCATTTCATCACTTTCATAGTTAATGTATGGTGCAACATATTGAAAAAACTCATTTCCTCGCCAAAAGTTATAATGATGATATTTTATATTTTCACCTACAAGATGGAAGGTGTGTTATTTTATATTTAATATACATATCTACACTTTATCTGGATTTTATTATTGGATGTTATGATATCAAGCAAACTTGCCCATGTGGTTACCAAATATTCCCTGAAATCTTTACTACAAGCTAATTGTTTCTGAAAGCATTGCAGTCATCATTTTATAAACCCACTCATGGAACATCAGTGAGTTCTCTCAGGCGTGTATTCTGTGCTGTGAGTCTGCTCATTTTCCTTACACAATATCTCAATGAATGGAACTCCTGTAATTTCTTAATAGATCAAAATATTCTACTATACATTATCCAGCTCCTTTTAAAAGTTAAGATTATCAAGGTGTTTCTTATAATATTGAAATTCCATGTGTAAATTTAAAAACCGAACTGTCAAATTTTTCTCATTAACACGTCACTGATTGTAATGCATGAACTCTATGAATTAAAGAAGTGTACTCTTGGTAATACTGACTTTTCTAATGTGAAAACATGCTCTATCTCCCCATTTATTTAGTTCTACTTTAAATAAGCTTTAATGATGTTTCATTTTTATTATATTTAGAGATTTTGAACATCATTAATATTTTAGCTTTATTTTGATGCTTTGCATGCTATTTTAATGGTACAGTTTTAAAATTTTACCTCCAAAGTTTTTGAAGATACATGAAAATGCTAATACATCTAGGCATGTAACTATCTAGGTAGTACAGACAGTGTCATATTTATATAAGCTTTTATATCATCCAAGCTTATAAAATTAATTATAAAATACATAACACATTAACTTAAGTTCAGATTCCTCTGTTTTATTATTTATATTTTTTTCATTAAATGTCATGTTTTTCTTACTTCACAAGTAATAGCTCCTTACACAGTTTTGATTGCAGTTGTTTTATTAAGTATCCATTTTCTTTTTTGTATCCAGAAGGAATGATTTTTACTATTTCGATCATTTATTACTGAATATGTGTTTGCTCCACATTTTTGGTTTTTAATTTTGCTTTTCAGAAAATGTTCTTCATCAGATTAAAATGCAGCTTCCTATTTTTCTAATATTTCTGAATGTGAATTAAAGTACATGAAATGATATTTCTGCAGCAACTTGTAAACATTTAAAGAGCTAGATTAGGTTTTTCTCCTTTATTTTTTAATATATTTAATTATAATGCTTCATATTTCTGTGCTGCATTTCTAAGAAACAAAATTATGACTAAGTATATCTCTTAGGTAGGTAGATGGACAAGCAGACCAACAGACATTTCCAATTTATTATACTTGTTTAGAAATTTTAAACTATGATGTGAAAAACCAACCTGTAATTTTCCTTTTTTTTGTATCCTTGTCTACTTTAGGTATCACCTTTATAATGGAAATAAACAACATATTTGGAACATGTCCCTCAGTTCTATTTGCTAAATTAGAATCATATTTACTAATATGATTAGTATTATCTCTTTTGCAGCTGTTTGAAAACAATCACCAGGTTTACATTAATAAACATGTGGACTTGATAAAGGAGTAATGTCTACATCACTGGATTCAGTAAGGAGGACTTTGGCTCTGGCTAGAAATAAGTCACAATGATCCTACATGCTCTTCTAAGAAGCAGAACCTTCTTGTTCTGCAGTCTTCAGGTGCAAATAAAGAGTCCTCCAGGCATTTCCCCAGGGGCATATTTTATTCTTCTCTTTTCATTTGCCTGAGGCACTAGTTTCCTGCAGGATAGTATGCTTGTGGAGAAATGGACAAGCAGTCAATTTAAAACTCCATTTGTATTCAAGGAACTCCTTTACTGCACAATTTTCTTTACCCAGAGGATCTCTGTGAAGCTGGAAGTTGGATTAGAAAAAACAAAAAAAATTATCCCCTATAATTTAGCCATTGCTTACTCTACTTCTTTCCTCCCACCTTCTGTTTTATGTGGTGAAATGAGACTGTAATTTATAGTAAATTTCTGTATGCTTTTCAATAATCAATTCTTCATGATCATATTTCAGTGAGCACCAATATTTACAAAAACAGTATATGAACAGAAATTAGTCTTGACACTTGAAGTGTTCTTTTCTTTTTTTGTGGGTAAATATACTGCCATTTCATTCAATTGTTTAATATTCTGAAGTGCTGACACTACTAATGTATGTTACATTTATTGTCCACATTATGTATGGAATATTTTTGCAATTTTATTTAGGAAACTAAGAAAAATTTTCAAAATAGAATCTGAGGATCAGTCCTGTATTTGTCTGGAATGGAGCCAATAAAAATTAAGTGGGAGCATGTAAGGAAAATCTATTTCCTTCATCAATTAAAAAATCAATTAGTTTAAAATTTAGACTGAACTATCCTGGAATTTTTATGTATATTTGTAGTGTGTGTGAGCTAGTGTGTTCTGTTTGCTTTTGCCTTCCTCTCTTATCCAAGAGATGACAACTAATAGAATATAAATCAGTTGTATATTGGCATTATGTTGTTTAAAAAAATCCATATTTTTCAGGTACAAACACTAGTAGGTTTGAATAGCTTGGTCTTTCCAAGATTATAATATTGCTCTAAAGTAAAGTTGAAGAGTGTAAGTAATATGAATTTGAAGTGACAATAAGCTATATTTAATCACATAAAGTAACCCTCACTGATTACATTAGATATGAGACCAACATATGGGGAACTAGGATAGAAATATCAAAACACCATAATCCAAAGTATTCTCCAGTAAATCCAAAACAGGACATAGTGTCAAACGTGTAAAAAAGGTTAGAAAATAATTTCACTGTGACATGAAGATAGGGAGAGATGCTAATTGGTAACACAGGCAGCTGCTTAAATTAGAGTTGACAAAGAAGATCCTTGAAGTAATAGAAAACAGACTAAGGTAGCTAAAGAAAATATTCTAATTTTAAAAATAAATTAATCCAAATTTGTTGTAATGAATGACAGCTTATTTTTGTAACATTCAATACAGGATTTACGACAACCAATATATTAATTCTTGTGACACTAGCAATGCAGAAAATTCTATTATGTTTTTAAAAATTCAGACACATTAAGATAAAAGGGAAAGCAAGTAGTCAAAAGCAAGGCCATGTCCATGTGGCTGCACAGTTACTGTGCTGTCAGTACCATGTGTGAATACAGCCTCTTTCTGTCAGATACCAACTGAAGTGACAAGTTTTAACTAATAAAATTTCTTTTTCTTTAAACATGTAAGCTTGGTCATAAGTTAGTTATTAATTTTAAGATCAGAGAAAAACATATTTTAAATAATTTCTAGTAATCTAAAAACAAGTCTAAAAGTAGTCTTTGAAATATTGGACTCTGGCTTCTTAGATTCAATGACTTACAACTTTAACTTGAAATATCTAGCTAGCACCTGGTGTATAGTATTTTACTCACTGTACAGGAATACAGTATATTCTCTGCAAGAATATTTCCCCTCCCAAACTGAATATTACTAGCAATAGCCTGCATTTTGTATGTGCATAAAATTATCCACATTATAAATATATCACTCACACTTCTATAAAAAAGCGGTAGATTACAATTGAAAGAACTCAAGGCTAATAACCTGTCTAAGAAAAAATCACTGGGAAAAAAACCAGAAACAGAGGAGATAAAAACAGGTACACTCTGAATTTCAGCTCTGACAACTACTGCTGGGAGTATGAGTAGTAGTAAGGTGTGAGGGGGAGGGAGAGAATAGATCTTAGTCTTTTCAGAGTCTTTACCCTGCTCTGTTTTACATATATGTATCTATATGTATATACATAATTATATATTAAAATTTTTATACAGCATATATTATAATATACATTATATAATATATATAAATAATTGCATATATAATATTTTTTACAATCCTCATATTTACCTCCATCTCACTAGCCTATTTTTCATGATGTTTCATTGTCAGAAGCAAAAGATAATAAACAATGAAATTTGAAAAATAGCTCTCCTTTGTTTCTTGGGATGTAGATATGATGATTCATGTTTTCATTCTTTTTTGTTCCTTTGTGGAAGTTCATTATGAACTTAAATTTGGTATAAAGATAGGGGTTTGGGGGAAAATACTTTTTGAGCATCATTAAAAAAATATGATGTATATTTCAGAACTAATTCTATCCATAAAACTAATAAAAAATCTGCAGGCCTACCAGATGCAGTGTATCCAACTATTTGGGAGGGGGAGAAAGACCATGGTTTGAGACCAACGCAGACTAAAAGTTAGCAGGATCCTATCTCCAACAACAAGCTGGGGACATTCTTGTTATTCTAGCTGCACAGGAGGCATAAGTAGGAGGATTGTGGTTCAGGCCAAACTAGGAAAAAATGTGAGATTATATTTGCAAAATAATTAAGACAAAGAAAATATGTGTTTGGGAATGACTCAAGTGACAGAGTGTTGAGGTTCTGAGTTCAAACCTTAGTATAACCGTGGTATATATTATATATAAACATATATATAATATATAATATATCATGTGTACATATAGTGAAGGTGCAAATGGTTTTCCTGAACAGTTTTATAAGACATTTACTGAATAATTAATACCAACTTTTCATTATCTCTTTCAGAAAATAGAAGAGGAAAGAATATTTCCCAACTTATTTTGTAAAGCCAGTAAACAAAAATAAAAAGTAGAAAAAACAAAACAAAAAGTGGAAAACTAAACATTAATATCTGTCATGAAAATAGACACAAATGACTTTCAAAATAATTACAAAGAAATTACCCACAAACTTCAATAAAATGAGTAGGACTTAAAGTTGAATTAATAGTTAAAAATCAATGTATTTCATGTTTAAAATAAGCTGCATGCTAGTGACTAATAACTGTAGTTCTAGATACTTAGGAGGCTGAACTCAGGAAGATCATGATTTTAGGCCAGTCAGCAGAAAAATGTTCATGGTATACCATCTCAACCAAAAATTGGGTGCATTAACACTCACCTCACCTTTCAAACTACCTACAAAAGACTTGAGATAAGAAAGATTGTGGTCTCATCTGTCTTGGAAAAAAACCAAGACGCTATCTTCAAAATAGCCAGCAAAAATGGCTGAAGATGTGGCTCTCATGATAGAGACCCTGTTAAGCAAGCATGAAGCCCTGAGTTCAAACCCAATACTGCAGAAAAAAAAAGTCTAAAATAAAAAATCACATGATTATTTCAACTTGTCTGTAAAAATTATTTGATAACCTCAACACTATTTTATGATTTAAAAGCCAATAAATTAGAAATTGAAGGAAACATTTGCAATTTGCTTTGAAAAGCCTAAACAATATTTACATCTGTGATCACCTTAATGGTGAAATACTGAATACTTTACCTATAAGATGGGAAAATCCAAAGATACATGCTCCCCATTAAACATCAACATATCAGTGGAAAAAACACAATAAGGAATGAAAAAAAATGAGGCTTAAACTTCAAAAATACGTAACCAAAACTTTTATAATTTTTGTACATGATCTGATGGCTTATGTAAAACAAAATCCTCCAAATTGTAAAAAATAAACCAAACACAAAAGAAATGGTCTCTAAATTGAAAAGACCACCCACAGATTAGGAAGAAATCTTTTCAAGCTATATTGATAACCAGACTTTACTGAGAGTTCAAAAAACTAAACTCCCCAAAAATAAATGAACTAATAAAGAAATGGGCAACTGAACTAAACAAAACTTTTTCAAAGGATGAAGTCTAAATGGCCAAAAAGACACACCAAAAAATGCTCACCACCCCTGGCCATAAAGGAATGCGAATCAAAACTACACTGATTTTACCTCACTCCTGTTAGAGTAGCTACCATCAAGAACACCACTAACAACAAATGTTGGCGAGGATGCAGGGAAAAAGGAACTCTCATACACTGCTGGTGGGAATGTAAGCTAGTACAACCACCATGGAAAATAATAGGAAGTCTCCTTAGAAAACTAAAAATAGATCTGCCACATGATCCAGCAATTCCACTCCTAGGGATATATTCAAAAGAATGTGAATCAGGTTACTGCAAAAGTATCTTCATACCTATGTTTACTGAAGCACTATTCACAATAGCCAAGCTATGGAAATAGCCAAGATGCCCACTACTGACGAATAGATTAAGAAACTGTGTTATTTATACACAATGGAATTTTACTCAGCCACAAAGAAGAATGAAGTTATGTCAGGTAAATGATTGGAACTGGAGAATATCATCTTATGTGAAGTTAGTCAGGCTCAGAAGGCCAAAAATCACATGTTCTCCCTCATATGCAGATTATAGACATAAAACAAATGCAGCAGAAAACAACCACATTTTGTAAAGTGGGGAATGTTTGAAGTTAGGAGCCAGGGAGGAGGAAGAACAGAAGGAGAGGATGTGGGGAGTAAATAATGATTAAAGTACTTTATGTACATGTGTAAGAACAGAAAAATGGAATTCATTAAATTGTTTTAGAGAGGTAGAGGATAAAAAAACGTAATAAAGTGGATGCATGCATGGAAAGCCAAAATGAAACCCTGTTGTACAGTTAAAATATGCTCAAAACAATAAATTAATTTAATTCCTAAATACTCAGAATGTATATTAGAAAAACAAAATTAAAATATAATAATATTTACAATGACACAATTAAAATGAAATTCTTAGGTGCAGATATATAAACATGTATACTATTAGTATGCCAAAAACTAATAGACACTAATGAAATAACTAAAAGTAATACTAAATAAATATGAAACTTACCATTTTTTTCCAATTGGAAGATTAACCTAGAAGTGATGCCTTTTTTGCCAAATTAATCTATATGTTTAAAGCAATTCCTATCAAGATTATTTGTAGAAATCAATGATATTATTTAAAATTGATGTAGAAATACAAATTTTAAAATCTTAAAATAATTCTTGAAGAAGAAAACTAAATGGGAGGCATCTGATTCCAAGACACAAAATACAATGTTCAAGACTCTGTAGTATTCAGAGAGGAGTAAACACAGGACAGTGAGATATAATACAAATCCTGGAAATTGATCCTCACAAATATGATGAGTGATTTTTTTTCTTTTTGGTGGTACTGAGGTTTAAACTCAGGGCTTCACACTTGTTAAGCAGGTGCTCTATCACTTGAGCCATTCTATCATCCTTTTTTTGTTGTTGTTTTTGGGCATTTTTGTGGTAGTCTTGCAAACTATTTGCTTAGACTGACTTCAAACCATAATCCTCTTTATCTCTGCTTCCTTATTAGCTAGGATTACAAGTGTGAGTCACTGGTACCCAGCATGACCAATGATTTTTTTTTGTAGAAAGGAAAAAAAAGAATTCGAGGGAGAAAGGATGTTATTTGTCAACAAATGATGCTGGAACCATTAGCTATCTGTAGGCAAAAATATAAACTTCCTTGTAAACCTCACAATGTCTCTAAAAGTTAACTCAAAATGAAAAAAAATTTGTGTTAAATAACAAAACTTTCAGATGCATAGTGAGGAACTCTTAGAGATGGAACACATAAGAGAAAATTAATAAATTTGACATATTACAATGAAAACTTTTTGAAATACTCTCTATTAAGGGAATAGTAAGAGCCAGGGGTGCTGGTGCATGCCTGGAATAGCAGCTGATCTGGAGATGGAAGCAGGAGGACCATGTGAATGAAGTCTGCCTGAGCAAGACAAAATAAGAACAAAGGGTTAGGGAGGCATGGCTCAAGTGCAATAGCACTTGCTTATCAGCACAAAACCCTGAGTTCAATCCCCAGTTTTGAAAAAGAAAACAAACAAAAGAGGATTGAAAGACAAAATGTAAAACTGAGAGAAAACATATCTAAATTATGTAAACAACTCTCCTAAACTGTAGGAAACAAACAAACCAGTAAGAAAATAAGTAAAACACATGAAGAGACAATTCACAAAGTCTATTTGAGGTTGCATATAACAATATGATTTTTAATAAACCCAAACACGAAATGACACTAAGCCACAATAGGTATTAGTAGTTAAACAAACAGCAGATCTCTGTACCATAGAGTACTACTCAACAGCGGTAAATTAACAAAGGAGTAAACTACCGAGGCAAAGAGCAGCTTAAATGTTTCTCAGAGGTATTATGCTGAGAAAAAAAGCCAATCTCCAAAATTCATATAAAATGTGTTTTCATTTTTGTAGCATTTTCAAAATTACATAATCATAGAAATGAAAGATTTATAATTGTCATGAGTTAGATATTGTAGGGATGTTAGAGACACTTAAGAAAGATTTATGAAATGATGGAAGAGTTCAGTGTATTGATTCCAATGGCAATTACAAAAAATACTGTGCCTCTATTCTGTTCCACTGGTCTTCATGTCTGTTTTTGTGCCAGTACCATGCTGTTTTTATTGTTATTGCTTTGTAATATAGTTTGAAGTCAGGTATTGTGATACCTCCTGCATTGTTCTTTTGACTGAGTATTGCCTTGGCTATTCATGGCCTCTTGTGTTTCCATATAAATTTAACAGTAGATTTTTCAATCTCTTTGATGAATGTCATTGGAATTTTGATGGGAATTGCATTAAACATGTAGATTACTTTTGGGAATATCGACATTTTTACTATGTTGATTCTACCAATCCATGAGCATGGGAGATCTCTCCACTTTCTATAGTCTTCCTCAGTCTCTTTCTTCAGAAGTGTATAGTTTTCCTTGTAGAGGTCTTTCACATCTTTTGTTAGGTTTACACCTAGGTATTTGATTTTTTTTGAGGCTATTGTAAATGAAATTGTTTTCATACATTCTTTTTCCGTTTGCTCATTGTTAGTGTATAGAAATGCTAATGATTTTTCTATGTTGATTTTATATCCTGCTACCTTGCTATAGCTATTGATGATGTCTAGAAGCTTCTGAGTAGAGTTTTTTGGGTCTTTAAGGTATAGGATCATGTCGTCTGCAAATAGGGATATTTTGACAGTTTCTTTACCTATTTGTATTCCTTTTATTCCTTCTTCTTGCCTAATTGCTCTGGCTAGGAATTCCAGTACTATGTTGAATAGGAGTGGAGATAGTGGGCATCCTTGTAAGCAACTTATCTTTGACAAAGGAGCTAAAAATATATGATGGAGAAATAGCAGCCTCTTCAATAAAAACTGCTGGGAAAACTGGTTAGCAGTCTGCAAAAAACTGAAACTAGATCCATGTATATCACCCTATACCAAGATTAACTCAAAATGGATCAAGGATCTTAATATCAGACCCCAAACTCTTAAGTTGATACAAGAAAGAGTAGGAAATACTCTGGAGTTAGTAGGTATAGGTAAGAACTTTCTCAATGAAACCCCAGCAGCACAGCAACTAAGAAATAGCATAGATAAATGGGACCTCATAAAACTAAAAAGCTTCTGTTCATCAAAAGAAATGGTCTCTAAACTGAAGAGAACACCCACAGAGTGGGAGAAAATATTTGCCAATTATACATCAGACAAAGGACTGATAACCAGAATATACAGGGAACTTAAAAAACTAAATTCTCCCAAAATTAATGAACCAATAAAGAAATGGGCAAGGAACTAAACAGAAATTTCTCAAAAGAAGAAATTCAGATGCTCAAAAAACAAATGAAAAAATGCTCAACATCTCTAGCAATAAAGGAAATGCAAATTAAAACCACACTAAGATTCCACCTCACCCCTGTTAGAATAGCCATCATCAGCAACACCACCAACAACAGGTGTTGGTGAGGATGCGGGGAAAAAGGAACCCTCTTACACTGTTGGTGGGAATGTAGACTAGTACAACCACTCTGGAAAAAAATTTGGAGGCTACTTAAAAAGCTGGACATCGATCTACCATTTGATCCAGCAATACCACTCTTGGGGATATACCCAAAAGACTGTTACTCCAGAGGCACCTGCACATCCATGTTTATTGCGGCACTATTCACAATAGCCAAGTTATGGAAACAGCCAAGATGCCCCAGCACTGACAAATGGATTAAGAAAATGTGGTATCTATACACAATGGAATTTTATGCAGCCATGAAGAAGAACGAAATGTTATCATTCGCTGGTAAATGGATGGAATTGGAGAACATCATTCTGAGTGAGGTTAGCCTGGCTCAAAAGACCAAAAATCGTATGTTCTCCCTCATATGTGGACATTAGATCAAGGGCAAACACAACAAGGGGATTGGACTATGAGCACATGATAAAAGCGAGAGCACACAAGGGAGGGGTGAGGATAGGTAAGACGCCTAAAAAACTAGCTAGCATTTGTTGCCCTTAATGCAGAGAAACTAAAGCAGATACCTTAAAGCAACTGAGGCCAATAGGATAAGGGGACCAGGAACTAGAGAAAAGGTTAGATTAAAAAGAATTAACCTAGAAGGTAACACCCACGCACAGGAAATCAATGTGAGTCAATGCCCTGTATAGCTATCCTTATCTCAACCAGCAAAACCCCTTGTTCCTTCCTATTAATGCTTATACTCTCTCTACAACAAAATTAGAGATAAGGGCAAAATAGTTTCTGCTGGGTATTGAGGGAGGGAGCGGGAGGGGGTGGAGTGGGTGGTAAGGGAGGGGGTGGGGGCAGGGGGGAGAAATAAACCAAGCCTTGTATGCACATATGAATAATAAAAGAAAAATGAAAAAAAAAATACTGTGCCTTTGATAAACAGAACACCCAAAAAAACAGACATATCCTATTAATATTACTTTCTGATTTTCATATTGCACTCTACATAGAATGTAAGCAATAGGAGAAAACGGGTCAAGAATACAAGAAACCTCTCTTTACTATCTTGGGATCCTCTAAGTTTTTTATTAAAAATATAAATAAAACATAGTCATAGCACATTGTAATGCTTATGTAAGTATGTGTAAGAGAATACATTTAATTTTAACTAACTGTGGCTTTCATATGCTGACCTATGATAACAGGAAGTCAATAAGTAATGCACAAAATTAATGAATTAAAAGAGTAAATAGTATGTTGTTCAGCAGTAAGTATAGTTAAAATACTTATAACAGTGCTACAGAATACAAATACAGCAGATAATGTGGAAGAAAGAAACTAAGAACACCTGAGTATTTTTAAATTTAAATTTCTCAATGTTCTTTAACATTTAAGCATTGATGTCATGATTTTTTCAAACAAAAATTAAGAGAGAAATAGAAAATGTGCTGAGTGCGAATATTTCTAGCAACTGGACAAATTTCAAGTATTAAAAGAGAAGTATCTAAAAAAGAGGTCAATACAAATTTGCAATTGAAACTACTTTCAGGCAATGATTTTCTAATGATTAGTATTGATTCTGTACTGACATAATATTACACTTTTTATTTCCTTTTTTAGTTTTTAGTCTAGATTCCTAACATATGTTTTGCCATTAAATGTTGAAATAATAATCACTTTTATTTTAGTTGACTGAAATGTCCAGTAGGGCTATGAGACAACATAATTTCATCTTGTTTTCTCTTGTTGTTGTGATCACTTTTGTATGGTTTCCCTAGTTTTCATAATGTTTATTAGTTGAAAGTGAACAGTGTTGTCTCTTAAGGTTTACAGCAATGGGGAAAATGAGTCCCCATATCTTATCCTGTTGAAAGATTATAACATTTCCATTCCATGTAACCCCATCAACCTAGCGTGATGTCTTAAGTTTGCCTATTTAGAACACATTTACTCAGGACACATTTACACATCGCTGCATTTATGTACAGCTATTCTGTATACCTACAACACAACACAACATAAAATAGTCATATTTCATTCAGAGAGGCTAAAGTGGAATAATCAGAATCACCAAAGCAGCCGTGTGAAATGTAGGTAAGATGTATTGCAAACATATATCAAATCCAAGTGATTTGACT
The DNA here is from genome assembly GCF_047511655.1 of Castor canadensis. Taxonomy (NCBI): domain Eukaryota; kingdom Metazoa; phylum Chordata; class Mammalia; order Rodentia; family Castoridae; genus Castor; species Castor canadensis. The sequence goes on along the minus strand of NC_133391.1, from coordinate 88,508,449 downwards.
TTATCTCTATAAAAATGAAACTGTCATCATTAAAATATTCAAAAATATACTTCCATTAATTTTAAGTTGCTTTGAATTAGATTAAATTATGCATGTCAATACATTTGCATATTATACAAAGATATTTTAATTATACACTAAGTACAACAAAGACCAGAAATGAACCCAAGAGCTCACCCGGGCGATGACTTTTTATTTTCAAAGTGACTTATTTATTTGCCCTGCTCTTTATATCGCTAAGTCCCTCAATAATTTTCCTTAAGTTTCCAATTTAGAATAGGGCTGCAATACCCTAAGTTTATCTCCAAGAAGAGCATCTCTGCCCCAAGACTATATGCTAGGACTATTAACCACATCATTCCAATATTGCTAAAGTTCATAATGAACTATGTTAAACACTAATCAAATATTTAAATAAGTGCATTTCATTGAATGATGCTAGTGCTAAGAACATCTCTTAATTTTGAAGCTATATTAAATCAACTATTTCAGTTGTGGTATCTGATGGATGGTTAATCACAAAGTATTCTTTAAAAACATCTATTTGGCAGTTATAAAAATAATTTTCTACTATTTTAAGTGAAATCTTCTCAGATAAAAATCTTTTTTGATTAAAAAGTTTAAAACTTTGGAAATGCAAGCATTTTTCAGGATAGCTTATGCATTTTGTGAAAAATCATATAAGATCTGGAAATGATATATTCCCAAAAATTCCATTAAATTTATCACACTCAGAGTTTTATAGGAAAAGTAAAATATTATATTTTGATGAAATTGCTGTGAAATTAGGTGCTGAATGAAATTTAAATTTTATTTAGATTTTCACTGGCTTCTGAAAATTTTTAGCGATATATATATAGATAGATAGATAGATAGATTCCTTTCAAAAACTTGAGACAAGCTAAGTACCTCCAAAGAACTGATTTGGTGTGCTTTTGTTTGGATGAAGGAACTGAATTAATTATTTATTTGTTAGCTTGCTTGTTACAATTGTACTCCCCTTTTACTTATCCCTTCTACATATACATCTATAGAATTTCAATTGTTCCAGGTACTTGTCTAGGTGCAAAGATTTAGGAACTATACTGCTCATCACAGATTTCTAGTGAGAAAAGGTGAACACCTTTATATATTTTCTTGCTTAGTCCTATTATATGTTTGTAGGAATCAGTATTTGAAAAATCACTATGTGAGTGATAATATTTCCCCCTGAAAGTTGTACCTAAAATTAAAGAACAAAGTTGATGGGATTAATAATCACAAGAAACTGATAAACTGTATTTGTTTTACCAAAGAGTTATGGGAATAACTCTTTGGAATATAAATTGCCAATTTTGCTTCTTTAGTCAGGTACTGTATGAATTATGGTACATCTCAGTCTTATCACAATTCATTTTTCCTAAAACAAAATAAAATTTTCAGCTACACTCAAGTTTATCTGGGTAGAGATTGATCTGCATCCTGAACAGTATCTGACAAATAATATGTGACAAATAATTATCAAATGCGTGGTTTTGCCATGAGCAGAGGTCGTGGCACAGTAACAGGTGTGTAAACTTTGAAAAACCTGTTTTTTCATTGATGAAAACTTTAACCTTGTCTTAAAAATTGTCTAAATGATTCTTATCTCTAACATACATTTATTTATCAATGTAGACAACGTAGCTAATTAAAAGGAATTAATTTGTTTTTAATTTATGTGTGATTTTAAGCTCTGATTTTCTCTATATCCTGATATCCTATTTTAATTTATTCCACTTTCCTTCTCTTTGAAATTACCTACTCATAATTTATTGCTTTCTATTATGTTTTGTAAAACTAAGTGTGCAAAACTACATTTTAATTATAATAAAACAAATAATATAGTCCTAGACTGTGTCATTTTAGTACTAAAATCATTTCACCTGGATAAAAACATGTGCAATTATGAAATTTTTTACTTCATCTTAATCTCATAAACACATTATTATTAGCATACAAAGTACCCCTAAAAGATTTGATCATTCAAGTTTTTTCTACTATTAGTGATACTAGAAGAAAAGAATGTATGCTCTGTCTATGATTCTTTTCTTCACAAATCTTAAACAATTATGTTTTGGGGAACACAGGCATGCACACATAAGTACATAGAAGAAATTCTTCATCCCTGGAGGACACTGATTACAAGCACTGTTGACACTCCTTTAAAATTGGATTTTTGGAGAAGCTAGTGTCAAGATCCTTCAGCCAACCAGGAACATTAATGCTTCTGTAATTGACCAACTTGAGTGTATTACTCTTTGTAGACAGTGAGGATATTTGATATAGAGATCCATGAACTGTTTCAGTTAGAGAATATTGGGCAGAACTTCTGACTCAGTTTAGGCTTTTGTTGGGTAATTTCTAAGGCAGCAGGCATTCAGGCTAAAGTGGGTGCTAGCAGAGAAAAGAGGAATTCCTTGAGTACTCAATAAGTCTTATGTATGGAAAAGGCAAACTAGATTGAGTAGATGATTTATAAATGAGTACCTGATGTTAGCTTTAGCAAAACATAGTGATCCTATTTTTTTCTCACTTAGTTATAGTCTCAGAATAACCTTGTTTGAGGTTGATATTCTGATAGATAATGTTTGCCTATCAGGAGAGGAATGAGGCCAGGCTTTGAGTGTCAATCCCACTATAATAACACTAAGGCCATAGGTGTGAACACTGCATAAGATTGTAATGTAGTTAAGGCCCAGTGGATTGTTAGAGGAGCTCCCAGGATCTACTTTATTTCTTGTGCATAAGCCATAATGTGCCCCATGAGAATGAAATAAAAGTAAGCTTTAAAGGTCTGCTATAGCCAAATGACACCAATGAAAGGAAACCTTTCTGCCCCTACCTTCCCTTCTCCCTTTCCTACTGTCTTCAAGCCATCCATCCTTCTAAAAGAAGTCAGAGCAGTTGAGACAAAGAGAAAAGGAAGGCAGTAGACATGGTTCCTCCTCTTTTCAGGCTTTCCTGCTTGCAGCAGACTTGATTTGAAATGTGACTATTTTTTATATTAGGATGTTTCTGTTGTATGAGCCTGTCCATGTTAATTACAATGGAACATGGAGGAGATGAAGTGACTTTATGTTTGCATATTTATCAATAAAGTGGGTTCAACAAGAAGAAATAATATAATAATGGAGATACTTATTCCACCCTGTTACTTGGAAATTTAGTTACTTTGTTCCATTTGGAAGACAGAGCTTTATTTAATTTCATTTACGACACAGGGTCTCAAACATCTATAGGGTCTCAAAAAACAAGAAAATATTTCTTCAAAACCTAATTGACAGGGAAACATTGAAAGGATATGTGTTCCAAATATGCAGTGTCCTTTGTGGTCTTCTCTTTAAAAGCATACTTCCTACTTAATCTGGATATAAAGGAACATTATAACATAGTATTACTTGCTAATCTAGAGATATTCTATTTGAATATTATGTCTTTTTACTGTTAGTTACAATTACAAAAGCAGAACTCACCTAACAGAGTAGCAGTCCTCAATAAACAAAATTTTCCATGATGGATCTAGTTTTCCCTTCATGTGTTTTATATACTCTGCCTATGTCATGTTTGTGGATTATTCTAAAGCAGAGATAAAGAATATTAAGGCTCTTACCTATAAGGAATTGATTTTAACAAAACAAATACTAAAATATTGTGTGATTAATATGAAAATAGAGATAAGAGAGAGAATGAAAGTCACTATCTAAAAAGAAAAATTCTAGAAGTAAAACAATAGCAGGGATTTCTCAAAACTGTTCTTCAGCAAAGCCATTTTAAAAACTTCTTTCCAAGAATAATCAGTGAAACATACTGTTAGAAATGCATTCAACAAAAACTAAAAATTCTTAAAATAACCTACTTGCACTTTAATCAGATCAAACACAGAAATGAAGCAGCAAAATATGCCAACACACCTGGTCATTACCCCCTGTGGCTGAGACACTTTCCAAAAGGTTGGCATTGATGTGTCAAAGTAAGAAGCAGGTGGTCTCAAAGTCTCAGTTCCCTCTGGTGATGGATGTCAGTTGGTTCCTAATTTTTCCAAAGAAGGCGCCCTAACTAAATTAGCAAGTAAAACCCACAAACCCTTTTGACCACATTTATGCAAAAGACAGGCAAGAGAGCATTTTCACTCATCACATAAAGACACATCAATTCATTAAAAAAGTACTTCAGGTCTTTACTGGCAGTCAAGGGACAATACCTAAGAACTCTATAGCTCCCAGCCTACTTTATACTGCTCTGTTGAATGAAATGTGCTTTGGACTTTCTTCTACTCGGTACCTGACCATATTTCTTGTTACATATTATTTTGTCTACTCCTTCATGTCTGAGACATAACTATTTATTTTATTTTGATTTGACAGTTATATAGGACTTACAGTGTGTTATGAACTTTACTAAGTTTTTCACAAATATCTACTCAATGCACATAATAATATTATGAATAAGATGTGACTATTATCTCTGTTTTATAGATCAGGAAGCTCTGACTTAGAGAGGTAACTTAGATATACACCTATCTACATGTTTACTAAGTGACAGAGCTAAAATTCGAACTTAGGCATGTTGACTACAGTTGAAATTCATCATCTGCTTGTGTGCTTTATATCCACAAAGAGTTTTATCAATTTAGTTAATCTTTTATCTTTCCGGATAACTTGTTATATATCTTCTTTACAAACCAACTTCATATAGTCCTTAAATGGGTCTTCAAAATGACTGGTGTTTCTTTTTTTCTCACAATGTTTATTTTATTTCATTTAAAATAAGTACATTGTGATGAACTAGTTCAGACTTCCATAGTTACAGATGTCAACTTTACACACTAATACTAGTATAAGTGGCAGTCAAATTGGTGTAAAATTTTATATTTTATGAACATTACGTTAAATTTCTACAGATGAAATAAATATAAGGTAGCTTTGAAAGTAAAAATATTTTTGTTAATTTAGCACTGATAAAACCACAAACTTCCCTATTTATCCTCATAAATGTCATGAAAGTTTCTCAGAATTTTTTAAATTATTATTTTTGTACTTGCAATTCTTCTACTCTAATGCCATATAAGATCATAAGTTTTTTTCAACCTTCTTACTACATGTACTTTTCATTATGAACACTTCCACTACTTTAATGAAATTTTAACTATATTGATTAATTTCACTGTGGTCTTTACCAAGCCAATTCTAATAATGCTAGTCCATATTTTCTGAAATGCTGATGGTAGCTTTATAGTAGAGGAAGACTATAAAGCACACATAGCAATGTCACTGTTAGCTAATTGAAATCCATCCTTCATTTCTTTTACATAAATTCAATGACCTTCATTAAGAGAAAGTGGGTCAACTGTCTCCATGGTTAAATGCTTGAAATAAATGTTATTAGTCAAGAAACCTGATTTGCCTTCTCCTAAACTTGAAGAAACCATGAAATAGTTTATTGTACTCTTTCTTTCATTCTCTGTTTCGCCTATTAGATTTGATAATTTGTTATGTCAGAAAAAAATGAATGAAAAAAATCTATGTTTAACACATTTGACATTTACTCTTAAATGAACATATGTTTAAATCAAAATCTTACTTTGTTTTTTAAAATTATCTCTTTCATGACTGCAGTCAGTGCTGATGATTATTCCAAAATAATATGAAACTATATATGGATGCATGTAAACTAATGAGAAGAACAAATATATAGGTAATAAAAATTTAATTTTATTTTTCAGAATGTCAGCATTAAAAGTAATTTCCTCTTAAGAGTTTTTAAAAGAATGAACATATTTTAAAATGTAAAAAACTTACAAATGTAGTTAGCTATCCATAAAAAACAATTTAAGTTATCGATTTTCTTTTTGTTAATGTTTCACTTTACATTAAGATTTTAAAGAAGCCCTCAAGGAAATTTCCTGGACCCTTTCACCCTCAATAATGTGGAGACCAGAAACTGGGTTAGCGGTTATTTCCTTATATTTTGGTTGTTTGGGTAGTTTCTCTGTGTAAGAGGTAAAAAGCTATAAAACAGTGCAGTGAAAAGTAGTACTCCTACTGAAATGCATTTCTATGGTAGAAATTCAAATCATGTCAGTAATCATGATGTCTATCAGTATGGTCATAAGTATATGTTTGTGGTATTGACTGACTTCACTGCAAGGCTAAATTACAATGTAATTATTACAACTATTCTTGAGAAGTTTCTTTGCTCAAACCACTAAATCATGACAAAGCAAATCAAGGATTATAGAGTTATGTAGAAAAACCAAAGGTTAATAAATTAAGATTCCTTAGTTTAGTTACATGGTGTTTGTGCCTTTATTGGGAGTTCCTCAAGGATGATTAGTGTTGTTAATGAAGCCTTTTAGTTACCTTTGGTATGACACTATGCTTGACCTAAAGTCAATACATCTGCAAGGAATTTTTTTTGATGGAACTGGGGTTTGAACTCAGGGCTTCACATGTGTAAAACAGGGGCCCTACTGCTTGAGCCATATGTCCAATCCACTTTCCTCTGCTTATAATGGAGATATGGTCTTGCAAACTATTTGCTCGGGCTGGCCTCATATGAAGAGCCTCTCAGTCTCAGCCTCTCCCAGGAGCTAGGACTACAGGCATGAACCACTGGAGCTTGGCTTGCAAGGGAATTTGTATACTCCGAGACTTATCTTGAGAAAAAAATGTCAAAAAATTAAATTTATACAGATGTTTATGATATGTTTCTTAACTCAGAAAAGAGCAGTTTAATTATCTGTGTAATTATCAGACTTAAGGAAATTAAGATCTGTAAGAAATTTTCCATTTTTATAGACTAAGCAATAAATGCTGAGCTTTTTACTGAACTGAGATTTAAACTTCAAACTTCAGATTTCAAGTATAATTAAATAATACTGAAAATCTAAATTGCACTATTTCTCTTATACATACATTAAATGCAAATATCATATGTATATTAAAAAGTTTTGGCAACAATAAAAATGCTACTTTTTAGTTGACAAATTTCAAACAAGATTCTATATGTTTCCAACACCTGCTATTTACACTGAGTTTTCTCATTTAAACATAACACATAATGTAAAATTTTAGACTATCTCATTATGAGACATATACGTTTTCTTTTTTGCAACACTGGGTGTGAGCTCAGGGCTTTGCACTTGCTAGGTAGGAGCTCTACTACTTAAGCCATGCCCCTATCCTGAGATATGAATTTTTCTAAATGAAAATTCTTTATGCTATAAATTTATAATTACCATTAGAAATTTTATATGTTGGAAAAATAAGTTAGACTAGTGACTGGAACCAAATTTATACTAAAACATTTTATTTTATTAATAGGTTTTAATTTCGTTGAAACAATCTTTCTGAATTAACTTTAGGTAAACAACTCTACATAGTTCATCTCAATGAACTTTAGATAGAGGTATGTAGTTAATAAAACAAATGAAAATTGACAAGGATGTGTCAATTAACTTGAAGAAGCAACAGAAATAGCTAGAATTATTTGTTCTTTACTAATTAAGACACACCTGTATTACAGAATTGTTTCAACGCTTCTACCAGTCTCTGAGTATATAAACTGTCAATAAATATTGATAAGTTGTACATTAGAATTAACTGATTTATAGTTCTCTGCCAAATATATTGAGTTTTCAAAAAGTGTGATGGCAAAAGTGAAATTGTGAGTTTAAATTACTCTGCTATATTGTTTAAAATAGTATTTTCATAAGAACTATTATGAATTTAAGTATTACTTAAGATTATAAACATAGACAGAGGAGATATAGATTGTACATGAGATAAATTTCTTTGATAGTGCTGAGTCAGTAGATAACACTTAAGTATTGTGAATCAAGCAATTAGAATACAGGCTGTGCTATTTAGACAGCTTTAAGATTCAAAATATTTGATAACTATTGTAGCACAGACATATAATGATTGGTAGTCCATCTATTCGAATGGATACTGATTGACAACATATTGACTCTGTTTAAAAATAATAATTAAAAGAAGAATTAGAAAAATAAAGGAATAGACCAGAAGGTGGGCAGATTTGAGATAGGTTGTTCCTTGTTATTAAAAGTGTTCTGGGGTATTGTAATTTTCATTGAATTTTATTGAAATATATTTATTATGATGGGAAATGACTTTTTATTCCTTTATTGCTGTGCTATGTGAGAGTACATTGTGACATTAACAAAGGTTCTTACAATGTATCAACTATGTCATTCTCATGTTGCTATCATGTTGGTAACAGTGCCACTTAAAAAGTATGCTCCCATTCCCTTTAGTGTCTGTAAGGAATTGACATTCAATAGAAATAAATTCAATAAAATACTGTGGTAAACAAAAAATTAAATTAAAATAGTAGTATTTTAGTAGTAGAGAAAAATGAGAAAAAATTTTGAAATTATGGATTTGAACAAGATAACTTATAACTTCACCAATAATATGCTAGAAGTGAGGAATGTCACTATCAGGCATAACATTTAAAGCCAGTCTCAAAACCTACCATACCGTTTCTCACCTTCTGTGGTAGTGTATCCTGAGCGAATACAATGAGCTGAGGACCCTGCTGCTTCCCAGAGGATAACTAGAATGAGTAAGAGTTAAAGAAGTTTTGGATTATTTCACTGAAAGACAAAGTTGTTTGTTGTTTCCCCATGGTGTAGTGTTTCCTGAATGATAGTGTCAATAAAGGGCCGTCCATAGTCTACACTCAAAGTGTGTGTGCTGCTTGTGGGTGGCACATGAGACAGAAAAGCACTGGAGCTTTGAGAAAGCGAGATCCATAGTACAGAGAGTGAGAACTTTGAAGACAGGCTTTAAAACTAACATTTATGCCTTTTTACAAGTTTAGAGAACAAAATATTAACAGATTAACTACATTGATCTGTATTATGTACCAAATTTAAAAAAAATAAGAGAAATGAAAGAATTCATCTGGACAAAAATTATAGTCCACAAATTCAGAGACATGCAAAATAGAAAGCAGGAGTTGTTTGACACCATTAACTTTTAAAACATAGAATAAGAAGATTTAATAAACAAATGCAGCTAAAAATTAACCTTGATGAAGGTGACAAATCTATTTATGCCTATTATTAAAATATCTTAATGTATTAAGATACATAGTGGGGGACACATCCAAGGGTACACAGTCACAAAGGACTTTATAGAAAGGACACTGAACATGTATCTTTCACTTTTCTTAGGAAAGATACTGTGGCTACTCCATAAATATCTGAGAGAAAAAATGCTTACAATATAGTCGAGAAATATGTACTGAGGTAGAATATCAGACATGCAAGTATCTAAAAAATCTAATATAGCTAATTTAAAAATAAAAGTATATTCATCTCTTGATGTATTGTATAGGTTGAATCCAAATTTGTATGCAGCAAATAGTTTTATGAGGTTTTTCTTACAGAATTCTAGTTTTATGAACCTCCTTTATCCTGATAGTAAATGAATTTATAATTCATAACTTGTCACAGTATTTTAGTAACCAGAGAGAAATAGATGTAGCTCAGTCAAATAAAACTTAAGAGATTTATGCAGAAGTAGAAATAATACTAAAACAAAACACAGAAATTAAATAAATTTTTATAAAGAAGACTATTTATATCCAAGTGTTCCAAATATTTTAATGTTCAATCTTATGCAATTTCTCTGATTGCTGATGGCACACTCTTATTGGTTTTTTACCAGGAAATTTTTACTAACCTATAGCATGAATTTTTCAGTACCGTAATATGCTGCCCATTGTGGCATAAATATTAGTTCTCTGTAGTGTAATCTCCATGGTAGGAAAGCAAGATGAATGTAAGTAATGTGGAGTAAAATAGTTCTGATGAGAAAAGCAGTTACCAATATAACGTCAACCTGATTTTCTACTCTCTACTATATCTATCAGTTTAACACAAAATCTAATTCAGGGTTTGATTATCATATTTAGACTTCACACTCTGATATTGAGAACCTGAAATATCATCTTTCAATTCTATCTAAATTTAATTGCCATCCAATAGCAGTCCATTCCTTCAAAGTAATAGAGAAATTTTTGCAAAGGTCTCTAGGATTGAGTATTTATGTCATAAGTCCTAATTGTGCTGTCTATATGAAAGAATAGCAAAAAGTCTTTGAATTGTGTAAATAATAAAGAAAAAATATATTAAAATTCAAATTTTAAAAACTATTTTTGTATTTTTACAGTTTATAAGATATATGTATGTAAAAACAAAAATATACATGCATTTATGTACATGTACATATACATTTTTTCTGGATGCCTGTGTGTGTGGTTTTTTTTAATTGTATTCTCTTAGTTTAGTATTGTTTCAGTGGTCACTTGAGTGTTAGATGGTGATAAATACAGTTATATTTGCAAGCAGAAAATGCCATTAAGTTTGGAAAGATTTTTAACTGGAAAAGGAATCATACTGAATACGAATAAAAGAGATTTATTTTATTCATTTTCTTAGTGTCTTAGCAATTAAGAACAATGGGACACTAGTAAGATTTTCAAAACCTTTCAAGAATACAAAGTAATATTCAAGCAAGATAATTTTATGTGTTTTTAACTGAAATTGAACAAATTTAATTAAGACAAAAGAACAAAAGGGATATTATCAAAGTTAGTAATAAGGGATAAAAATATCTATTAGGGGAATAACTTCTATTAAATTTCACTTAAAATATTTGGGCACAAGTTTATGTAAAGGTTTCTGTCACATCACTTATTGTGCTCCTTTTGAACTCTCTTTTGGTTTCTAGTATAATTATGATGGGAGAAAAGAAATTCTGCTTCACATCTGGAGGCAGAGTCAAAGCATTGATGATTTTGAAATCTGGCCAGGGTGATGGATTGTGTTAAATGCCTTAAGTTGAGAGAGTATGACATATGTAAAGGAGAGGAAATAGCAAGCCCTAGAGCTTGGAATGTAACATCAGGTAATGTTTATTGAATGAGAAGACCAAAAACGAAATAAATCCATTAGTAAATAGGTCCCCCCAAAATTCAATTTAAGTATTTTTTTATTATTAGCTTTTCTTTTTTGATGGTACTGGGGTTTGAACTCAGGGCCTTGTACATGCTAGGCTGGTGTTCTACCACTTGAGTTGTACACCAACTCTGTTTTGTTTTCATTACTTTCAAGTAAGGACTTGCATTTCTGCTTGCAGTCAGTGTCAAATGGCAAAACTCCCATGCCTTCCACATACCTGGAATTACAAATATGAACCACCACAGTTGGCTTATTAAGTGAGATAGATCTCACTAACTTTTTGCCTAGGTGGCTTCAAACCATGATCCTTCCAATCTCTACCTCATGAGTATCTGGGATTGCAAGCATGAGCTACCACACCCAGGTATTTTGCCTATAGGTAGGTAGTTGGTTTATGATGACAAATAATTGTGAACTGAAGTATATATTTATCTATCTACTTGGAATTTAACAGAATGTGATATATATGTCATCTTCTTTTCAACAGCCAGGAAGCCATCACTTACTGATGACACTTTCAGGTTGACAGCAGACCTATAATCTGTATCCATGTAGTACCTAAAATAATTATATAAGCAGTAGTTGTTTATACTGCTTGAATTGTGCTTACGTTAAATTAATTTAGAAGGAAAATAACCCTATGGAAAATTCTATGGAAAAAAAACAATAGTTTTTATATTTAAGAAACCAGTAATTTATTATGCTACTGGTCACACTACAAATTGTCTAGAAATTCTGATCTAAAATAGAACTAACTCACCAGATGCCAATGACACTCTCCTGTAAATCTAGCTACTTGGGAGGCTGAGATTGGGAAGATCCCATAGGAAAATAGTTTGTGAGACATTCATCTTCAAACTAGCCAGAGCAGAATGCACTGGAGACCTGGCTCAAGTGTAGAGTGCCTGCTTTTAAGACATGAAATCAAGAGTTCAAACCCTCTATCTGAATCAAAAATAAATAAGTAAATGAAGTAGAACTAACTTCTATGTCACATACATATTTAGAATGAACAACACATCTATTGTTTATGTGATTATGTATTTCATAGTTTACATTGAACTCTCAACAAAAGTACAAAAAAGGGTAAAATGTTTTGACTTGTCAAAATATTAGTACCAGTATTGTCTCTCTTCCCTCTCAGAGTCTCTCTCTTCATCTCTCATAATGAGTGCATTTGTGTGCGTGTATGTTATAAGACGGACTTTAATTCAAGTAATATTCCATATTATATTATAAAAAAATTTTTAAATTTAAACAGAATTTTAACAGCTGCTTTAGGATATCTTACTGAAGCAGTAATTTAGACACATTTTAAAGATGTTTGCACAGATATAAGAAAATATAAATGCCCTGCTTAGTTTTATAACTATTGAACAATGCTTTTTTCTCCCATCATCAATAATATTTAAAATGTTTAATGAATATTCAAATCAATGAGAGACTTTTGGTTTACAATGGTTTCACCAATTTTTATAATTTCGTTGCAAAGCATTTTACCTGACAAATTGTAGGGCATGTGCACAGCAGGAAGAGTTGAGCCAAAGACTTCATTCTATACCTGGCTATGCTATTTTATGTAACTTAAAGCTTTTGGTATATTAGGAACTTTGCTTTCTCATAGGTAAAATGTACAAAATGTTGATATTTAAAGCTATTTCTATATCAGCACTTTATCAATTGTTCATTTACAATAAGTCCAAAATCTAACTGTATTCATTATAATATTAACTTTGAAAAGCAGTATTTTGTGGCATGAATAATTTGAAAAAATCTATTTTATCTACAATTTCAATATAAATTAATCCCTACTATTTTAATATATGACTCTTTTACAATCTCCAATTATAATATGTTAACACATTTATTAAAGCAATAGGCTAAAAATAAAACAAATAAAAGATTCATCAAGACAGGTTTCATTAAATGTCAGCAGAGAATCAAGTGTTAAACATTTCTCCATCCCTTACACAGCACAGTGGGGATTCCACATTGTGAGGGAAAGTGTCTAGGAGACATGTTCACCGTGGTGGAACAGGCAAGACTGCCTAAGAACATTGGAATGGAAAATAAAAGGCAGAGGAGTGTGGTGGACCAGACAATATGACATCTTTTCTGGGTTACTAAATGATGGAAAAACTAGAAAGTAAAAGATTTTAATTTCCTTTAACATGGAGTGAAATACTTTTAAAATAGTAACATTTTTTGAGCTGGTGGAGTGGCTCAAGCAGTAAGAACACCTGCTTAGCAAGCATGAGTCCCTGAGTTCAAACCCCAGTGCAGCCAAAAAAAAAAAAAAAAAGAAAAATGATGCTACCATGAGAATTTTGTTGTAAAGTTATATTTACAAGAAAATGTTGACCATATTTTCAAAATATGTGTTAAAATGTAAGCTATAATTCAGTCTCTCTTGGTGCTAAATAACTTGACCAAAAAAACTTGGGAAAAGTTTTTTGGGTCTATTATTTTTCTTATACTAATCTTCATTCTTCTGCAAATCATTAGATTATTTTGAATCACTTACTTGAAGGCAGCAAGTGAATATCAATTGAATTACAGATTCTTCAAGATGTGAAAAAAAACACAATTTTTCTGAATTTCTGATCTTTAATCTGATCATAGACAATACTGAAAATTAATGGAAGATAGAAATGAAGAGTGTTATAATGTCTGTGATAAAAATATTGAGGACATACATTGGTATGAAAAGAAACACCAACCAAAATCATTAACAAAATGCATTATGAAAGCAATTTTTTTCTTTTTTTTTTGGGTGCTGGGGCTTGAACTCAGGATCTTCACCTTGAGCCACTCTATCAGACCTATTTTTGTGAAGGATTTTCAAGACAGGGTCTCACTAACAGTTTTCCCTGACTGGCTTCAAACCACGATCTGCCTAATCTCTGCCTCCTGAGTAGTTAGGATTACAAGTGCAAGCCACCAGGGCCTGGCAGAAAGCAGTTCTTTTTAAATGTGAAAATCCAATACTTAATTCAGAAGGAATGTCACTAAGAGGGTTGAGTAAGAGCTCTCAAATCAAGGAACTATCCATAAGCAAGAACATTTTGTTGAAATCCCTAAAATGTGGAAATAAGACTGAGTCTCATGTATGTTCCATAAATAGAAAAGAAAGTCTTCTTCAAATAGACATTATCATCACTCCCTCTCCCTCAGTTCAGCACACAGGCTTACAGAGAGAGTTCCATAGGCCCACAGCTCCCATAAAAGGGACAGAGTGCAGAGGAAATTGATACCTGGCTTCTCTAGCAGTCTAGATACATTCCAGGAAGCCTCCTCTTCAGTTTCAATGGAAACTAAGGCACTAGATTACCTGGAGCTAGAAAGAAACCAAACAAAGAAGCAGAGCTCACAGACAACAGCATGCAGATTTTAGTGAAACCGTAGCTTGCCCTCCAGTATGGCATTGGTCCATGACTCCAGCCAACAGTATAGCCCACCTGGTTATTTCCAGAACAGGTAGAAAATATTATTTTATTTGGACACATATATGGTCTCCAGATCTAGCCTCACTCTGCAACTGTGACTTCCAGAGGAAGGAGAAGACCTCCACAGCAAAGTCTAACAACTAGCTTGGAGTTAAAACAATGTTCTCTACAAAAAGAAAGAGTGACAATGAGGAAAGTTATGAATTACAGCAAAGAACAGGCACTCATTCTGTCATACCTGACAGTTTAAACAGTGCTTCCTGAAGCTAGGAAGGCCATAATCACATTCTTCCCAAGAAAAGATAAAACCACCACAGCACTGAGGAATATACCTTGTGGCCAAGCTAATGAAAGGAAATTGTGATAGCTACACAGAACTCAAGCCTAATTTCAGAATTCAACCAGTAGTCTTATCAGATAGTAGAAAAAAGCCACTTCTGGATTCAGAGTGCAGGCAGAAGTCCAGTCACATAGATAACCTGAAAAAAAGATCTATCTAACCAGGAAAATTACCACTGACCAGGGCAAAATTGCAGCCCAATATATAAAGGGGAGATTATTCACTTTCAAAGAAAACTTACAAAAGCCAGAACAGGTATTAACCTCATAAGTGTGTAAACATCAAAGATTATGAAGACTTGAGTAATTATGACTCCCCCAAAGCAATCTCCATGTAAAGCCCCAATAGTAAATGAAAGAAAAAGAGAGCTATAAATTGCCAGAAAAGAATCAGAATGATTGTGTTAAAAGAGTTCAGGGAATTTCAAGAATATATAGATGAAATGTTAAATAAAACTTGGAAAAAAATATGTGAAAAAACAAAAAGTTTGACAAAAAATAGAAATGACTTTCAAAAACTAAATAGAAATCCTATAAATGAAGAATACAGGACTAGTCAGGAAGCTCAGAGCTCACTGGTAAAGGGTTTGAAGTACTGGGTTTGAAAACAAAAAAAATAAAATGACTGAATAAAAAAAAACAGGATAGACAAGTTCATTAGCAGGCTCAATCAAGCTGAGGAATTAGTGATCTTGAATTAACTATAATATATTGTAAGAACTTTTGTAAATGTCACAGTGTACCCCCATTAAAATAATAATGAAACAAATAAAATAAAAATTAAAAGCATGGTATTCAAAAAACTAAAATAAAATTTTTGAATTTACTTAGTAGAAGGGGCAAAAGAAAAAAGAATGAAGAAAGCTTAAGGAAATTGTGAGGAAACATTAAGAAACAAAAAATATGATTATTGGAATTAAATAAGATGAAGAATGAGAAATAGGGTTATAAAATACTTTTAGAAAATTATTGGATGAATGCTCCTCCAATCTGAGGAAAACAATTAAGATCCAGATGTAGGAAAGGCAGACATCACCAGTCAAATACAATCCAAGAGTCGTTCACCACAAGACATAATGATCAAACTATCAAGAACCAAGATGAGGAAAAATTCTAAGAGCAGAAAGATAGGAAACATCACATAAAAAGGAGTTCTAAAACAGTGAAGTCTGATGACTTCTCTGATGACAAGTAAGGAGAGAGTGGGATATTCATAGGGCTGGAAGAAAATAATTATATGCTCAGAAAAACTACCCTTCAGAAATGAAGGAGGAATAAAAATATTCCCAGATAAACAAAGGCTTCAGGAATTCATTGACATTAGAACTCTCTTGCAAGAAACACTAAAATGAGTTCTTCACACTGAAAGGAAAGAACAGGAAAACACTTGAAGATATAAAACTTACAAGTGGAAGGAAGCAGGCATGCAAATTAGAAACAAAACAAAACAAATGTTCTATTCATACAGAATAAACTACATATAACCTAAGTTGGAGGACTAAAAGATAAATGAAAATAAGAGCAGAAATTTATTAACAGAGAGGAAATGTTAAGATTCATAAATTGTCACAGAAAAGTTTTGTACCTGGGTGAATGGAGTAAAAGCTTATACATTTTGTATTAAAAATAAAGTTGATATTACTTTAAAATAAGCTCTTAGGTTTACAAGATGTTTTTCTAAGCCAACTGGTAATCACAAAGAAAAAAGCTGCAAAAGATAAACTAAAATTAAACACCACAAAACGAAAACATACTGCTAGAGAAAAATCATTTACCTGAAAAGAAATACGATAAAAGAAAAAAAAGGAACAATTGGTCTATAAACAATTAAGAAACAAGTTAAGATGGTAGAAAAGTCTCTCCCAATCAATTATTCTTTATATTTAATGGATTGAATTCTCTACTTAAAAAGAATAGTATAGCTGAATGACATTAAATGACAACAGGATCCAACTGTGTACAAGAGAGGAAGGACACATACAGAATGAAAGTGAAATGACAAAAAAATGCATTCTACTAAAACAGAAAATAAAAGAGAACAAGAGTAGTTAATACTTCCTTCAGATAAAACAGACTTCAATTCCTCAGATCTTTTCCCAAAGAAAATCAGCAAAGAATCCCTGATTTAAGTATTAATATAGATCAAATAGTTCAAAAGTCATTTATAGAGCATTCTATCCAGCAACAGCAGAATACACATTCTTCTCAAAAAAAGCATAGGGAACATTCTCTGGGATTTAGATAATATTTTAGGCCATAAAATAAGTCTTTAGAAGTTCAAAATAACTTAACTAATATAGGTTATTATTTCTCACTACAACCAAATGAAGTCAGAAACATAGCATCTGCAAATATTATACAAATATTTGGAAACTAAACAGCAGCCTTCTAAAGAATTAATGGGCCAGTGAAGAAGTTAAAACAAATTTAGAAATTTCTTAAGACAAATGAAATGAGAACACAACATATTAAAAAGCTGTTCTATGAGGGAGACTCAAACCTATAAGTACTTACTCAAAAAAGTTAAAAAATCTCAAGTAAACATCCTAACAATGCATGTCAAGAAAGTAGAAAAGCAGGAACAAACCATTATCAAAAGTAGAAGGAAATAGATAATACAGATCAGAGCAGGAATAAACAAAGTAAAGTATAAGAACAAATACAAAGGTAACTAAAATAACTAGACTAGGAACTGAGAAAAGAGAGGATTCAAATAAGCAAAGTTAGAGAAAAAAATGGAGATCTTAGAACCAATATGACAAAAATACCTTGGATCATAAGAGAAGAATATAAACAACCATGTACTAATGAATTGTAAGCTAGAAGAAATGAATAAATTTGGGATAAATACAAAGTAACAAAATTTAACCATGAACAAACTTAAAATCAGAATAGACCAATAAAAATCAATAATATTGCACCAGTAATATACAGCCTACCATCACAGGAAAGCACAGTAGCTTAGCACTTCACAGTTTAAATTTCTACTGAATATTTAAAGACATAATACTAATTATTTTCAAACTATTCAATAACTGAAAAGGAGGGAATCATTCCAGAGTTATCTATGAGTCTAGCATTACCCTGATAACAAAACCAGATAAGAGAACATAGGAAGTAAAAAAAACTGTCATGCAATACACCAGATGAATATAGATTCAAAACTCAACAAAATTCTATCAACATAAATTCAATAGCACATTAAAAATAATTTATTATAAACGATTTCAATTCATTAAAGGAATGCAAAGATTACACAGCATATGTAAATTACTAACTATGATAGAGTACATAAACTGAAAAGACAAAATCATTTGATCATTTCAATGGACAGAGAAAAAGCATTTGATAAAATTCAGTTTTCTGTCACAGTAAAACTCTCAACAAATACAGAATAGAAAAATGTAAATCAACACAGTAAAACTGTAGATGACAAAACCATGACTAACATGATGTTGAAGTTTTTCCTATAAGGTTCAGAATCAGACAGGAACGTCAATTTTCACCATTTTTATTAATTATTCCCCAGGAATAATTAATTACAGAATTGTAAGTAGTCAGAATAGAGGAAGTAAAACTGATTTTTGTCTACATGAAAACTTCAAGTCTCCACCAAAATGACTGTAACAAGTGAAATTACTGAATATGTAGAATTCAGTTAAACATACAGAAAACTAGTGATGTTTCTATGTGCTAATAATGATCTATATTAAAAAGCAATGAAGACAGCAATGTCAGTTACAACAGCAACAAAAAAGTGTCCATGGATAAATAAATCTGAGGAGGTATGACAACTGTACAATTAAAACTTTAAAACATTGATTGAAGAAGCTGAAGAGGAAAAGAATAAATTGAAAATTTCCCTGTTTTCATGAAATTAATGAGTGAATATTGTTTAAAAAAATCTGTACTGTGCTAAGCAATTTACAGTCATATTCAAAATATCATTGAAATTCAGCATAGAAGTAGAAACAATTCTGATATTAACATGTAACATAGGTAAAGGAAACTTGAGCAAAAAGAACACTGATGGAGGCCTCATGTTACCTGACTTCAAAATATATTACAAAACTATAGTAACGAAAACTGCATGACAATGGCATAGAAACAGACACACAGATAGATGGAATAGAAAAGAGAGCTCACAGATTCCTTATACATTTATAGCTTAATGAAAAAAGTCTAGTTCAATACTATTTTCTCCTGGGTGAATTGTTTGGATATTTAGGGATATAAGAGTAATACATTTTAAATGATTGTTTGCATCTGGATGAATTTTAAATACAGTTCTTCCTCTCATATGTTCTATCTCATAAATTGTAACTTCTGTTAATTCTGTCAAAAACCCTATTTGGAAGAAAAGTAAACACATTTTATGTGATTCAAATAATAGTCATAGATAATGAATGATAGCTCTAAGAAATTACACCCAGGAGTTTAATTATTTCTTTGTTACTTAAAATAACTTACTTGTGCAATAAACACACAGATGGTAAAAGTGATCACATCAAAATTGTCATTTCATCTAAGAAAAAACATATCCTATGCATAAAACCAGAACACAACAACATATTGAAAATATTGTTAAATAAAAAATAGCCATTTAAAAAGAAACACTTCAGAAATATTCGAATTTTAGCTTATTCCTAATAGTTTGCAATTTATTGAAAGGCTCATATACCTTAATCTAGTACTCCAAGAAAATGGAATTGTACTTATAACTTGGTCTTAAAACTCCTCCTAGTAGTATTAAAAGCTTACAGTGTGGAAATAGTAATTCAAACGGCTGCTAAACAACACATTTGGTGTACTAAAATGCATTCATCAACACAACAGAGCACTGTTAAAAGTAGCTATTGGGTTGGAATTTCTTGTACCTTTTTAAATTATAGAAGCCATTCTGTTTTAATTAGGAAGGTATTCATTCTCTTAAGATATATACACAAACATTCCTATCATTCAGATGATTTTTTTACCTTTCTTTTTAAGATCTTTATTAATAAAAGTTGTTCAAGAGATAACATTGAATATTTATTTAGGAAGCAATAATAAATACTTTAAAACTTAAACCTATTCCACAGCTAAGATACGTTCTCAATATAGATTTTAATCTCTAATTTGGAACATAATAAATAATATTTGGCATACTTTGTTCTTTTTCATAAATGTGCAGCAGATATATTTGTTAGTGATAATACATAAGTATGATGTTATATATATTAAACATTTGATATTACTGTAATGGAGTAAGTAGGTGTTAAACAATTTTAAGAGAAAAATTATAATTGTATAAGTTATATGGTTAAATTATGTGTTTGTTTACTATATGTGTTTTATTAATGTCTTTTGTTTTTCAAATATACAATTTGGTAGTTAAAATTTTTTAATATTTTGAATTATATCCCTAAGACATAAAAAATTATAAGAACTGGTTGAAAAAATGTAAACTTATTCTCTTTATTGTGTTCTCTTGCTGCACCATCACTTCACATGGTATACAATTGCATACTAAAGATTTTGCAAACACTTATACAAAAATTTAAAATTAAAAGAAAGAAACTACTTTAGGCTGATGAAGTGCAGGATTTTAGTTTTATTAAAATTAATTATCTTTATATTACTAGTTTACAAAACATTAAGTCTGTACAGAAATTTTAGTAGAAATATTTAGTGGTGATTTTGAAAAGAAAATATGTATTTACGTCATTTGATTATTTGTCTTAACTTGAATTTTCAGGTGATTATTCTCATTACATCATCTACCATTTTATAATTAACTTAATAAAGACAATTATAGTTTTATTTTCCTGTGTAATTTGCAAATGGATGGAGCCCAAGGTGGGTAATTTATAAATAATTCATTGGAACTTTATTATCCTTTACACCTTAAATTATTTTTTATAACAATCTGACTTTCTCTTGTTTACCCTCTGTGGTCCCTTCAAAATTAATTATGTTACTGTCATATGTTTTATTCTGTCCCATCAAAAGGGGCACTTTTTTGGTAGAACAGTTCATTTTCACTTTATTTTTGCTAAGATATATGGGAACATTACTACTACATGACATAGATCATCAGAAAATTCTTATTTGATTTCTTTGATGTTGAATTGTTTGGGTACCACAATCTAGTAACGTATTAGACTTAATTAAATGAAAAAATATAGTGGGAAAAATTAGCTTATCTAATTCTGCTCTTTGCTTATTAGTTGATGATGTCAGTATAAAATGAATCTTTAGTTGAGATTGTACAGGTTTGTTAGTAACCTGTTTATTTCTTCACCCTCAAAATTTAGAAGTAGCCTGTGGTACATTATTGCATGCCATGTTTTGGCCAATGCAACCATAAAACATAATAGTCCAAAATGTCCGTAAGCATAGTTGTGCCCCTACTGAATCCAGTAACAAGACAAGCACAACATGCAGAAACCACCAAGTGCCTTGAATTCTGAATTATCAATGCTGGCCGGTCTGCATGTATTTCCCCAGCCTCACAGTAGTACTTGCATCCTGCTTCTCAGAATAATCACATTGTGCATATAAAATGATGAATGTTATAAATTCCAGTGGTTACCACTGCTGGACACAGGTTAATTAGGCAATCATGGAGAATAACTAATACATCACTTGTTTTGCCTCTACACATGTCTCTCCCTCATGTATTCAATTTTAAACACTTCCATTCTCTCTCCTTTTTGGTGCTTACCACCAGAACTGTAAATTCTATGTTTATACCCATGAGTGATATTCAAAAATTTGTATGTCATAGATTAAAAAATGTGTATCAAAGATTATAAACAATCAGAGTGCCTATGATAACATAGTGTTCTAGCCAAGCATCATTCTAAATGTTTACCAGTAATTTTTAGATTTACCAGATTATCTGTTAATGTGTCTATTTATTTTTTAGCTAATTAGTTCTTCAATGTTGTGTTGTTTGTTATTGAACCAGGGCTTTGCACTACTCCATAACTACACCCCACCCCTAAATATCAACTTACAAATTACTGTAATGTCAACAAGATGGAGAAATAGGAGGTTTCCACCTTAACATCTTTGCAAAAGTCCTGAAATTTTGAAACAACTCTGGGAATTAGTAAGAAATACACTGGAACATATAGGTATAAGGAACAAATTCCTAAGTAGAACTCAAAAGGTTTAGCATCTAAGATAAAGAATGAACAAGTGGGATGGCATCAAACTAAAAATCTTCTGCACACCAAAGGAAATACTCACCAGACTCAAGAGAAAGCACACAGAATGGGAGAAAATCTTTGCTAGCTACTCGTATGAAAAGGGACTAAGATCCAGAATTTACAGAGAACTCAAAAAACTATGCCCCAAAAGAATCAACATCCAAATGGAGAAATGAGCACATGAATTAAACAGGGAATTTTCAGAGGAGGAGGTACACATGGCCAATAAATGCATAAAGAAGTGTTCAATTCCCTGATTATAAAAGAGATGCAAATCAAAACTGTTGGAGCCATCAGTGGGACCATGCCTGTATGATTTGGCATCTGGCCTTGTGAGAAAGCTCTAAGGAACTGAGGTAAAGGTCTCAGAACCAGACATCCAAAAAAAGAAAAAACAGTGCTCAAGGTTCCCCAGATGGCTTCATGTCCTTCAGATATAAATAAGAAGGTTATGCTGACCATGTGCTCCTCTTGCTTCTCTGTTCCTGCTTTAAAAGAGACATAACAAAGAGTGAATTTTAACTGTGCCTCCTTGTACTAATGTAACCCACACATAATACTTGGCATGCTTTTTCTGACCAAATCCTCTCTGTGAAAGAGGAGTTTATAAAAAGCAAAAGTGATCTTCATTAAAGTGACTATTGAGCAAGACTCAGTAGTCCCCTCATCTTTTTCAGCTCGAGTCACCCATGTCCAACTGGTTAACAGCAACAGTTGGTGCCTGAACAGGGACCTGAAGGATAATTTTGAAAGTGACACAGAGACCCTCACAGAAGGAGGTAAGTGAGACAAGATGGGGCAAAATCAGTTCAGAGTCCAGCCTTTTCTACCACTTGTGCGTCATTTTTTATTATAAGGAGGAGCTCGAGTTTCCAAACAGCAGTTAAAGGACTGCTTAGAAGTAATTTGTGAGTATAATCCTTGATTTCCTGAGGAACGTACTTTAGATGAAGAAGTTTGGGAGCAAGCACATAAAAATGTTGAAAAGGCATACAGACAGGAAGAAAAGATACCTGTTCATTTTTGGATAACATGGGCTTTGATTAAACCTGTAATTCTTATACTTGGGGGAGAGAGAGGGGAAGAAAATTTAGAAAAGAGACTGTTGCCTCCCTTCATGAGTATAAATTAGATGCAGGAGATATGGAAAACATCACTAAAGACAGTAAACAGTGCTTTAGTTATGGCTAAAGAAGTTATGCCAGAAGAAACCAAAAGTAAACCACTGCCACTTGCAGCGGTGGCAATTGCAATGACTCCTCTGAGAGAAACTGCTGATTTTTATCCTCCTCCTTCAGTGGAAGAAGATTGGGATAAATATCCTGAAATGGGAAACATTGAATAGGAAATGCATCATTTACATATTTGCCCCAACAAGGGCTTGGAAAAAAAGAATGACCCTTCATTAGCAGCTCACATTCCCATCCCCCCATAGCCACATGAATTGTGACTGCTGTTTCCTGTTATGTTTAATATGAATGGCAGTAACACTTGTAATAGACTGAATATGAATCTTATAAAAACTTTAAAAAAGCTTGTGAAACTTATGTTCCTGCTTCTCCTTTTTGTAGAGAATATTTGGCAGGATGGAGCAATAACGCTGGGTAGATTCCCTATGATTTTCATATTGTGGCCCCTAAATAATGAAAATTTACAGGCCTTAAAACAATTAGTTCAAGAACAATTAGAGCACAAACATATAGAACCTTCCTTTTCTCCTTGGAATTCCCCAGTGTTTGTAATTAAGAAAAATCAGGAAAATGGAGACTTCTTATAGATTTAAAATGTAAATGCAACTGTGATAACAATGGGAGCTTTACAATCTGGATTGCCTACTCTTGCATGTATTCCTAAAGAGTGGCCTTTGGTTGTTTTAGTTTTATAAGATTGCTTTTATACTATATCTATACATCCTAAAGATAGGGAAAGGTTTGCATTTTCTGTCCCTGGCTTAAACCAACAAGAACTTTTACAAAGATATTAATGGCAGTTCTGCCACAGGGTATGACCACTATGCGCAGTATTTTGCAGCAAAAATATTACAACCTGTTAAGAGTAAAATTTCCTGATGTATATGTCATCCACTATATGGATGACATTTTAATTTCTCATGCATGTTCAAAACAATTACATAAAATTTTTGAAACCACACAAAAAGCTTTATAAGTAGGAGGATTGGTAATAGCTCCTGAAAGAATACAAACTACTACTCCTTTTCAATATTTAGGTCATGCAATTGAGCAACTCACCATTCATCCTCAAAAATCTGCCATATGAAGAAACTCATTAAAAGCCCTAAGTGATTTTCAAAAGTTACTAGGAGACATTAATTGGCTTCATCCTTCTTTAGGTATACCAAATTATAAACTTACTAATTTGTTTTCTATCTTAGAAGGTGATACCACCCTGGACAGCCCCTGGACTTTAACACCTACTGCTGAAAATGAATTATAATTTTTGAGTCATGGTTACAGACTGCCTTTCTAACAAGCTTTGATGCTTTAAAACCTATTTCCCTGTTAACATTTCCTTCTCCACATTCTCCTACAGGAATTTTAGCCCGAGAGAACTCTCCTTTAGAATGGTTATATTTAAAACAAAAAGAAACTAAAGTGCTAACTTCATATATTGATCTAATATTTCTTTAATTATACAGGGTAGAACAAGATGCCTACAGATTCTGTGATTTGATCCACAACTCATTATTTTACCCCTCACTAACAAACAGTTTGAAAATCTGTTACCCCTTAATGCTAATTTAAGTAATGTATAAGCAATGATTATGGATATATAGGTGATTACCCAGCAAGTAAGTTGTAGGATTTTTTAAAATGCACTCCATTTATTATTAACACTATAGTAAAATTAAATCTTATATCTCATATTTCAGTTTATTGTATGGATGGATCATTGTCTGGTAAAGGAGGTATCCATGCACCTGATTTACATGAAAGTATTCAAACTAATTATTCTTCTGCACAACAGGTAGAATTAACAGTTCTAATTTATTTATTACAAAAAATTACAAATAAACCATTAAATATTCTCAGATTCAGCTTATGTAGTAGGACTGTTTCTTGCTATTGAAAGTGCCCTTATTTCTACTACTCATAAAATTATGAAAACATTATTATCCATATTACAACATCTAATAAAAACCCACAATTATCCCTTGCATGTTACTCACATTAGGGCTCATTCTAATCTGCCTGGCCCTCTAGTGTGAGGAAATGATATTGCAGATAAACTTACATGTACGGTGTTTTCATCCCCTGAAAAAGAACATCAGCATTTACATACTAATGCCAACAGATTACATGTGCATTATAAAATTCCTCTTCATACTGCTCATGATATAATCAAATCTTGTTCTGTATGTGCTCCTTTACATTGTAGATCTCATCCATTTCATGCTAATCCTCGAGGTCTATGAATTAATGGATTATGGAAAATGAATGTGACTCACATACCTTTTTTCTACAGCAACCATATTTACATGTTGTTGTTGAAACTTATTCTAAATTCATTTGGACTGTTACTCAACACAATGAAAATATTCATGCCATTATTGCCTCTATTTTACAATGCTTTACAGTTATGGGTGTGCTTTCTAAACTTAAAATAGACAATGGATCTCCATATACAGCTCTTTAATTTAAACAATTTTGTAAAGAAGAGAACATTGTTCATGTTACTGGCCTCCCTTACAATCCACAAGGACAAGCTATCATTGAAAGGGCACATACAACTTTAAAAACACAATTGTTAAAAAATAAAAAAGGGAGAACTCCCTGGGATGTCTTAGCTTTAACCCTTTTTACTTTAAATTTTTAAAATTTACCTCAGGGTGATATTTTGACTGCAACAGATAAACATTTTGGTGAACCTCCCTCTTTGCCAGACATACAAATCTCGATTTGGTAAAAATCGGGTTGCCTGGCCTCTTACTTATAAAGGGCAAAGGTTATGCTTGTATTTCTACAGATGTCCATGGATCCTACCCTAAAACATTATGGGTTCCTCTTTGGAGTGTCAGGCACAGGAAAACCAATGAACATGTCCAACAAAGTGATGACCACCTCTCAGAGGAACACTCATAAAGATGAAGAAATGGAACAGGTTACATACAAGATACATGATGTTACTTTTAAGAAGAAATGTTCTCATAGCTGTTAGAACTTTTAGTTTTAATTTTACTTTAAAACATATTGACTGCTTTGATTGCAAATTATACATCTGTGTTAACAATTCTTTGTTTATTAATTGGTCCTCTCAAGCATTGTTTATATTAAGGGCAAGAAAAGATGTTTGGTTGCCTGTAAACTTAACAAGAGAATGGCAACACTAGCCTTTAGAAGGTTTAATGACTAAAGTAGTGTCTAAATTATTGACATGATAAAAAAATTATCAAATGGGTTATTCTTGCTATAGTTGGTCTGTGTAATTTTTTGTATAGGATACTCCTGTCTCCAATACCAGTTAAAATCTTACAAAACTTCAGAAGCCATGGTAATGCTGGGATTGCTATGTTTAAAAAATAATAAAGAGGAAAATTTCAGAGCCAGCAGTGGGACCATGCCTGTATGATTTGGCATCTGGCCTGTGAGAAATCTCTAAGGAACTGAGGCAAAGGTCTCAGAAGTAGACATCCAAAAAAAACCAACAGTCCTCAAGGTTCCCCAGATAGCTTTGTGTCCTTCAGATATAAATAAGAAGGTTATGCTGACTGTGTGCTCCTCCTGCTTCTCTGTTCCCACTTTTAAAAAGACATAACAAAGAGTTAATTTTAACTGTACTTCCTTGTACTAATGTAACCTTGACACGTAATTCTTGGCATGCTTTTTCTGACCAAATGCTCTCTGTGAATGACAAGTTTATAAAAAACAAAAGTGATCTTCATTAAAGTGGCTATTGAGCAAGACTTGTTAGTCCCCTCATCTTTTTCAGTTCCCATCACCCATGTCCCACTTGTGAATGGCAACACAAAACAACACTCAGATTTCATTTCACCCCAGTTAGAATGACCATAGTCAAGGGCAGTAACAACAAATGCCGAGGGGGATGTGCTGAAACAGGATCCCCTATACACTGTTGGTGGGAATGAAAATTATACAACCACTATGGAAAGCAGTAAGGACATGCCTCAAAAACTAAAAATAGAACTTCATATAATTCTGTATGTTACTGTTTTTGGGCATTGACCCAAAAGAATGTAAATCAGACACCTGTACACAGATGGTCATAGCAGCACTATGCATGATAGCCAAACTTTGGATACAACCTATGTGTCCTATGAATGGATCAAGAAAATGTTACACAATGGAGCATTCATTACTCAGCCATAAGGAATAATGACATCTGGTTTAAAGGTAAATGGATGCAACTGGAGAACATCATGTTAAGTGAAGTAAGTCAGGTTCAGAAAGACAAAGGCTGCATGCTTTCCCTAACACATGGATAATAGATCCAAAAAATAAACATACACACAAAAACAAGCATGATCATATGCAGACTTATATGTAGAACATGTTTGTAATAGTGGAACTACTCTATGGAACTTGGGAAAAGATAGAAAGGCATAGAGAAAATAGAGCATCAGTAATATCATAAAACATTACATCTGTAAAGGTAGAGAATATAAAGAGATGTATTGAAAGCTGTTGAATAATGGGAGGTTGGAGGTAATGGGGTAAGGGAAATCAATGTAAAGGGCCGATGAAAGTAAAGTTCAACCACAGCAGAGATACACTGAGAAACCCCTTTGAACATCAACTTAAATATTAAGAATGAAAGACAAGACTGTAAAATATGTACAGTGTGTGGGAGGGGTATTACTGGGAGGGGGAAGGGTGAATGAAGGAGATTAAGGTGAGGGTATATGGTTGATGGACTACATATACCTATACAAAATAGAATAATAAAACCTCTTGCAATTGCTTTAAGTGGGGCAAGGGAGTGTTGACTGGGAAGATATGATAGACATAATGTAACTAATGTACAACATAAGTCTAATCAGAATTGTCACTATGAATTCCCCTTGTACAATGAATATATCCTAATAATTTTTTAAAAGCCTCAATTTTGACAAATATCTATAAATGATGAAATTAACTGTGCAGGAATCTGAAGTGCAACAAAGAAATTTCAGCACATTGCTGGAACACAAAATCTCAGATATCTAACTGTGGACCAGCTCTTGCTGGCCAGTGGGTATCCCATAAACTCAGTGTTCCTCACCAGCACACTCAGGTCAACCTCCACCACGTATGCACACAAAAAGGATTTTAAGCATCTAAGCACAAACCTGGCTCAATTCTGTGTGATAGAGAAAAGACACAGATTTGGGCATTTCTGGGTACAGACCTTGGGAAAGAAAAAGGGAGCTTTCTGCATATGACATAGATTTAAGGGATTAAGAATCACATAAAATACTTACAACTCTCCTAGAAGAGGGAATAAAGTTATGGAGTAGCACATCCAGAGAAAAGGTCTGAGAGGCCTTATAATCCTTACTTTAATTGATTAGTGAAGGAAGGACTTTTCCTCCTGAAGTTAATCAGTAAAGAAAGAAGTAGACATTGTTTCTTCAAATGCAAAGACAGTAACATAAGACTTCCAGGAAAACACACACAGGTGCACACACACAAGCACAAAACAAAACAAAAATTTGGAAACATAACACTTTCAAAGAAACACAAAAGCATGCCAGTAAACAAAGGGGAATGTTTTCCACATTTCACAAGATATAAATTCCTAGTTATTTTGGAAAATAATATGGAGTGCCCTCTGAAAAACTTAGAAATATAACTAACATAGGACTGGGCCATCTAGGTATGTATCCAAAGGGAATAAGAAAATTTTCTTAAAGAAATATCTGTATTCCCATAATCAAAGTGGTAATATTCACAATACCCAAAATATGGAATTCCAAGTGTCCATCTATGAATGAAAGGATAAATAAAATGGGACACACATAACACAAATACAAATGAGTATTATTTAACTTTTAAAAAGAAGGAAATCCTATCATTTGTAATAATATGGATGAATATTAGACTAAATGAAATAATCCAGAAAGATAAATACTGCTTGGCCTTATATATGTGGAAGCTTTTAAAGTTGTACTTAAGTTATAAAAACAGAAAATATAAGTGTGTTTAATACTGGATGGGATGGGAGGAAATGGCAAGGTTTTTGCCAAGAGATACATTTATGTGGTGAATAAGTTTTTTAGACCTAAAAGACATCATGGTCACTGTAATTAATAATGTTGTTTTTTTAATTGTTGTGCTAGGTGGGAGGTACATTGTTGAATTTACAAAACTTCTTAAAATATACCAAATATATCATACTTCAATTCACCCCACCATCATTTTCCTTTATTTCTCCTTCCCCCATTCCTGGAATAGTTTCAACAGGTATTATTTTTCCATTTAGTTACATGTGTATACAGTATTTGCACTATATTCACACTCCTGAGGCAGGCTAAAACTAGGGAATGTTCAGGACTCATAGAAAAATATTATAACTCAAAACAACTATGCATATATATGTATATGTATATGTATGCAATTAAATATTAAAATGGGCTATTTGGATTACTAATGCTACTTTTCTCTCAGCATCACAAATTTATGGTTAATTGTCAGTACTGAATTGACACTCCTGCTGTGGAGGATGAAGTTACCAAATTGGCAAGATCTTCAGAGACAACTGTTTAGAGAAGCAGTTTAAGAGGTGATCAGTGTACCCCAACTTCTTAGAGGAACAAGTGGTATTCAGCCACCCCAGACAGTTCAAAAAGATTACACAAATGAGGGGACGTCTTCAGATTCAGATGGAGTCAATTATGCCAGATCTCTAAAAGTAACCAAAGCAGAGAGATTTTTTAAAGGAGCTCTTAGGCATGTTCTCTTATATTTAAGCCTTGTAGGCTTCTGGAAAAAGGCAAACTTATGTCTTTGGCCAAGGCCTTCTATTTAAGCAAAGGCAATAGAACTTTCATTGGTGTCTAACATCTGCTTAGGGACAATGTGAGTCTTCTTTCTGTACAGAACTGACACCTATTAATGTTTGCCCTGTGACTGGACAGACACCTGCCCTCTGGTACACCTGGCCTCTAATGTAGAACTGCCATTACAGGGGCAGTCCAAATAGAGGGCCATCTCAAGTTTAAAAATAGCTACAGGAGTAAACACTTATAAAAAGCTACCATAAGATTCTCTTACTTTTCAAAATGGGAAGTTTGATTCTCTACCTTTCCTACTGCATCTGGTAGTGTCCCTTCTGATGCTCCTGTCGATGTTCATGTTTAGGCCATGCCTTCTAAACCAGATTTATCTCTTTCAGAATGAAAGCCTTTAGGACCCAAATCATGAGGCAACAGGGCTACCAATCTCTACAGAAGAACAAAATTTCCATGAGCAACCCAGATCTCCATGAGGAACCTTAATTGTCCTGAACAATAATTTAGATAACTTATGTCCAAATGAGTCCCAGGGGAAAGAAATAAAGAGCAATTTCCCCATGTAGGTAGGGTTTGCTCACACTTGTCATCTCCAAGCAGATTCAGAGGAAAGAGAACTCCAGCCACTCAGAAACCTCAAAAAGATTTTTTTTGATATTTTGTCTCACAGGGTGATTTGAGGAAGGCAAAAATTAGGGAAAGTTCAAGACTCATAGAAAAATGCAGGCTCTGACTCAGGGAGCTCTCTGACCTGGATGGAAACTTCCCATTCCCTTCCTCACTCATTGATTATTAGATGGAAATCACCTGGTTCCTTCCTTCCCATAATTTACTGTAAATTTTCAAAGCACCTGAGAAAGAGAAGCATGCTCTCTATGCCAGCAGACTCCACCTGCACCCACCATGGTCCCTCTTCTATTTCCCTCCTCTTACCTTTAATAAACTCCTTTTACACCCACATGTCTTGGCATGAATTCTTCCATATGGGACAAAGAATTTGGAAGTCTTGTGATCACAGACTGAATGAGTGCTGTTAACACTCCTACACCCTTTCCACACCTCCTCTCCCCTTCCACTGCTACAAATCCCACCCTCACCCCACCCCCTACCCTGCCCAGGCAGGACCTGTTCTGCTTCCTGTTCTCCAACTTTATAAAAGAAAAAAAATGATGTTTTTGGCTGTTTAAGTAGCTACACAGGGAATTTCCATGTGGCACTTCCATGTATGCATGTTTTAAAGTCCCAATTGGTTCATCTCCTATTTTTCTTCTTTCTACCTTAGTCCCTTTCTTACAGGTTTTAAAATTCTATATTCATTCTTATATACATTGGCCATATTCACCTTCTTAACTTCCTTCCTCTACCTTCCCCTGTCATATATGACCTTGCCTTAGTGAGACTTCTTCATAATATTGCTGTATCTGTATTGGATCTATACTGCATACTTGAAATTTGCAGAAAGAGCATATCTTCAATATTCTCATACTGATTTTTTTGACAATGGTGGAGTTTGAACTCAGGGCTTTATTCTTACTAAGTAGTCACTCTACACTTGAGCCAAGCCTCCAATCCAACGGAATTAAAAAAATATTTGGAGTGACAAATATGTAAGTTATATTTATTGCTGAAATCATCCCACATTGCATAGATGTAACAAAATAGATTTTGTAGCTTAAATATATAAATTTTGTGTATCAATTATACTACAATAAAGCTGGAAAAATTTTTTTAGATATTTGGTGTCTTTTGCTCCTGGAGAAAGATTTCTAGTACACAATAAAACACTTTTTATATTTATTAAATCAGTCACTTGACTTTCTATTATGAATATAATAGTTCATAGCATTATGTTATTATTTTATAGTGTCCTTTATTATATTATTAAAAATTAAGGTAGTTGTCACCAATGACATAATGTAAATATTATTATTTTTGTTTTCTCTACAAGTGTTCATACTGAATTTGTTTTCAAAGTTGAATAATGACAGGACTATCAATCTCATATCTTCATCAATGTTAAATATTCTAACTCACATTAATTATTATTAAGTTTTCTGCAAAGTTATCAAGTTGGGATATATTTTCACTGCTCTATGAATGTTCTTATCTCTCATTGCTTCTTTCATTGGCTCTCAACAACTTATTTGATTTAATGAATGATTTGTTAGAAAACATGTACAACTTCAATGGTCTGAAAGTCTTTATTTTGATTACAACTCTCATATTTGCCTGATTATTGACTCACCACATATTTCTAGTTTTCAACAGCATTAATCCTTGAAACTTGAAGACCTTTTTCTAATGTCCTACAACCAATCTTGTTCATGAGTTTGATGTGTTAGTTTCTTAGATTTTTAAATTACTACAAAACTTATTTTCCTTGAAAGTTTTAGAAGTCTTTATTAAAACTTTCTATATAGAAATTTCCCCATGATCTTTCCAAATGTCATACTGTTCATGTTTAATAAATTTCCTCGTGTTACTATAGTATGGATTAGTGGGCTAGCAAAATTATAGGTCCTTGAGATCCACAAAAGTGAAAAGCATTTCAAGGTGTCTCACAACAAGGAGTTTCACAAGGAGGAAGTTTAGTAAGGATTTATTTTAGTGTAACATAATAGAGTATGGATAGGTAGGATTGGGGGACAGAAAGAGAGAAAAACTTTTCTTGTTCTCCATGCAAGAAATGGGAGCAAAAACTCAAAATGATTGTCAAGTATCTGTGGTTTTATACTTTCACACACACGAGAATCCACCTCACTAGAAGTCTAGCAACCCAAGGCATTAGATTTGAGTGCTCAGGATAGGTAATATTTATTATTGTAAAATATGGAGATGTTATCTAGGTCTACCCAAACACAGAGACAATAGGTGAGTTTTAGCACTTCCCTTTGTCAGACAAGCCTTTTCCTTTACACATTCAAGGATACTTGCAACTTGGTAAAAAGCTCAAAAAAGAAGACAGATGCTAGTGTGTCTTTTAAGTCTCCTTCTTCCTGTAATGTAACATATAAAAGGAGATGGGAAGGGGTAGATGCTCTGGTTTTTCACTTTTTACTTGTTTCAGTGTCTAAGTGTATCTCTTTAAATATTTATTACAATAATTTGATTTCCCTGTCTCCTCCTCTATCTATCCTGTCTCACCCAGTGCTCAAAAATACCTTTATTTATAATTTTGATTATATTAAAATAAATAGAACATAAAATCTACCATGCTAATAATTTGAAGTGTACAGTTGGTATAATATACATTCATAATTTTCAACCATCACCTCTGTACATTTCTGTAACAGTTTTCATCTGGTGCAACAACCAAAATACTATACACATTAAACAATATCTTTCTGTTCTACATTTTGTCTCTATGGGTTTGAATACTTTGAATACTACAAATACTTCATAAAAGTATAATGATGCTATGTTTGTTTTTTCTAACTGGCTTATTTCACTCAGCATAATGTCCTAAAGTTTAAAATAATATATTCACAAAGAATTTCCTTTCTTTTTGATATCTGAGTAGTATTGCACTGTGTGGATACATTTTATTTATTCATTCATCCACTGATAGGCTCCTTAGTTCTTCATTTAGTTATTGTGAATAAATGTTTCTCTAAACATTAGTGTACATATGTCTCTGAGATTCTGTTTTGAGTTGTTTTGGTCATATACTCACAAGTGAAATTTCTGAGTCATATGGTAACTATTTTTAATTCTCTTTAAGGAATTGTCATTTGATTTCCATAACAGCTTTACCATTTTATATCCCCACCAACTGTACAAAAGGGTTTCAATTAATCATGTCCTCAGTAACAGAAGTTTTACATATGTAAAATATATAGGAATATTTATATATAAAATGCAAACATATAAACCTATCAATTTATAAGTATTTATTTAAACACATACATATAATCACTGTGAATATGCATATGTCTGTATGAGAGCACAAGTGTATCTGTGCACTCATCCTAATTGGCGTGAGGTGATATCATTATCTCACTTCAATTTTGACTTTCACCATTTTTGGAGAAACTCCTATTCAATTCATTTGACCATTTTTGAGCCTATTGGCTTTTGCTGCTGCTGCTGTTGTTGAGTTTTGGGAATTTTCTCCATTTTCTAGATATTAATGTCTTATCAGGTATGTGATTTGCATTATTTTCTCCAATTCTTTGGGCTACATTTTCACTCTGTTGATAGTGACTTTTGATGTACCTTCCTGAAATTTCTGTGCAGCATAGTTTGTACACTATTTGTCTTTTCTTGTGTGTGCCTTTGGCGTTCTAAGAAATCATTGTTATATCCAGGGTACCATGAAGTTTTCATTCTTTTTTTCCCTCAAAGAGTTGCATGTCCTGTTTTTATGTTTTAATACATTTTGGATTAGTTTTCTTGTATACAGGATTAGGTAAGTGTTCAATTTCATTATTTTGCATATGGATATTCAAATTTCCTAGTCCCATTTGTTGAAAAGTGATAATCCTTTTCTCACCAAATTGTGTCATTCTTGTTGAAAGTTATTTGACTGTACATAAGAGGGCAGATTTATGTGATCTCTATTCTTTTCAATTAATATATATGGCTTTTTTTCTACCAATATCATACTGCTTTGATTATTAGAGATTTATTTGTAGTAAGATTTAAAATCTGGAAGAATAAGTCACCTAGTTCTGTACTTCTATTTCAATATTGTTTTGATAATTTGAAGTTCCTTGATATTCTATATGGATACCAGAATGGGTTTTTTTATTTTTTCAAAATATCCTATTGGGATTTAAATGGGGATTACATTAACCTTTAAATCACTTTGGATATAGTGAATACTTTAAAAAGTTATACTTTCGAATGCACGAACCTAGAATGTGATTTTACTTATATATTTTTTTCTGAAACTCAATTTCACAATATTTGTAGTTTTGATTATACAGATATTCCATTTCTTCAGTTACTTTCTAATTGATATATTCTTTTTTAATTTATAATTTTATTCAGTTTTATAATATGTTAAGTATTTTATTTATTATTGGAATATATTTAATGGTACATAGTAACTGGCTTCATTATGATATTACCATATATGGATATAATGTACTTTGATCATATTCACTCTTCTATTACTCTTCCTCATCAATCCATACCTCCCTTTTCCTTTTCCTTCCAACTCCCTAGTAATCCTCTTTTGACTTTCATAACCTTGTGTTTGTTTGTTTATTTTGATTTGATTTCCCCCCAGCTTCCTCAAATGAAAGAAAACATGAATTAATTGTCTCTGAGGGGTAAGCTTATTTTACTTCACGTAATGATCTTTAGTTTCATCCAATTGCCAGAAATTGAGATAATTTTCTTCTTCATAATGACTGAGTTAAAAAACATTATGCATATACCACATTTCTTTATCCATTCATTTGTGGATAGGCACTTGGGCAGATTCAAGTGTTTAATTATTGTGAATAGTGCTATGATAAACATGGGTAATTTTGATGCTTTTAGATATATGTCCAGAAGTGGTAAGTCTGGATTGTATGGGAGTTCTATTTTTCACAGCATTAACAAGAGATATTGGTCTATAGTTCAATTTTATTGTTATATGATTGGATTTAATATCAAGGTAACACTCATCACAAAAAAAGTATGAAATTTTACATTCTGTCCAATTTTGGAGGAGTTTAAAAGGATTTTTATTCATTCTTCTTTAAATATTTGATAAAATTTACCAGTAAAAACAGGAAGTCTAAAGCTTTTGTTTCTTAGCACATTTTTAAATTATTGATCAAATCCCTTCAGAAGATGTGTTTCTATTCATATGTTCTATTTGTTCATGATTTAGCCTTGGTAAGTTTTTAATTTCCAGGAACTCATATATTTCATCCTGATTGTCCAACTTGTTTATATACTTTCATAGTATTTTGTTTTTAGTATTCTCATAGTTCATAATTATCTTATAATCTTTTTAATTGTTAAGAGTATTCTCATAATCTTATTTATTTATATAAAATTGGTAGTAGTACCATCGTTTTCACTTAGATTTTAGTTATTTTACACTTCTCTTCTTATTAATCTAACTTAAAAGTTCTTATCAGTTTGGTTGTCATTTGCAAAAAAAACAACTTTTGGTTTCATCAATTTTTTTCTATTGCTTTTCTATTGTCTTTTTGTTGGGTTTGGATCTAATTTAATGTTTTCTTCCTACTACTAGACCATTTTGTTGTTTTGTAAAATTTTGAGGTTGTAAAATTAGAGTGCAGACAGTTTCTTTAACAAATTCTGCTGGAAAAGCTGGATATACACATGCAGAGGACTGAAATCAGACCCCTATCTCTCAACCTACAGAAATTAATTCAAAATGGATCAAAGATCTTAATGTAAAGCATGATGCTTGGAAACTATTTAAGGAAAACATAGAAAAAACCCTTGAAGGTAGAGGCACAGGTGATACTTTTCTAAATAGAACCTGAATTTCTCAGGATACTAGAACAAGAATTGACAAATGGAATTTTATCAAATTAAAAAGCCTCTGGACAGCAAAGAAAACAATTATCAGAATAGTGAGCCAGTCTGCAGAACAGAAGAATACCCTTGTCAGCTAATCATCTTGCAAAGGTTTAATATTTAAAGAGAAAAAAAATAGACAACAAAAAGACAAAGAATCCAATTAATATGTGAACAAAAGAAGTGAGCATTTTTAAAAGAATTACAAATGACTGATAAATATATGAAGAAATGTTCAACATTTTAAGAAGTAAAGGAAATGTAAATCAAAGTGATATTTAGATTACATTTTACCCCAGTGAGAATGGCAATCATGAAGAAAGCAAACAACAATGTAAATGGGTGAATATGTGGGAAAAAATGGACCCTTATCTACTCTTTGTCAGAATGAAAATTAGTGTAGCCACATTGGAAATCAGTTTGGAGGTTCCTTAAAGAACTGAAAATGGAACTACCGTATGATTCTACTGTAACATTCCTGGGCATATATCCAAAGGAATCTAAGTCAACATATAATTGAGATATCTGTATGCCTGTACAGTGTTGATAGCAACAATATGTACAAAGTCAGCATCCTAGATGCCCATCCACTGACGAATGGATAAAGAAATGTGGTGTACATATACAATGAAGTATTATTCAGCTATGAAGAAGAATGTTGTTTCCAGCAAAATGGGTGAAACTACAGATTATCAAGATAAATTAAAGAAACCAGACTAAGTAAGAGAAATATTACATGCTTCTTCACTTTTGTGGAACCTACTCCTTAAGAGCACATCTGACATGGTAATACCATCTAGATTACACAGGGAGCTCAAAAATTAAACCTCCCCAAAATCAATTACCCAATGAACAAATGGACAAATGAAGTGAGCTCAGCTTTTTCAAAGGAATAAGTTCAAATGTTCAAAAGAAACCATGAATAAATGCGCAACTACCCTGGTCATAAAGGGAATGCAAATCAAAACCACTTTAACATTTCACCTCACTTCTGTTAGAATGGTTATCATCGAGAATGCAAACAACAGCAAATTTTGGCAAGGATTTGGGAAAAAGGAGCCCTCATACACTGCTGGTGAGAATGTAAATTTGTACAACCACTATGGAAAACAGTTAGGATGCTTCTCAAAACACTAAAAATAGATCTGCCATACAATCCAACAGTTCCTGTCCTAGAAATATTCCCTCAAGGAATGCAAGTTGGGTTACAACAAAGGCACCTGCACACCCATGTGTATTGAAACACTATTCACAATACATAATCTGTGGAAACAGCCAAGATGCCCCACTTCTGATGAATGGTTTTTAAAATGTGGTATTTATTTAAAATTTTTTTAATTTTATCATTTTTGCACGTAATCAAGTGTATATCTATTCTTTGGGCCACCTTACTCACACTCCCTCTGCTTCCAGGCAGAATCTGTTCTGCTCTCTTATTCTCCAACTTTATTGAAGAGAAAACATAAAAAATTAATAAGAAAAACATGGCATTTTTACTAGTTTGAGATAAAAATAACCATACTGGGAGATTCCTAGCATTGCTTCCATACACATATGTATTGTAAACCATATTGGTCATCTTTACCAGACCTCTTTACTGTTTCCTAGTTCCCTTCTCATAGTGGCCTCTGCCAGTTTAACATTACTATAATTGTTCCTCTACAGTGAGAGCAGCCATCACCTTCAAGTTTTAGATCTCCTTCCCTTTCCCTACACCACTCATATGCATTTTCCTCTTAGGGTGTGACACATGTCCTATAATATTACTGCATTTGTTTTAGTCTATAATATGTATCTGAGGGAGAACATATGATTTTTGGCCTTCTCAGTCTGGCTAACTTCTCTTAAGATAATATTCTCTAGTTCCATCCATTTACTTGTGAATGACAAAATTTCATTCTTATTTGTGGCTGAATAAAATTCCATTATGTTTAAATACCACATTTTCTAATCCATTCATCTGTAGTGGAGTATCTTGGCTGTTACCATAGCTTGGCAAATGTAAACAGTGCTGTGATAAACAAGGGTATGCAGGTCCCTTTTGAATAACCTGAATCATATTACTTCAGGTATATCCCTAGGAGTGGTATTGCTGGATCATACGGCAGATCTATTTTTAGTTTTATAAGAAGTCTCCATATTGTTTTCTAAAGTGGTTGTACTAGCTTACATTCCCTCCAGCAGTGTATGAGAGTTCCCTTTTCCCTGCATTTGTTGGTGGTCGTGTTCTTGATGTTTGCTATTCTGAGAGGAGTGAGGTAGAATTATTGTGTGGTTTTGATTTGCATTTCCTTTATGGCCAGGGATGGTGTGCATTTTTTGATGTATTTTTTTGGCCATTTTGACTTCTTCCTTTGAAAAAGTTCTATTTAGTTCAGTTGGCAACTTCTTTATTGGTTCATTGACTTTTGGTGAGTTTAGTTTCTTGACTTCCCTGTGTATTCTGGTTATTAGTCCTTTGTCTGATGTATAGCTAGCAAATATTTTCTCTCACTCTGTGTGTGGTCTCTTCAATTTAGAGAGCATAATGAAGACCAGTGGAACAGAATAGAAGACCCAGATATGAATCCACACAGCTAGGCCCACCTTATTTTTGACAAACTTGCCAAAAACATATGATGGAAAAAGACAGCCTCTTCAACAAATGTTGCTGGGAAAAGTAGTTATGTGAATGCAGAAAACAGAAACTAGATCCATGCCTATCACCTTGTACTAGTATCAACTCAAAGTGGGTTTAGGACCTTAATGTTGACCTGAAACGTTAAAGTTAGTACATGAAAGAGCAGGAAGTACTCTGGAAGCAATAAGTATAGGGAAGGACTTCCACTAAGATAAAGAATGGACAAATGGGACTACATGAAATTAAAAAGCTTCTGCACTACAATGGAATTTTATTCAGCCATAAAGAAGAATGAAATTTTGTTGTTTGCAATAAATGGACGGAACTGGAGAACATCACCTTAGTGAAGATAGCCAGGTTCATAAGGCCAAAAGCCACATGTTTTTTCATATGCGGAACATAGGTTTAATACAAATATAGCAAAATTATGAAATCAGGTCACACTAAGAGGTGGTCACATACAAGAGAGGGAGAGTAAAAGAAGGAAATTAAGAAGATGGATATGGTTGATGTTCTTTCTACACAAGAATGAGCATAGAATTTTTAAGCCCATTGAAATCATCATAAGAAGGGCACTAAAAAATAAAATAGAGGAATGAACCAGTTTGTGTTATAATGTATATAAATGGAAATATCACAAGTGAACTCCCTGTACTTTATACATATACATGAAAATATAATAATAAAACCTATTAAATTGTTTTTAAAAGAGGTAAAGGGAATGAGAAAGAATATTACAGAGAATTTGAACAAAGTACAGAGAATGTATGACTGGGAGAATAATAATTAAACCCTTTGTGTAACTAATATGTGGTAATAAAAATGTAAAAGTTATGTAATAAACAAAAAAAGTTACACAATGCTATCAATAATATGTTTTTTTAGTTGTCCACATTTTTACCTGAATCAAGATTTTTTTTCTCTGTGCAGCTGTTTTATTACTGGCTCATGTCCTTCCATTTCACTTTGCAGGGCTCTGTTAAGCATTTCTGGCAAATAACAGCAGTGTAATGCAGTTTTATGTTACTTTGGACCCTTTGATGTATCAGAAAGAGTACACTTTTTTTTCTAGATTATCTCAGATCAACAAGCGATGAAGATATAAATTATTGTATATCAGGAGCAGCTAATGTCAATACTGTTGATTCTCAATAGTTGAAGTTTTTGCCAAAATTTTCAGAAGAACGTTGTCATCAGAATTTGTGTGCTTTTCTTCTGAACTGATCAAAATATTGTTGGGGAAGTTGCAATGCTTCAAGTGATCATATGGTGGCTTTAATGCTGTGTTCCATCTGAGAACCACAGTCTACAACTTTATCTCTCACATCTGTACAATTTGAAACATTTTGTAAAATTTTGGTAATGCCCATTTGCTGGTTCTGCTTCAATTTCTTCTTCTTTAACCCTCTTACTTTATAGATTATTCAACAAGTTTTTCCAGTTTCTCATATGTCAACACTTCTTAATGATTCTCAATATTCAAGTCACTGCATTAATGATTTTCCCAACTTCCCTCAGGAGTCTTTTAAAATCATTCATGTTTTCACCCCACAAGCTTTTAATTGATCCATTATATATTTGATGAATATCATTGAATCACTAAAGTAAATAATTTCGAGCACTGCTTTATAACCATAATGAGTCCTG
The DNA here is from genome assembly GCF_047511655.1 of Castor canadensis. Lineage (NCBI taxonomy): Eukaryota > Metazoa > Chordata > Mammalia > Rodentia > Castoridae > Castor > Castor canadensis. Next base: position 88,467,735 of record NC_133391.1, on the reverse strand, counting down.
CCTTATTTGATGATCAAATGTTACCAAAGCCAGGTGGGTGTACGTGGCCATGACAAACTGAATAAGCGCCTATTTGAGGTGCTGAAGCAATAAGACTCTATTTGGAGGTAAGAAAGATTTCTATCACCTATGCTTTCTGATCATATTGCCAACACATGAGTAGGTAATTTGTTATTTGTTTTTTGAAAGTGCATGGGTTCTTTACTGTGTACACTACACCCCAAATAGTGTTATCACATATGCAAAGTTGCTGCATGGTACCAGAATTAATGGCTTGTAAATAATATGTCTTGATATGGATCTTTGAGTCCCTGTTACATGGAATTCATTAGTCAGCCTGGACATTTTTATTTAAGACTTTTACCTAATTTGTAAACTTTCCACCATTATTTTTCTAAATATTCTCTTTGCTCCTTGACTGCCTAATGACTTTATTGATCTGCTTAATGGTATCTTATGGGTCCCCTTGCCTTTATTTATTTCCTTTCATTTTTTTCTGAAACTCAGACACAGTACTTCCATTGTCCTATATTCAAGTTTGCTGATACTCTATTTTTCCTATTAAATATTTGTTTGAATTGATCTAGTTAATTTTCATTACAGTTGTTATGTTCAATTCCCAAATTCATTTCAGTTTCAATCTCTTTATTGATATCTCTATTTTGATTAGACAACAAATTCTTGGCATCCAGTCCCCCATCAACCATCTTCTTTATTCAATTAAAAGTATTTTTCTAAATCAGCCATGAAGACATTTTCAGGGAGTTTTTGTTGATTTTTCCCCTTTGACTTAACCATATTTTCTTGCTCTTTGTAGGATTTATGTGACTGTTGTTGAAAACTGAACATTTGAATCTAAAAATTGGCCAGCTCTGGAGATAACATTCTTCCTCTACCTAGAGGTGTGCTGTTTTTGGTATTATATTTGAAAAATTTAAAAATTGTTGTAGGCTCTTTCTGTGATAAGAATAAACTTGCAGTATAAATATAAGGTCTCTTCTGAACATATATCGTTCCTTGAACATGCAGAGTCACTTTCCAATTCTCTGCATATGCAGTTATTTTAATTTTCTAATCTCTAGTGTTTAGCTCTGAAAAGAAAAAGACAAGATGAAGGTGAAACAATAAATGCTGGCCCTTTGAAACATGTGAATTCACGTAAGTTGAATAAGGAGAAGCTACCTTTTATCTCCACTTCTGTACCCTGGTGATCAGAAGTAGAAATTAGAGACCAAAACATAGAACCATAGTATTTGGAGGGTGGAGGTCATTTGCTGAAGATTGTGATTTCTATAACCTGGGCACATGTTACTCTAGGTACACATGTACAGCTACTTTTCACAACCTTGGCAGTGAAAAATTAATTGCTGCTACTATGTTAAGATAGTATATGGCTCCTTTAACTATGGAATCGAGTACAACTTGGTCATTGGATCTGATGTAATATGTAATACTATTTTATTACACATTAAACATTGGCTTATTTATCTGTAAAATGGCATAACAATAGTTACAGTCTATAATAAAATTAGACCTTGCATTTAGTCAATATTAGTAAGAAAAATATAGATAGCATTCATTGAGGACTTATAATATTCCAGAGAATATGATAAATGCTTTATCTGCATTTTAAAGTTTAATTATAAAGATCTTTTATGGCTATGTATACTGAAGTTCCCCATTCCAAACATTAGCAAATAGAACCTTGACATATATTAGTTACTTGGCCAAGTTACTATGTTTTTAGGAGCAGCACAATATAATCAATTCATATCAGTCTTGATTCCATGGTTAGTAGTTTGTAACAGGTTCACTGTGTAATAGAATTATATGTTTAGTTATGATGGTTGAGTTAGATTTAGTATTTACTTCTATTTTATTACCAAACATCAAATTTTTTTGTGTATTTATAATACTTCTAAAAATGATTTGCACATAATTTTGTAACTGACTTGCATAGTCCAAAATATTTTTACTGCGTGTTATGAGAAGTTCAGGTAGGAGTGAACATTCCTGGATGTATTCTCCACTCTCACTTATTAGCTATACTCATGCTTTCTGTTATATGTCCCCATACACTTGATACTTAAGAATGTTTGATCTCCAATTTTCTACTCTTGTCTCTTTGTCAACCTTCCTTTGGTAACATTATTCTCTAAATACACCCCTTAGTGGCTTTCTTATTCTTAAAATTATAAGGAAACTACAATGTACATTTTAGATGCATCTGAGTATTAATCATAGTAATTATCAATCTCTTTTCTAAGTTTTCCACCCTAAATCAACTCTCTCCATTATGAAATAATCACTAGACAATGAACATCATTAAAATAAATATTATTCATCTTGTAAATGATTAATATGAGAGATTTTCTAAAAATAAAGCATCATTCTGTCCAGTGTAAGGGGAAAATGTCAATCACATTACTTAATAACATCATAAAACCATCACAGGAATCTGAATCTTGACTGCAATATAATGTAACAAACTTGTGTTCCTAGTGCCTGCACAATCCTGGAGCTTACCCAATTACATGAGTAAAAATACAACCCCTCCAGGTGACTGCAACACATTATCAGCTCTGGCGGGAACCACAGTTCAGCTGGTGTGCAGATTGCACTCTTTCTGGACAAAATTTGTGGCCAAATAAGTGGAGGGAAAATTTCACCTCCTTTTGGTGGGTGTAGAGCAAAAGACTGAGCTGACCCAATCTGTGTGGGGACGGGATAGACTAGTAGCAGTTCCTGGAAGACAACACATTTGACCACCCTGGAGAAACTGATAGTGAGCTGAAACTGACAGACTTCCAAGAGAAAACAGTCTACCAAAAAGCTCAATTCTAGCTCCCAGGCTTTCCTTGTGGGCAGAAGGGGCTAGGAACTGCTCACATACCAGCTCCTCAAGGGACCACTTCAGAAAACCTGCCCAGAAAAACAAGCTGACCTAGTGGGCCTGTCCCCTCAAGGACAGCCATGACCCAAACACCCTGAGTGAATTCCCCTAAAGCTGTCTGATAGGGAAGGGCAATATACATTCCTACAAATAAGAGGCAGAGGCACAGCAAAAGAGCCTGTCAAAAGTTTTGGCACTTGAATTAGAAATCAGAGGAAAGAGCAAAGAATACACATTAAACTGAGAAGAAACCCATTCCTCTCCATAACAAGGTAGAAACTTTGACTATACATGTATACATATACTTATATATGGAAGAAGAAACATATATATGTATATATATAATACAATTATGTAGAATTGTGTATATAAATATGCATATGTATATATATAATTATGTAATATATATAATTTTCTTTTTTTTAGATTTTTATATTTTTAAAAAATTTGTGATTAGCTATCTCCCTATTCCATTCTGTCCAAATTTCAATTAGCTTAGCCCTATCTTGCTCCATTTCCATTATCTCCCCCAATCTTTTTATTTTCTTCCTTTCTATCCCCTTTCTTCTCCTTCCCTTCCTCTCCTGTCCATCTCTTCCCCCAACTGTCCTTACCACCTCCAACCTAACCACTCACTGAATAGTTTTTTATAAAAACTTTACACATCACCCTCATCATTCCTATACTCTGCATTCCCTGACAACAGCAGCCTCCCTGCAATGACTGAACTACACTGTTACATTTATTATGGCCTTATTAGCCTGAGACCCCCACCCCTCTTACATCTCCTTATCCTTGCCCCATCTCCCCTTCCTGCTCCCTCTTCTAATGCCATCTTTTTAATTGCACAAGTATATATCTCCATGCAAACAACTACTATCTCCTGAATACCTGCTGCTTATAGATAGTATCTCTAAGGGGTTTTTTTAATATATAATGCAAATAGCTAGTTTCACATTGAATCTGTGAATTTATTATTACAAAGTTACACCTCCAGGTCAGGGAATAGAGATATTACAATGACCTTGCTAAAAACTAAGTTAGTCTGAGCATAGAAATTAATCCAAGGGAAGTATAACAAGTTATTAAAACTCCCAGCTAGCTAACTTAAGATGTTGGAAAAATCTATGAATTAATGAATAAGACTCAGAAGTCATTCTATAAGGCAAAGAGTTTTTCTTCTACAGAAGGGTGTGCATGCAACAAAGGTGTTGTAAGCAAGCACACTGAGTAGGAAGTCTGCCCAAGTTTTTCTCCCTGACTCAAAACTGCCCAATTCTCCCATTGATAGAAGTCTGGATTCACAGGTATTCTCAATTAACTACAGATGAGGTGAAGGACAAGGTTAACATTTAACATTCCAGGAAGCTGTGTTAAGCAAGCATACTGGGATGCTGTTTTAAAGTGTACTAACTCGTGTTGCTATTACTTTGAAGGAAAAGACAATTTATTGCTCACAACAACACATGAGCAAAGCAAAAAAAAATAATAATAATAAACATGGGGAGAAAAAGAAAGCACATAAATATGACTCCTATAAAACAATATATGATCACTAAACCACCATTACAGAAGATTGTGAAAGGAATCCTACACATATAAGAGGAAAACAAACATAGCCATAAGAGGATGGGAATTATTAAACATCAAGAGGGGAGCAGATAATGGATCAGAGAGTAGCATAGAATTAGTTGCACACACACAAACCCTCACACACCAAAAACAACTGAATGGCAGAAATCAGCACATACATCTAAATATTAACACTAAATATTAATGGCCTTAACACCCCCATCAAAACACACCTACTGGATTGAAAAGGAAGATCCCACAATCTGTTGTTTACAAGAAACCCACCTTACAAATGGAAAAACATTGCCTTATGTTGAAATGGTAGAAGACAATCTACCAAGCTAATGCCCCCTGAAAATAGGCAGGAATAGCAATACTTATATCAGATAAAGTAGACCTCAACCTAAATTAGAATAAAAGGTGCAATACATGCAGAAGAAATAACAATTGTTAACTTATATGTGCCCAATATCTGTGTACCCAATTTCATTAAAAATATACTACTGTACTTAAAAATGGAGATGGACCAAAACACAGTGGTGGGGGGGACTTCAGTAATTCTCAATTACCTATAGATAAGTCATCTAGACAAAAAGTCAATAAACTCTAGAATTGAAAGACACCATAGATCAAATGGCCTAACAGATGTCTACAGACTATTCCAACCTGCAACAGAACAGCGTATGTTCTTCTCAGCAGCCCATGGAACTTTCTACAAAATAAACCATATTTTAGGTTACAAAGCAAGTCTTAAGAAATATAAGAAATTAAAATAACTCTCTGTGCACTGTCTGACCACAATGTAATAATACTAGAACTCAACAACAAAACACACAGTAAAAAATACTCAAACACCTGGAGGCTGACTAACACATTGCTCCATGATCAGTAGGTCATCAAAGAAACAAGGGAGGAAATGAAAACTTTCCTAGAGTTTAATGAGAATGAAAGCATAACCTATCAGAACCTTTGGGACAAAACAAAGGCAAAGGAGAGTTTATAGCTATGAGTGCATATATTAAAAAAACAGAAAGATCTCAAATAAATGACCTAAAACTGCACCTCAAACTCCTAGACAAATAAAAACAAACAAAAACTGAAACTAATTAAAAAAAAAACTGCCATAGTCAATGAAATAGAGACAAAAAATAAAACACACAGAATCAATGAAACAAAAAGCTAGTTCTTTGAAATTAAAAAAAGGGAAATGACAAAAAACAGCAAGGAAATATCATTAAGGACTATTTAAAAAAATTCAATTAATTGGAAAATCTAGAAGAAATGGAAGAATTTCTAAACACATATGACCATACAAAATTGAACCACATGATCTTTAAAGAAGAACAAATACAAACACTCCTCCAACTTTTCCATGAAACACAAAGGGAAGAAACTCATTCTATGAAGCCAGTATTATACTTATCCCAAAACAGACAAGGATACAACAATAAAAGAGAATTAAAGGGCATTTCTTTAATGAACTTAGATGCAAAAAACTTCAATAAAATATTAGCAAACTGAATTCTACAGCATATCAAAAAGATCATACACCATGATCAAGTTGGTTTCATCCAAGGGATGCAGGGATGGTTCAACATAGGCAAATTATTAAGGATAATACAGCATATTAGCAGAAGCGAAGACAAAAATGACATGATTATTCAATAGATGCACAAAAAGCCTTCAGCAAACATCCTTTCATGATAAAAAATCTGATAAAAATAGATTTAATAATAATAATAATAATATGACAAGTCTACAGCTAACATCATACTAAATGGGGAAAAACTGAACCCATTTCCTATAAAGTCAGGAACGAGACAAGGATGTCCACTCTCTCCATTCTTATACAACATAGTCTTGGAATTCCTATCTAGAGCAATAAGACAACAAGAAGAAATAAAAGGAATACAAGTTGGAAAGGAAGAAGTCAAAACATCCATATTTGCAGATGACAAAAAACTCCACCAAAAACTCTTAGACATATCAACAGTATTAACAACTTAATAGAATACAATGTCAATTTAAAAATAAGCAACCATTCTCTACAGCAACAATGAACAGACTAAGAAAGAATATAGGAAATAATTCCATTTACAATAGCCTCAAAAATACCTAGGAAGAAGCTTAAAGGACGTGACAGTCCTCTACAAGGAAAAGTAAAAACCACTGAAGAAAGAAATTGAACAAGACTACAGGAGATGGAAAGATCTCCCATGCTCATGGATTAGTAGAATCAATATTGTGAAAATGGCTGTATTACTGAAAGCAATCTACACATTCAATGCAATTCCCATCAAAATTCCAATGACATTGATAACAGAGATTGAAAAATCAACACTAAAGTTCGTGTTGAACTTTAGTTCATGACCACGAATACTCAAGGCAATACTAAGCAAAAAGAACAAGCCTGGAGGTATCACAGTACCTGACTTCAAACTATACTACAGAGCCACAGCAATAAAGACAGTATTGTATTGGCACACACAAAAAAATATGAAGACCAATGGAACAGAATAGAAGTTGCAAATATGAATCCATGCAGCCACACCCTTCGAATTTTTAACAAATGTGCCAGAAATGTGATGGAGAAGACAAAACCTTTTCAACAAATGTTGCTCAGAAAACTGGATATCTGCATGCAGAAAACTAGATTCATATCTAGTTTTTTAGACAAGTATCAACTAAAATTGGATTAAGGACCTTAATATAAAACCTGAACTTTGAAGCTAGTGCAGGAAAGAGCGTAAGCAATGACTTCCTCAATAGAACCCAATGGCTCGGCAACTAAGAGAAAGGATTGACAAATGGGACTAGGTGAAATTAAAAAGCTTCTGCACACACACAAAATCATTTCTAAATTGAAGAGGCTGCCCACAGAATGGGAGAAAATCCTTGCTAGCTAAACATCAGAGAAGGGACTAATAACCAGAATATACAGGGAGTTCAAAAAATTAAACCTAATGAAGAAATGGACAAATGAACTAAGCAGAGCTTTTTCAAAGGAAGAAGTTCAAATGGCCAAAAACCACATGAAGAAATGCTCAACATCCCTGACCATAAAAGGAAATGCAAATCAAAACCACACTAAGATTCCAACTCACTTCTGTTAGAATGGCTATCATCAAGAACAGAAACGACAACAAATGTTGGCAAGGATGTGGGAAAAAAGAACCCTCATACACTGCTGGTGGGAATGTAAATAACAGTTTGGAGGCTTCTCAAAACTCTAATAATAGAACTGCCATACAATCCAGCAATTCCAGTCCTAGGGATATACCCAAAGGAATGGAAGTCGGGTTACAACAAAAGCACCTACACACCCATGTTTATGGTAGCACTATTCCCAAAAGCTCAGCTACAGAAACAGTCAAGATCCTGCACTACTGATGAATGGAATAAGAAAATGTGGTATAATACATAATTGAATTTTACTTGGCAACCAAGAAGAATGAAATTTTGTCATTTACAAAATTCCAGGTAAATGGATGGAACTGGAGAACATCATTTTAGGTGAAATTAGTCAGACTCAGAAGGCTAAAAGCCACGTTTTCCCTCATATGTGGATTATAGACCTAAAACAAATGCAGCAATATTAGGGGACACAGGTCACACTACAGTGGGGCACCCACAGTAAGGGAAGGAATTCAAAAAACTTAAATGTGGTTGGTACATTCATGTACAGGAATGAATTCAGAAATCTTAAACTGGCCAGGGCCTCAATGGGAAGGGAACTAGGGAAGAGTGAAGAAGACTGGTAGAGATGAACCAATTGCGGTTGTAATATATATATGCAAGGAATCTCCCTGTGTAGCTATCTTTATCTCAAACTAGAAAAAATGTCATGTATCTCTAATTATGTTTTTCTCTTCTACAAAATCAGAGAAAAGGAGGGAGAAACAGGTTCTGTGAGGGATGGAGTACTGGCATTGGTGGGATGGGGGAGGTGCTGAGAAAAGGGGTTGAAGGGTGAATGTGGTGCAAATAGTATATACACATGTGTGTAAATGCAAAAATGGTAACTATTGAAACTGTTCCAGGAATTAGGGAAGGGGGGGGGTTAAAGAGAGCAGTGGAAGAGGTGAATTCAAGTGTGATATATTTGATACATTGTAAGACCCTTTGTAAATGCTACAATGTATACCCACCCAGAACAACAATAACAAAAAAATAAGAACATAAAATTTTGGACTAAAGATACACCATAAGCAACAACAAATGTTGGCAAGGATGTGAGGAAAAAGGAACTCTCATGCATTGCTGGTGGAAATGTAAATTAGTGCAACCATTGTGGAAACCAATGGAGGCTAGTCAAAAAACTAAAAATAGAACTGCCATATTATCCAGCATTTCCACTCCTGAGGCTATACTGGTAGGAATGTAAGTTGTGTTACAATAAGTGCACGTGCACACTCATGTTTATTGCATCATTATTTATAATAGCTAAGCTATGGAAACAGCCAAGATACTAAAGTACTGATGGATAGAGTAAGAAAATGTGGTATTTATATACAATGGAATTTTATTCAGCCATGAACAAAAATGAAATTTTGTCCTTTATAGGAAATTGATGGAACAGGAGGATATCATCTTAAGTGAAGTCAGCCAGGTTGAGAAAGCCAAAAGCTGCATGGCTTTTGTCTTATGTGGATTATAGACCTGATACAAATATGGCAACATTAAAAAAACAGGTCATGCTAATAGGTGGTTTCATATGAGAGGAGAAGTGTAAAAGAAGGAAGTCAAGAAGATGAATATGGTTGACGTATTTTCTACACAAGAATGAATATAGAATTTCTAAACTGGTTGAAATTACCATAGAAAGGGACTAAGTTTGAAAAAGAAAACTGGAGAAGATGAACCAACTCTATTTATAAAACTATGTTCATAAATATGTCACAAGGAAATTCCATGTGTAACTATCTTAAACAAGCAAAAATATCATTTGTTTTTACAAAATCAAAGAAGAGGATGAAGGAACAGGTCCTGTCTGGTGAAGTTGATACTAGTGGGAACACAAGAATGTGGAGAAATGGAGTGGGAGGGTGAATATAGTACAAATACTGTATACTCACATATGTAAATGGAAAATGATACCTGTTGATACTACTTCAGGAACGGGGGGAGGGGACGATAAAGGAGAAGGTGGAGGAGGTGAATTCAACTGTCATATATTTAATATTTTATAACAACTTTTGTAAATACCACAATGTGCTCCCAACCAGCACAACAATAAAAAAAAACATAATATCATTTTCTAAGTAACCACAATCAGCCAGCCACTGACTTGCTGGGTTCATATGGTGTATTATTTCTAGTCTTTAAATCACTTTATATTTGAGAAAGAACATGCTCACAAAATCATTGAGAGAAGAGTGAAATATATCAACACAATGATTGGAATATTGGAAGACAAGAATTACACTGAGTCTTAAGTTGTTATTATCAAGCACATAATGAAACTAGTTTTGTTAAGTATATATTAAAACTAAAAGACACGTTTGATTTTATCAAAAATAATATAAAATTATAGAGTGATAATGAAGTTACAAATGAGCCAAAAAGCAATTCTAGAAACAGATCACACAAAACATTAAATGCAGTGCAATAAAATTAAATAAATGGGCTTAAAAGCAAAAGATATATAGAAGGAGATGGTTATTGATTCAGAAGATATCAGAATTCCTGAATATGCAATGTGGAAAGAAAAGTTTGAAACTAAAGAGCAAACCTGAAATTTGGCATAAAAGAATAAACTTTAACAAAAATAGGTTTTTTGGTATTATTTTACATAGAGTCTAATAAAGGTAAATCAGAAATTGAACTCTGATAATTCACCTTAGATAGACATATTATTTTTTTAATTATGAAATAGAAGCAACTGCATATGTACATAAATGACAAGGGAGAAGAAGCAATTGATTAAGTACCTCTCCAGTATGTCTTGAAAGATAGAAAGGAAATAGACACTCACCTCAAAATGTATCTTTTTCCCTTGATTGTTCTGTTTAATATCTGAGTAAAGTTTTTGAAATTTGCATCTGAGAATAAATGCAAATTTGGTTACTTCCAGTGTACATTAATATGGATGTTATAAGTGTAAATAAAGTGATTAAGAAGAATATAACATCGAATAGAATAAATCTTCAAGGTGTGAAAATAGTAACCAGTGAGGCAAGGAAGGAACCAATCATAGGTTGTTCCAAATTTCAAAGTAAGGAAGGAAATCAAAAGAAATAAATAATTAATGAAAAATAATGAATTTATGAGAAAGAAGAAAACCACATTAAAATTTGCTTTACATTTTAAAGGAGTTCTAGAAGACTTGGAAAGTCTTCTAGATGTGTAAAGAAAGACAAAATCAGAGAGGCACAATGCACAATGAGAGTTTAAACACAAAACAGATTAAAAGGAAAATTCATAAATGTGGTTCTGCTGAACATTCCGGTGACTTCTAATTTTCCTTGTATGACAGAGGGATGATCAAAATATCTCTAACATTCTTTTTTTTTATTTTGACATTTCATACCAAATAAAAATAACCAACCCAGTATACCTTTTGTAAAATTTTAAAAGTCTCCTTCATTAACTTACTTTCAATTAACTTCATTGACTCTAAGATACTCAGTTTCTGCATTGGATTTTTCTCTAAAATACGGGTTCATCATATGATTGATGTAGTGAGATATCAACATGTCACACTTTGATTGGTAGGCTTACTCTTTCTTTTCTGGAGACAAATAAGATAATAGGACATCATACAACAGATAAATCTTAGAAGTGATGAAATACACCATAACAAAAGCAATTCACTGCTCTTCCTTATACTTGTTCCTGACTCTCATCAAATACCTAAGATTAATATTGATACAGATATAGTGCTCACTTACCGATTTAGATCCAAAATTCCTGAGGAAGAAAATATTTCAACTGATACTGATTTTAAATTAGAAAATTATTATTGCATATTCTATTATTTATTATTAATTTAATAATATTACACAGCATTTTAGAAATACATTACAGCTTAAAATTTTTTTTTGTCTTTTTTTTTCTATTTTTTCCTTTTCTTTTTTTTTTTTTTTTTTTGGTGCTGAGGACCGAACTCAGCACTGAGCTAAATCCCCAACCCCAGCTTAAAATTTTTCATAAGCCTTTGATTTGATTCAAATATTGCCAAATATTAAGAGAAAATGTCAAAATCATGAATTTATTAATGTGCCATAAAAACTTCCTATATATTTATACATATATATATACACATATGTATATATGTGCTTGACTTTCTAATGAATTAGATATTTTGATGAATCTAAGTATAGCTAAGGTGGCAAGGGCATGGCACTTTCATTGAGCATGAGGAAGTAATTTAATTATTTAGCATACACAATCATAAAACTATTCTGCAAAATATGAAAATTAGTATCCTTTAATGATGCTGAACTGAGACGTTTAATCTTTGAGAAACTAAAACAATATTTCAGCAAGTACCAGACATTTTGTTATATATAAAAGAAACATTAAATGTTCTGATTATCTTCAGCATATACCCAAATGACTCTTTATATTACATTTTTCTGGAATTGAATTTACCATTTCAAACATAAATCCCAGAAAGCCTAACTTAACAGACCGGTATCAAAGGTCTGAAAGAATTTAAAGTATATACAAAATTAAAATTGATTGTTTTAAATTTAGAAAAAGAATGATGACTATATTTAAATTTAAGGCTTAAATATAGCTGATAAATGTTTTCCAAAAGTTTTCATTATAAAGAGTTTTACCAAATATATAAAGATATCTAAATATTTCAGCCAGTAGTTTATTCATCTTAAAAGATGTAATGAAGAAAAATGATTCTTTTAAAATCTACTTTGAAGTGAGAAATAAAATATGTTGATGCCAGTGAGTTATTGATTTAGTGTATAACAAGCCAACTGGCATTTGAGACAAGATGAATTGGTACAATTAATACCTCATCAGTTATCAAATATGACTAACATGAAAATTACTCTCTCATGGCAAGTTCCATGTTCTAAAAGGAAAATGGTATTAGCCATCATAGAACTCCTAACATAAAATTCAATGTATAGTTTCATTTAAGAGATTATTCTTGAGGAGTGTTTTTGAACATAGCTTAACTAGTTATCATAAAAACAAGATAAAATAAATCCTATGAAGATGTTACTATCTTATTTTCTTTACTTAAAATTTAGTTATGCTTATATACCAGAAAGGGACTACAGAAATTTGAAATTCAGAAGGAATGGAAAAACAATTAAAATTATGTTATATTATATGATATAAACTATGAATTTGTTCCTACTGATTTGATGAAATATTCTCTGCTGTGTTGTATATAACACGTGCACTTATATATTATATAATCAGTACTTACATTGTTGTGTAAATGAATAGCTATTCAGCTCTAATTAGCCTCATTTCATGTTTTTAAATTCTTCAAAGTGACTTTGAGATCATTACCTCTACGAGCACTAATGTATGCTACTGCTTATAAAGGAGCTTGATAAAGAAAAAAAAAGGGGCAGCTGACTTTACAGATGCCTTTACTCTGAAAGAAAGAAATATGGACACATAGTTTTAACATGAAACCTAAATGTAAAATGAACATATAGGTTATCCATTCTTATATTTAAAGAAGAATAATGAGTGCAAAGAATACTGAATGCACAAGAAGTATAATTTCACCTGTTTACAGAAAATTTTCTCTGAGGCTGTTTTGACTGAATGTCTGAATGTGGACTATATGATGACAAACATTTGGGATAGTGTGACCATCATTTTTAGTGGTGGAATACTGATTTGTTTACTTTTCATATATTAATTTGTTCACACTTGGACATGTAACAAATAAGACTTGGGGAGTCTTGCACTTACTACTAGATCAGATAAATGCCCACTGTCTCATTAGAAAAAATGTATGACCGTGAATTTCTTATTCTGTTATTTAAACTTTCAAATCATACATGAAACAAAATGTAATTATCTGCTTCATAATATGTTTAATAATTTAATTTTAAGAGCCATCAAGCAGTAGATAAGCTTTTAAAAACATAATTCCTTTGGTCATGTGCTCCGTATAATAAGCTAGCCATGCTTTTATAGATTGCCTCATGTAACACTGAATTGCTGCCTACAATATATGTGACTCATGAAATTTATTAAATATAGAGGGCTGAAGTAAGTGATTTTCTGTTTTACTGAATATCCAAGTTAAAACTGAAAATTACTTTAGATAGGCATGGGAGGCTCACACCTGTAATTCTAGCTATTCTGTGGGCAGAGATCAGGAAGATCGAGGTTTGAAACCAGCCTGGACAAATATGTCTGTGAGACCCCATCTCATAAAAACCCATTACAGAAAAGGGCTGGTGGAGTGGCTCAAGGAATAGGCCCCAAATTCAAACTTTAGTACCACAGAAAAAAATGACAATGAATATTTTTTTTTATTATTGCAATGAGAATGTATACAATTGTCAACTATGATTGTAAACTCAGATCAATATATTATGACATTGAAGATACAGAAGCAAAATATATCTTGAAATTTAAATTTCTTCTAACCAAACTTTACTGACACTTTATATTTGTGTGTATTTGAACTTCCTAATCTTGTTGGCAAATATTGCACATACATCCAAGTAATATTAAAAGGAAAACACTAATTGATAATATTAAAATTAAAAGCTTTTTACTTGCCTTAAAATTTTATTTGCTTAAATTAAAGACTGGTTGGTATTTTATTCACATATTTTCCATCCAGATTGCAAACTCTCTTCCACCAAATTGCACAACCATCCTTATTATAACCAAACATTAGAAAATGTGCTTCAGCATAAAGGTGATTATTGTAAATTCATAGCAAATTCTACCAGATTTTTGCCAGATAAATTAGACATTAGATATTTTCAAGGACAGAGAGAAGTGAATCACATTCTACATTTTTTATTTTATTTATTTTAAAATTTTTTTATGATTTTATTAGCAAATAATTGTTGCACAGAGGGATACATTATGATATTTACATATGTGCTTAAAAGATATTTTAGTTGGATTTACTTCCTCTATTTTCTACCTCTTCCTGCCTCCCCCCTCTTCTTAGAACAATTTCAACAAGTTTCATTCTTCTTGTTTCAGATATGGATACAAAATACATCCACCATATTCACCCTCATTCCCCACTTTCCTTGTGACCACAACCCTATTACTGATATCCACCCTCAGAAAAGACTTATTATTCCCTCCTGCTTTTTGTTTGTTTTAATTAAGTGTATATTGATAGTCCAAGTGGGTTTTGCCCCCATGTTTATTGCAACACTATTTGCAATAGCCAAGCTTTGGAAACAGCCTAGATGCCCCATGACTAATGAATGGGTTAAGAAAACGTGGCATATATATACATGGGAGTTTTATTCAGCCATAAAGAAGAATGAAATTATGTTTTGTGTAGGTACATAAGTGGAACTGGAGAACTTCATGTTAAACAAAGTAAGTCAGGCTCAAAAAATCAAAGGTCGCATATTTTCTTTCTTATGTGGAAGGTAGACTTATAAGTTAAATGTATATATAGAAACCTATATTATAGAGAGAGAACAAAATTATATTGAGTCTGTCTGAGGGGGCTATGGGAGGTAGCAGAGATAAGAAAATGTTACAGAATTAAAAATATTGAAAAAAATCTTTATATTAATTTAATGGAATGTACTGTACAGTAAGCTATTGAATATTAGGGCAGCATGGTCATAGATAATGAGTAAAAAACCTGAGGGAAGGGTTTAATTTGGTTAAAGCATGCATTTAACACATTGCATTTGAAAACAATCTTGGAATAAAATAAACAAAATATAAATAACATTCTTACTGATGCTCTAATTAGAAGCAGCCATGCCTGGAAATCAGACTAGTCAATAATATGTAAAGGTCTGCTACAATATTTTAGTCACACAATTCAAGACCTGCTCAAATGAGAAACCTTAGGACAAATATGCTCACACCAAACAGAAAGCAATCAAGTAACATGAATAATTGCCCATGTGGATTCTTCCTGAAGCAGTAGGCTATTTCTTACATCATATCAAATCAAATCAGAAAGGCAGTACCATACACCACAAGAGGAACCTATTGTAAAATCTGAGCTGTAGAAAATATTAGGTACAGAGAGATTGTTCCTAGGATCACCATGAAACTCAAGCTTTGGGCCTCTGATCAAACATTAACCTCCAACCAAAGTACTGTCTTACTGAGCAGGTAATGTTAATTTATATTAGCTCCTGTGTCTTATTTTCAGCATTCTTGTAAATTATGAACAGGCAAAAGGAAAATGGAGATATTCTTAGTAGTATCAGGCTAAGAAAAACCCAGGTTTTACATTAAAAGATGTCAAGAAATGATCAGAAGACCAACAAAAAGATAAGAACATGAGACTAGAGATGGGAAAGTCAAGCCAAGGTAATAGTGGCAATAAGGGAAATCTTAGACTTTACTCTCAGATATTAAAACAGACTATAAAAAAGTCTAAAATAATGTGGTCATGGTCAAAGGCCAAATATTGGGAAGACAGTAAACTCAGAAACAAAAAATTACAATGCACGCCAGTGTGTGTTGTAATGCATGCCTGTGTGTATTGTATGTGTGTGTATACACTTTGATGTAGGAGATGTTTCATCAGTAAAGAAAGCAATTTCTGCAAAGATGCTAAAAAGATGTATTAGCTTTTTAGTGAAAAGTGATTGTAATTTTAGTTTATTAGTTATACCTAGCAAAATTAATGTGATAAACTAAAGGATTAAATAAAAATTGATTATAATGTATCTAATATCAATACACATGGACTGCAAAAACCTTGATAAAAGATACCATCATATTTTCTATAAAATACTATCACAATACTAAAAGTAAATTTCATTCATGAAAAAATATATTTCTAGATATAACTGTTGTCGAATGAAAACAAATTTGGACTTAAAAAATTTCATTCAGAAAAACTTGCAACACATAGAATGCCCAATCCTAACACATACTAACTTTTCAAAAGGTCAGCCAATGGACATTTCTCTTATAGCAAGTAACAAACAGGTAGAAAAGAACTTGATGTTGGCAAATGGAGTAAGCCAGGAAAACTGATCAAACAGTTGCTTAAGGGGTATCTTTGTTTAGCTGATTCTTAAGAGAGGCTATGAAAGAGACACTGTCCAGGTGCCCTTGTCTTCACAAGCTCAATAGTGGGTCAAGGTCCAGGCACTTGTAGGGAGGAGAGAAACCTGACTAAGTTTGATCAAGTCAATTTAGCAGGTGCTTTGTCCAAGTACAACACTCTACAAAAATATAGGAAGATTCTGCAAAAACTTTAAATAAGAAAGATTCCACTTGGCAAGTATGTGCAGCTAATATTGAAAGCTATTTTACTAATCATTAATAAAAGTATGAATGAATAACCAAATAGAAAGTATTTGAGTGTATTTTAAGAGACTCTCACTTTAAAATATATGAAGAATCTAAAGCATTTACTAAAAACTTCTGTGCAGGTTAATTATCTTAATCCTTTTTTAATAACACTTTTATATTCTTAATGGAAAGTTCATAAGGTTTTTCCCACTGTCAAGAACACTATATAATCTATCTCCTCAGTTTTTCTTATTTGGGAAGCTGTTACAAAGACAGATACTGTACGATCAACATCAGATACTTTGGTACTTGTACTACTGCCTATGTCTACATGTAGTTCTCAATCTTTTGAGTTCCTACCCTTCAAAATCTTGCAAAATATATGGTCTGCTTCTCAGGGAAAATTTGCAAGAACATGACACTCAATTTCATTTTTTTTCACAACTCTTAGAAATCCATCAATGTGTTTCTCTTCTATAGGTTAAAGTGCTATGTACTAAGAGTATCATGGGCTTGCTCTTGACCATTTGTCTGCGAAACTGAAGTTTCTCAGCTTGGGAAAGTAAAGAGAGTTCAGGAGTGCCTTGTGAATCATCTCATTCTCACTCAAAGACTTAAAACATATTAATCCAAATTCTCTAACTAGCCCCTCATCGCCTGAAAGAACTCTTCACTGTAAGCAAATAGGGCAAACCCATTTTCTCCTAAAAAATACATTACTACTTATGTAAATAAGCTTAAAAAGCTGAAAACCATTTCTACAGCCTTGGAATTAATTCCTTACCATTTTTAGTGATCTTAAATATGTATTTTATTTAAAGGCCAGAACCAATTTTATCTTTTTGAAAATTTATTTTATTGTTTATATATTTACTTACATGTGTATACATAGTTTGGGCCACCTCCCTCCCTTCCCCTGCTTCTGGACAGAACTTCTTAGGCTCTTTTGTTATCCAATTTTGTTGAAGAGAAAACATAAGTGACAATGAGAAAGACATAGTGTTTTTACTAATTTGAGGTAAAGATAGCTTATACAGAGAGATTCCTAGAGTTGCTTCCATGCACTTGTATATCGCAATCCACATTAGTTCATCTCTGCCAGACCGCTATGTTACTTCCTTGTCCCCCTCCCATAGTGGCCTCTTCCAATTTAACATTACTATATTCACACCTCTACAGGGGGCACATCAACCACATTCAAGTTTTAGGTTTCCTTCCCTTTCCCTATACCACTCATGTGCATTTTCCCTTAAGTGTGTGACCCATGTCCAAAAATATTACTGCATTTGCTTTAGGTCTATAATCCACATATGAGGAAGAATATGAGATTTTTGGCCTTCTGAGCCTGGCTAACTTCACTTAAGATGATGTTCTCCAGATCCATACATTTATTTGCAAATGACAAAATTTCATTCTTCTTTGTGGCTGAATAAAATTCCATTGTGTATAAATACCACATTTTCTTAATCCAGTCATCTATAGTGGGGTATCTTGGCTGTTTCCATAGCTTCTGTATTATGGATAGTGCTGCAGTGAACATGGGTGTGCAGGTGCCTTTGTAATAACCTGAGTCACATTCCTTCAAGTATATCTGTAGGAATGGTTTTGCTGGATCATATGGGAGATCTGTGTTTAGTTTTTTAAGAAGCCTCCATATTGTTTTCCAAAGTGGTTCTACTAGCTTAAATTCCCACCAGCATCCACGCCAACACTTGTTGTTAGTGTTCTTGATGCTAGGTATTCTAATAGGAATGGGGTGGAACCTTAGTGTGGTTTTGATTTCCATTTTCTTCATGGCCAGGGATAGTGACCATTTTTTTACTTTTATTTTTTTGGCCATTTGGACTTCCTCCTTTGAAAAAGTTCTATTTAGTTCTATTCTCCAGCTCTTTATTCGTTCATTGATTTTTGGGAGTTAAGATTGTTGAGTTCCCTGTATATTCTGGTTATCAGTCCTTTGATGTATAGCTAGCACTATGATGTATAGACAACTCTGTGTGTGGTCTCTTCAATTTAGAGAACATAATGAAGACCAGTGGAGCAGAATAGAGGACCAGGATATGAATCCACACAGCTATACCCACCTTATTTTTGACAAAGACACCAAAAACATATGATGGAGAAAAGACAGCCTCTTCAAAAAACGTTGTTGGGAAAAGTAGCTATTGCATGAAGAAAACTGAAGCTATATCCATGCCTATCATCCTGTACTAGTACCAACTATAATATATTAAAGTCCTTAATATATAACCCCAAACCTTGCAGTTAGTACAGAAAGAGCAGGGAGTACTTTGGAAGCAATAAGTATTGGCAAGGACTTCCTCAGAAGAACTTCAGCAGCCCAGCAACTAAGAGAAAGGATGGACAAAAGGGACTACATGAAATTAAAAATGCTTCTGCAGTACAATGGAATTTTATTCAGTCAAGAAGAATGAAATTTTGTTGTTTTTAGGTAAATGTATATTCTGTTTATTACTCCTTTGTCTGATGTAGAGCTAGCAAATATTTTCTTCCACTCTATGGGGAATCTCTTTAATTTACAGACCATTTCTTTTGTTGTGAAGAAGATTTTTAATTAACTTAATTTAATTAACTTAATTTAACATTAAGCATAATGTTGGCTATATGTTTGTAATATATAGCCTTTATAATAGTGAGGCACAGTCCTTCTATTCCTAGTGTTCTTAAAGATTTTATCATGAAGGTGTTGAGTCTTATTAAAAGCTTTTTCTGCATCTATTGAGATGATTAAGTGGTTTTTGTCTTTGCTTCTGTCAACGTGCTATATTACATTTATTGATTTGTGTATGTTGAACCATCCCTGCATCCCTGGGATGAAGCTGACTTTGTCACAGTGAATGATCTTTCTGATATGTTGTTGGATTCAGTTTGCTATTATTTTATTGAGGAATTTTGCATTGATGTTCATTAAGGAGATTGGCCTATAGTTCTCCTTCTTTAATGTGTCCTTTTCTGGTTTTGGGATGAGTGTGATGCAGGCTCCATAGAATGAGTTAGGCAGTGTTCCATCATTTCTGTTTCATGGAAAAGTTTGAGTGTTGGTATTATTTCCTTTGAAGGTCTGGTAAAAATCAGCTGAGAATCTATCAGGTCCTGAACTTTTTTGGGAGGAGACTCTTTATTGATGCTTCAATTTCTTTATGTGTTATGAATCTGTTTAGGTGGTTAATATCCTCTTGGTTCAGTTTTGGATGATCATAAGTATCTAGAAATTTGTCCATTTTTTCAAGATTTTCCAATTTATTGGAATATATGTTCTCAAAGCAGTCTGTTATGAGTCCCTGGATTTCCTTGGTGTTTGTTGTTATCTTCCTTTTTGTGTTTCTGATTTTACTAATTTGGGTCTTTTCCCACCTCATTTTAGTCAGGTTTGCCAAGGGCTTGTTAATTTCATTTATTTTTTCAAAGAACCAGCTTTTTTTCATTGATTCTTTGTATTATTATTTTTTTGGTATTTATTTCAGTAATTTCTGCCCTTACTTTTATTATATCTCTCCTTCTTCTTGTTTTGGGTTTTGTTTGTCCTTGTTTTTCTAGGAGTTTGAGATGTAGCATTTGGTCATTTATTTGAGATCTTTCTGTCCTTTTAGTACATGCACTGATGGCTAAAAACTTTCCTCTTAGGACTACCTTTGTTGTGTACCATAAAAAATAGGTTATGATAGGTTGTGTTTTCATTTTCATTAGCCTCCAGGAAGCTTTTGATTTCCTCTCTTATTTCTTCTATGACCCACTGATGGCTGAGCAGAACCAATTCCATCTTAAATGAGAAATGTTTATCTTGGTCCACCTTCTCATTTAAAAAATATTGGATGAATGTTCAACATATTTGGAAGAACTTTTTATGTTTTATATGGCATAAATAAATAAAATGCAGCTTCTACCATCTCAGTCCCATCACAGTACTAATTTTAAGCTTAGTTTGCATTTATGTGTACTTTTCCTATGGCTTTAGTGTTTTGCTTCACTTAAAAAGTCTGTTCTAACCAATCCCCTGTTTAATTTAGGTATAGAAACAATATGAATTTTACCAATATTAGCTGAGACTTGACTACAGTATTTTTGTGCTGTAATTATTTATATTCTTTCTTTAGTTTTTGAGCTACTTAAAAGATTATATTATGCCTGCATTTTGATTCAATAGGACACTATAATTTTCAGATTTACATCATTAGCAAATTTAATAGTTGTATATCACCTTTCCTTATCTGTACAACTTATAATTGTGTATAGAATTTATCTTTGTGTATAGAACAAAGATAGAGATTATATTAGAACAGTTTTAATTTAACCTTGCAGCAAGTCGTTAATCAGCACTATTTAAATACATCTCTTTAGTTAGCCAAAAAAGAACAAGTAATTAAATCAACAACTGGGCAAATAATTTGAACAGACAATTCTCAAAAGAAGTATAAATAGGCAATAAACATTTGAACAAAATGTTCAACGTGTTTCTCTATTAGGGAAATGTGAATCAAAACTTCACTGAAATTATATCTCACCCTATTGAGAAGAGCTATAATAAATATATTCCTCATTATAAATATGTATGTATATGTGTATACACAGATGATAGATACAGAGATAGATAGATGATAGATAATTAGATAGATAGATAGAGCAGGTAGTCATGGTGGCATGAGCTGGTGGTCCCAGAACTTGGAAAGCTGAGGCAGAAAGAGAATGAGTCCAGACTATTGGACTGCACAGAAAATTCCATGCTGACCTGGCCTACACAAGGAGGCCCTCTCTCAAAAAAAATGAACAAATAGCAAATGCTTGCAAAGATTTGAAGAAAAATGAATCTGTACACTGTTAATGAGAATGTGAGTTAGTGCAGTCACTATGGAAAACAGTATGGAAGTTCTCCCTTAAAAAATAAATAGGTCTACCATAAGACTGAGCTATACTATACCTGGATGCATACCTGAAGGAAATGAAAGCAGTCTATGAAAAATGTACCTGCATACTTATGTTTATTATGGCAATATTCATAATAGACAAGATGTCATATTAGCTTAAGTGCTCATTAACAAGTGAATGGATAAAATAACTTATTATGTGGATTTCTTTTCAATGGATTTTTATTGAGCCACAAAGAGGAATAAAATCATGTCATTTGCAAGAAATGGAAGGAAATGGAGGTTGTCAGGTTAAGCAAAATTAGCCAGACACAGAATGGAAAGCATTGCAGCATTGCATGACTCCTTTCATACATGAAAACTGAAAAAAAGAAAAGGAGACTGAAAAAAGAAAAAAAAGGAAGAGAAAACATGCCCTGGAAATAGGGACAATGAATTAATATTTAGGAAACTGGAAGAAAAGGTAGAGGAAGGAAGGATATGATCAAAACATTTAAAGTTCACACACCATGACCAAGTGGGGTTTATGTCAGGAACATTTATCAGGTTCAATATTGTAAAATTAGTGTAATGCAACACATTCTCATGTAAAAGAAAAAAGTCATATGATTTTATTAATCAATTCAAAAACTCATTGACAAATTCCAACACCAGTCATAAAAATACAAGCTCTCAGAATACAACAGACATACATGCACACCCATGTTTGTCGCAGCAGTATTTACAATAGCAAAGCTACTGATCTAGCCTAGTGCCCCAAAAGCAATGAATGAACAAAGAAAATGTGGTGGTTCATATATACAATGGAATATAATTCAGTTATAAAGAAAAATGAGATTATGACATTTGGAGGAAAATAGATGGAACTGAAAGTCATCATGTTAAGTGAGATAAGCCAAGCTTAAAAAGACAAATACTACATGCTTTCACTTAAATGCAGAATATCGATTATAGTTTCTAAAATCTGTAATTTGTATATAATATAACATAATATGATATGATACAATATAGCATGATTTTAAAAGGGAGACTTTTTGTGAAGGAGACCAGTAGGTGTGAGCATTAATATTATAGAAATATAATATATATATGTATATGTGCATATATGTATGAAAATAGCATAATAGAACCCATAAAAAATTGCTAAAAAGGAGAGGGAAAATGAGAAGTAGGTGGTTAAGATAGAGAAATATAAATGGAGTAAATTTCATCTGAGTAGATTATAGCTATGTTGTAAATATCACAATGAAAACCCTTTGTACAATTAATATATGTCAATAAAAATTAAACTAATAATGCCCCACTATTGATGAACGGGTCAAGAAAATGTGGTACTTGTATACAATAGAATTTTACTTAGCCATAAAGAAGAATGAAATCTTATCATTTGCAGTAAATGGATGGAACTAGAGAACATCATTCTGAAGGAGGCCAGCCAAGCTCAGAAGACCAAAAATTGTATGTTCTCCCTCATATGTGGACTTTAGATCTAGGGAAAATGCAGCAATGTAGTTGAAGTGGGATCACATGACAAGGGGAGAGCACATACGGGAGATAGAGGAATACGTAGAAAGCCCCAAACGGGAAGCATTTGATGTCCCCACTCCAGAGGAGCTAATACAGAAGCTTTAAACCAACAGAGGTTATCATGAAAAGGAGATCAGTAACCAGGGTAGAGACCACTTAGAGTTGAATCAACATGGGTCATAACACGTGTACACCAAAGCAATGCTAGGAATATTTCTAGATAGCTATCCTTAACTCAACTAGCAAAAATACTTTCTCTTCCTTACTATACTTGTCTCTTTTCTTCCACGAAACTAGTGATAAAGGCAGAACAGGACCTGCCTGGAACTGAGGAGGGAAAGAGGGAGAAGATGGAATAGGGGGACAGGGGGGAGAAATGATCTAAACAATGTATGCACCTGTGAATAAATGAATAATAAAATTAATAAAAAGTTAAACTAATAAAAGGGGCAATTTTTTTTAAATCAGAGGCTATAAATAGAACACGCTGAAGAACACACACACATCACCTGTATTCCAGGATGAAATACAAAGTACTTTTCCCCTTATATTGGAACCGAACTGAACAATAAATGTGTATGTATACCAAAATATTTTAGCAAATTTAATAACAATATGCAAAAACAGAAACCAGACAAATGTCCTACAGTGGATGAGTGATTAAACAAAGCTTAATACATTAATCCTACATTTTTTAGTGATACATAAGAATGGATTATTAAGATAGGCTGTTGTGTAACAATCTAAATAAATCAGCAGGGAATTACAGTGAGTAGAAAATAAATTCAAAGAGTACAGAGTTCCCCAGTATCCAAAGGGGATTTGTTCCAGGACCTCTAGCAGAATCTATGAATTTTCAAGTCACTTATGTAAAAATGTTGCAGTATCTGAATACAACCTATTTATAACCCCTCTATGATAAGATTACTTATAGAATACAATTCAAATGCTATATACATACTTGTTATCCCTTTTGTTTAAGGAATAATGAAGAGAAAAGTCTGAACACACTTAGAACAAATAGTTTATTTTCTGGATATTTTGGGTCTGTAGTTTGTTGAATCTGTGGTTATGGAAACATTGGATATGGAGAGTCAGCTGTACAAAAATGCACATATATAAATTCTTGAGGTGACAAGAATTATAGAGATGGAGGACAGATTAGTGGTTGCCTGAATGTGGCTGTTTGTGGCAATATGAGCTGATCATGTAGTTATGGAAATTTTTTGACATGGATATCAATAGCCTTATTATGATATTCCATCACAGTTTTGTAAAATGTTACTTCAGGAAGCTGAGTAAAGGGTGCAAAGTGAAAAGTATTCCTTCTTAGAACTTCATGGGACTATGCAATTATTCCAAAATGTTAAAACACTTATTTAAAATAAAATCAATTGCTATTTTTCACTCATTGGTTTAGACACCGATTAGATGCTGGATTCAAGCAGTGAGACTCCCTTAAATCCCTAAAGGGGATTTAGCCTCCCCTTTCACTTGTAGCATTTCTGGTTCCCTTCATTTATCAGTAATTTAACTTTCAACCTCTGCTGCATGTTCCCACATCTAGAATGCATAAACCATGTTCTCTTCTATATTTATTATTTTGATTTTCTATTCTTTTTCAGGACAAACAAGATGTGAATCTTCTTGTACTTTTTAAGTTTTTAAAAATTAATATCTCTTTTTTGCATCTATGTTTATATTTTTATGCATCTTAATGTGTATCTACATCTATTTATCTCTCCATCCTCTATTTTACATCTAGGTTTATATAGAGAAGAATAAAAACTTCAACATATTTAATATTTATGGAATTTTGATGGGAAAACTTAAATTAGAGAATAAAAGATTACAAACCCACCAGTCCAGAATCGTTGCCTGATATGAAATACAAAATAATATATGTTGTGGCTGCTAATCTTCCGAACACAAAATATGTTTCACACCTAGAGTATAAAAGCTTACAATTTCATTGTTGGAAACAAATGATGGCTATCAGAGATACCAAAATGTCCTTGTCTGTTGTTTTCAATGTTTCATCATTGTGTGAGAAATAGATGCATCAATCTACTCCCAGAAAGATTATAATAGACCAAGCAGGGAGCTAGATGAGTATAATTTCAGTAAATCATATATCAGCAGCACTTGAAAGATTGTCGAAGCCCAGCATGTGCCAACCAATGAACTAAGAAAACTCACTGAGGGATACAGTCTGGATTATGCAACTCTGGTAGCACAAGAAAGAGTCCATTTTAGTGTTGATCAAATATAGTCTAAGTCAAAGTGAGATTCAGGTACACTGATGCAATGATATTTGACCTGCTACACATATGGTGATATTTATTCAAAATTTTAAGACATTTCCTCAATTATGGATAGAGTAATTACTTGAAATTAGATGTTGGTTAAATAATGAAATACAAGAATAAATAAGAGAGACTGCTTTTTTTTTTTACTCTTATGGAGCATAAGTGCTCATTCAAGAGGCTGCAAATATACAAAGAAAAATATATGCCAAGGAAATAATAAAATAGAAGCAATGTTGTTCAAAGACTTGAAATGTAATTGGGAAGGTGAAGCAATAGATGTTTTCACTTGTTTCTTTTTTCCATTCTATTGAAGTATAATTGATTAAAGTTATACAAATACACACACACACATACATCTCTATTTATAAATATAGATGTGTATATAGGCTTATATATGTATGGAAGTAATTAGTGTCATTAGGATTTGAACTTAGTTCTTTGCATTTGCAATGGAGGCACTCTACTGTTTCAGTCACACTGTTAATCATATAAAGGTGCCTGTGTGATACCCAAGTAAAGCTAGTTTATGTACTCATCACCTCCCATTGTAACTTTTCTGTAGTGATAATATTTAAAACTTACTTTCTTAATACATTTAATGCAAAATATATTATTAGCAACTACAGTGACTATATTGAACACTAGATTCCTAGAAGTTATGTATGGTATAACAGCAAATTTAGGCCCTTCACAAATACTACAAATACTACTCCATTTCTCCCACTTACCAATGCATGGTAACTACTATCTGGTACATGGTACTCTCTCTCTTTCTCTCTTGATACATATGTGCACACACACACACAAACACACACACACATACATACCTATAAAATTTCTGTTAGCCTAATGCTTTCAAGGTCAATCCATGCTGTTACAAATTGCTGGTTTTCTTTATTGTCTTTCTTTATTTTTTATTGTTGTTGTACTGGGGGTACAATGTGACATTTATAAAAGTTCTTACAATGTGTCATAGTTGAATTTACCCCCTCCATCATTCCCCTTTATTCACTCTCCCACCATTCCTGGAATAGTTTCAACAGATATCAGTTTTCCATTTTCATACATGTGTACATAATATTACCACCACATTCATCCTCCAACACCTTTTCCTGTATCCTCCCTCCTTCCACTCGTACAAACTCCACAGTATTGCTTTCTTGTTCTCAATTTTTGTAAAAAAAAGACGTTTTTGTTTGTTTAAGATAGCTATACAGGGTGTTTCATTGTGACACTTCCACGTATATATGTATGATTTTCTTTATTGTTAAGATAAAATAATCTTAACACAAAATTAAAATATCTACTACAATTTCTTTATACATCCACCCACAAATGGTCCCTTTGGTTGATTCTATATCTTGGATACTGTGAGTAAAGTATAATGAAAATGGAAGTAGTTATCTCTTTGAGGTACAGACTTCATTTCTTTTGGATAAATATATAGAAGAAGGATTACTCTATCATATTCACATCTTATTTTTGAATTTTTGTGAAACTTCCATTCTGCTTTTGTTAATGGCTGTACTGTTCTACATTCCCATAAATAGAGTTCACTTTGTTTTATATCCACACCATTGTTATCACTTGTTATCTCTTTTTATAATAACCATCCTAACAGGCATGAGAAAATAATGTATTGCAGTTTTAATTTGTCATATCTTTTCAAACACCTATTTACTATT
The DNA here is from genome assembly GCF_047511655.1 of Castor canadensis. Lineage (NCBI taxonomy): Eukaryota > Metazoa > Chordata > Mammalia > Rodentia > Castoridae > Castor > Castor canadensis. The sequence continues at coordinate 88,440,461 of NC_133391.1, read as the reverse complement.
AATATTTTCTCCCTTGGAAAATGTCTATTCAGGTTGTTCAAATTTGTACAATTTATGGTTTTGTTATTTGTTTTCTTATTATTGAGATGTGTAGTTCTTATATATTTTGGATATGAACCTTTTATTGGATATATGGCTTTCACATGAAAGGAAACAATAGATAAGATGAAAAGGCAATCTACTGACTTGAAGAAAATATTTTAAAACTGTATATCAGGTAAGCAGTTAGGTAGTTTCTTAACAGAACTCTCTTAAAGAGATGACAATTTTAGATTTAAATTTTTACAAAGATCAATCAATGAACTTATCTAGTCAAAGTGCTTTTCAAGTAGAACTAACAAGCAAAAATCATTAAAAATAAAATTCATAACTATATTTGTATCTCAAATAATACATAGAGAGCAAGTACAAATATAAATTTAATAAAGGTGAATTCCTTTTTTTACTAGTTCTAAATATATTTTTATATGTGAGAAATCCTAATTCCATCAGAGAAAGTTGGAAAGTTACACTCTGTTGAGTTGTAATCTCACTGTATAAATACACATTGAACTGCTTTATTTATTTCTGCTAAAATGTGTCCTAAATGCTAAAAACATCTAGCATTAGCAAAAGGTGTGGGAAACTTAGGACTACAGAATGTCTTGAAACAAATATTTTTAACGAATATTTTTATATCATATACTCTTAAATATTTTAAGACCTACCAAGATTTCCGTATGAAAATATAAGGGTAACAACATAAAACTCAGTTATATTAGTTATTTCAGGAAGCAAATATATAAAATACTTCATAAAGTAATGACATGGATACTTGGGCCAAAATGTTAACCACATTTTTACATGTTACTGAACTTGATATTTTCCAATATACTTTAAAGATACAGATTTCATCTTAGAAATTATTGACATTATTAATGTGTCAGATGGATAGCAGTGGAAAATTGAGAGGTCTAAAATAAAGATGATAATGTAATCAGCAAAAAGTGGGAAGAAGAAAGGGGAGGATTGTTGAGTTACTAAGTTGAAAATTACTTTAAGTGAAGTACAGCAAATTTGAACGAATATATTACAGCAGTAAAAAATAAATTATGGAACATAATAGTGGTAAAACAAAGTACTGTAAAAATTAAAGTATACAAAATTCCATTATCTTTCTCATTACTACAATAGCTGTCATTCATTAGACATTTATATATAGTATTATATATGTAAATATACACGTATTAGATAAAAATACATATATGAATTTTTTGAAACTAAGGTTTAAACTCAGGTCTTGCATTTGACATGCAGGCACTGTGCCACTTAAACCATACCCCCAGTCCAGTTTTTATATTTTAAATAATTATGAAAATTATATGAATATATTTTTAGGGCAAAAGTACAAAAAATAACAGATGAAAATCAGAACTATGTGCTATCCTTAAACCCTTGGTGTCAGCCTTCAATTTTATTGTTCACCTAATAAGCCAAAATTAATAATAGTTTGGGCATGTTCCTGACAATTTTATCAATTCAATCTGCTAACAAATTCAGATCTTTTTATCTGAATATAATTATTCATCTTTTATATATAATATTTATGATCTGAATCATTTTTCTTCTTTCTGGGTTTAAAAATAATGCTAGTCTAGACATAAAATTTCATTCACACAGTCTGAAAACATTACAAGTTGAGAGAAATCTAATTGGTGTTCAAGTCCTTATACCTTCTAGTAACTGAAATATAATCTAAACATATATGCACAAGTGTGTACTAATGTTAGATAAGTTATATTTAAACTGTTCAGAGAGTCAGAAATGCATGAATCTTGCCTCTAATTATATACCCTTCCCTTCAACCCAATGTTCTTAAGGGGCTTAAATATTCACAAGGAACAATAACATATAAAATCAAAACAAGTCTTTTTGAAACTCAGTTGTGAACTCAAAGTTCACAGTGAATTCTCAATAGACTTGCATAGTTATTTAAATTCACTGGGTTTTCTAACTTAATTAGGCTAAACCCCATATAAAAACATTGAAATGGCTTTCTCCTTCATAACCTAATTCTTATAGTTGAATTTTTGACCTTACTTTATGCAGAGTAAATGAAAATAATTATTAAGAGGAGAGATGACAAGCTGAAGAATTTGGTTTACAATAGCCTGACCTTAGACCAAGAAGAGGAAGAGAGAAATCAGGCCTACAAACTCACCTTTTAAAACTACTGCACAATAAAATGTGAAAATCAGATTTGTGAAGTTGGTGAATAACAAGAGTTATGAAAGATTCATTTTCTTTATGATGAATATTTCTCTTATTTCATAGTTTTTTTTACATTAATAATTTGAATTTGCTATTTAAATCTATAAGGTCCTAAGAGGAATCTTGTGAGATAGATGAATGGCATAATAGGGAAGGCCTGTTCATGTCTTGGGTTTATAACTTTTTAGGTACTTGTCATTGCAGATTTAGTAACTTTGAAGCAAAGACTTAAAAGAGTGCCTCTGGAAATACTCAGAGTGGGTATTAATTAAATTGAATGCAAAGATTCAATTTAATTGAACTCTAATTTACTCCTCATCTTAAATTATGGCTGATAATACTTTTGCCATTGTTCTGCAAAGAAATTTCCAAAAAGAATATTCTGTTTTAAAATTTAAAAAAGCTATTTAAAATTGACTGAATATTTGAAAAATAGCAAGTTTCCATAGATGTTTTTCTTTTAATTGGGGTAAATTAATGTTCAAAGTAATGAATATTATTATGACATTTTAATACATGCGTACATACTGCATTATTTTGTTCATTGTCATCACTACCATTACTTTCTCTTATTTCCACAGAGTCTGGAAAGATGAAAACTGAAATAGAGTTATGGGTCATTTAATGATAGGGTTATGTTCTGAGAATGAGTCATTAAGTGATTTCATCATTCTGTGAACCTCATAGTATGTGCATAAAAACTGATGACAGATGTCAATCATTTCAAATGACCTTTTGAGCCAATCAATAGACATGAGGGCACTACTGGCATACTCTTTTACAATAAACTTCTTTTTCCATATAAGTAGAAATAGTCTTAGAAAATACTGGTAAAATGTATAGTATAGTAAATACATAAAGAAGTACTTCAGTCATTTATTACCATCTTTATGCATTATGTAATGTGTATAACCACATGTACTATACTTTTATAGGACCAAGAGAGCAATAGATTTGTTTACTCCAGCATCACTGCAAACACATGGGATGAATTGTACTATGATGCTATAGCTACAATGTCACCAGCAGACAGGAGATTTTCAGTTGCATTATCATCTTGAGGGACCTTTAAGTCAGTCTTTATTAAGCTTTTAATGTAAGTTACATGGCTATATACTTTCATTCACTTTAGATAAGCAAATCTAGGAATTTTCTTTAAAATTTTTCTTTTTTAAAATTTTTTTTAAGTCAGAATGAGAGAAGTTTTAATCAGAAGGAAGCATTTTCTCAGTAGTTGTATCTTAAACCATCTCTAAATAGAAGTCAGGTGATTTCTTTAATATTCTAAGAAAGGATAATCTTGATGCCAGTTTCTTAAATTTTGAGAAGCATTGTAATAGAAAATTGGAAGTGGTGTTCTCTGAATTTATGTACATATGTACTGTAAGCAAATTCATATTTTAATAATAAGTTGAAGGAAATTTTCCTATTGAGGTTTTAAAATCTTGCCTCATTAAAACCACCAAGTAGTCTTTCAAAAACATTGTTGCATAGCATCAAGTGGAATGATGGGAAGAATAAAAAGAGAGGGAAACCACTCTCCTCAAAAAAAAAATTCAATATAGGATTCAGTGGGAAAAGCAGAAAATAGATACACAGTTTCTAACCACAGCTATACCACAGTAGGCTCCACAAGGAGCCCAGTGACACCTACCCCCCCCCAAAAAAAACCCTCAAACTGGAAATCTTGGAAGAAATCACTGAGAAGTTCATGGAGAAGATACTAGATGTGGTTAACCATAATGTACAAGATGCACTCAAGAAATTTCAAGACACCAAAAATAAAGATCATGAGGAGACACAGAAATGAATGAACTCAAAGAGGATTTCAACAAACACCAAAGTGAAACACAGGACACTATAAAAAAAGAAATATATGAATTAAAGATGACAACACAAAATATTAAAGAAGAGATCAAGAAAGATTTGGAAAACCTCAGAAAAATGAATCAAACAAATCCTAGAAATAAAAAGTTTTCATATCCAAACAAAAAACACAGCGGAAGGTCACTCCAGCAGTCTAGAGCAAGAGAAAGACAGAGTCTCAGAGCTTGAAGATAAAATAGAAATTAAAGAACAAACAGAAGAAATCTTAGTCAAACAACACAAGAGCTGTGAAAGAAATATGCAAGAACTCAGCAACTCCATCAAAAGACCAAACCTGAGAATCAGGCATTGAAGAAAAAAAAGACATGCAAGCCCAAGCGCTATGTAATATATTCAAGAAAATAATAGCAGAAAATTTCCCAAATCTGAAGAAGGTTTGGGAAAGAACTACCAGGACAAGATGAAGGAGGAGAGATTTCTGGGATCCTGATCTCTAAGGATCCCAGTTAGTTAGGGAGGTGGGTACTGGCCAACTCCCTAATAATCAGGAAAGCCTGATATATATATAAAAAAATCAATAGGGTAGATGATATTTTTGTGCAGAAACAGAAGATATTTCAAAATATCATGCACTAGCTGGACTCTGGTCATACACACTTGCAATCCTAGCTATTTGGGAGGCTGATATCAGAAATATCACAGCCTGTTAAATAGTTCCTGAGACCCCATCTCCAAAATAACCAGAGCAAAATGGACTAGAGATGTGTCTCAAGGGGTAAAGTGCCTGTTTTGTGAGCATGAAGCCCAGTCTCTCCATATATATATATATATATATATATATATATATATATATATGTGTGTGTGTGTATATATGTATATTTATGTGTATATATATACACATAAATACTGAACTATGAGGCAATTGGTGAAACATCTGAAAACTGCTAACCTCCAGATTATGTGAATTAAGCCAGATTTTAATTATATAAAACCTTAATTATAAAACTTCTATGCTTGTGATATTGACTGAATTGTGTCTGCCCAAAGTTGACACATTGAAGTCCAAGCTCCTAATGTGACAATATTTAGAGATAGAAAGCCTTTAAGGATGCAGTTAAGATTAGAAGAAGTCATGAGGGTGGAACCCTAATCAAATAGGATTGATTTTCTTAAAGTAAGAGGAAGAGACACTAGGTACTTGTACATACAGAGAAAAGACCATGTGGAGACACAGGTAGAAGGTAGCCATCTATAAGTCAAGGAAAGAGGCTTCACCTCTTTCCTTCATGTGAACACCTTCATCTTGGATTTCCAGCCTCCAGAACTTTGATAAAATAAGTTTCTGTAGTTGAAGCCACCTAGTGTGTGATTTTTTTTGTCATACAGGCTCTAGCAGACTAATATGGTTTTAAAAGTAAAGAATGCATTTTTAAATAGCCCCTGAGGTCACCAGCCATTATAAAATGATATGGCCTGGAAAAACAATAGGAAGCAAGACAGATACTAGACAATGAAGAAACATGGTTTCTGAGAAAATAGAAACAAATTATGTGAGCCTTACAATTTTAGACATGACACAATATTCAGTGGCACTGAAGGAAAAAGACAAACAGAATATAGAAATCTGTCTTAAAAGAAAATACAGAGAGTGGATTTCAGGTAATACAAAAATAAAGGAACTTGTGGCACAGAACAGCCATGTTTGGAGTACCTATACAAAGAAAGAATTCCAGAAATTTGTATAGAAGCCCTACTAAGTTCTGGCTGAATACCAATTTGTGTGCAAGCATAGGGAAAAATCAACCAAGGGTAGAAAAGAGAATGTTCAAAAAGGAAACAATTACTTAAAAGCTGTAAGAAAAACAATTCCCAGAATTCACATAGAACTGGAAATTGTTACAGCTTTCACCAGCCAAAGTAGAGAGATGTTAACAAATAATGAGGACACCCAACAGTACACTAGCAGTGATATGCCTTAGTAGCAGAATTTAATTTGCCCTAAAATAAAGACAACTACAATCCCACACAAAAAGAGCTCAGAAACAAAGCTTGAAATTATAGAATTGATTATCAATCATGAATTAAATGTACAAAACACATTAGAACACACAATATTTAAAACCTAACAATAATTGCCATAAATATGAAGAAAGAGTGAACAAAAAAAAATGAGAAAAATCAGTCAATTGAACAGAAAAACAAATGAGAGTGGGAGTCAAAACAGCATGAAAAAGTAAAAGCAATTGTAGATATGTCTCTTAAGCATGAGGATGTAAAATATACTCAAATAGAATGAACAGGGGAAAAAAAACTGGGCAAAAAACAAGATCCAAATGGATTTTTTAATAATGAAAGACAATATTTGATGCAAATAAAATGCAACTAATACCTGGATGGTATTAGAGAACATGACCGTAAAGAAAAAATGATGGGGGGATTCCAAGATGGCGGCTAGGGGGAGGAAGCAGAAAGCGAACCTCCTATAGTGAAATCTTGGAGAGACGTTGGAGACACAATTTGCAGGCATAATCACTGAGAAAAGGCATAACTTTGACCCCTCCACACCTCCAGTCGGCACAGAGAATCTCCACTTCACATTAAACAGAGAAACCAGGAGGGCCCCCGGGCCGCCAGTCACCGGTGCCCAGATGGCTTGGGAAGACACAGACCAGGTGAGCTTTGTGGTACTGCGGTACTCCCACAGACAAGCCTGGGCCAGAGCAGTATAGCCCCCTGGACAGACTGACCTCCCCTCGGGGAAAAAAAGAGCAATAAGAACAATAAAGACACGCTGGAAAAAGGGTGGGGTGCCCTGAGCGCTGAAGATTGGGGGAAGGGAATCCTTCCGAGGACTGTAAATAAACAAGCTGGGCAGGCCAGAGAGCTTCTGGCAGGAGTGGGGGAGTGCGCCCAGCAGCCAGGAGCAGGAAAGCTTGTGAGAACGGCGGAGGGAGGAAAACTCCACAGGAGAGAAGGGAAGACCCACTTCCCACGTGAACTGTAAACAAACATAGGGGCCCAGCAATCACGAGCAGGAAAGATTGTGAAAGCAGAGGTGGGAGGAGAACTGCACAGGAGAGGAGGGAAGACCCACCTCCCACATGAACTGCAAATAAACACACAGCCCTGAGAACGTGGGTGCAGTGTCACCTTTCCCAGTGCTTGGAAAGGGGAAACCTTGTAGCAGAGGCTAACGCACAGGAGAAATCTGAGCAAACAAAGCCTGCAGGGCCAGGTGAGTGCTAAGCTCACCCCAGAGATCTGCATAAATAACGCCTCCAGCAACACCAGGCTGACAGCAGCAGGCAGGCAGGCCACAGTTGAAGATACCATTCTCAGAACTGTCTCCAGACTCTTTTTTTTTTCTTTGTCTCCGTCCTTTGATGAGAGAACAACCGAATTACACCTGCAAACCGAAAAACTTACTGAAACTGTATTGCATTTGAACTTGGGACACTTGGTGGGTTTTTTTTGTGTGTGTGTGTGTGGTTTTGTTTTTCTTTATGCGTCCCCTTTGATGAGACAACTACAGAACAACATCTGAGGCACCATCTCCAGGATTGGAGATTGAGACTTCACTGCATTTGAACTTGGAGGTTTTTTGTTTTTTTGGTTTCTTGTTTTTTTTTAATTTTCTATTTTTTCATTTTATTTTAATACATTTTTATAAACAGATTTTTCTTTCATTTACTTATTTTTTTATTTTCATTCTTACCTTTTTTTTATTCTTGATTTTCAATCCTCTCTCTGTCTCTCTAATGTCTGTTCAGCTTACTGTCGATTAGTACACTAAAGCTCCCTGTTTATACCTTTGAAAACATCTTGTCTGATATCTTGTTCTGTTTTCTGCCTCCAGTCTGTGTATTTGTTTTTCCCATTTCTTTAACTTCTTGCTTTCCATCTCAGCTCACCCTTCCATTCTAAATATTACCATTGTTATTATTACAAGCCAGAAAATACTTAATTACACACAGTACAGGGACAGTAACAACACCAAAGACAATGACGGGAAGACAGAAAAAACAGGGAAACCAGTTTCCCCACAGCAAAAAATTAGTACAGGAACCAGAGGGGAATGAAGAAAACACATACTCAGACCCAGACTCCAACAAAATGAAGATAAACTATGCCAAAGGACCCAATGAAGCCCACAAGAATAATTTAAAAGAAGATATACTACAGGTACCCAATGAGAATTTTAAAAAGATGATACTGGATAGGGTCAACCAAAATGTACAGGAGACACTCAAGAAATTCCAAGACAACAAAAATAGAGAATTTGAATAAACAAAAGAAGAAATAAAGGAAACCACAGAAGCACTGTATAAACACCAAAGTGAAAGAGAGAACACAATGAATAAATGGATAAATGAACTCAGGACAAAAATAGACAACATTAAAGAGGAAAACAGCCAGGATATGGAAAACCTCAGAAAAAAGAATGAAACAGAACTGCAAAACAAAACAGAAGGCCAATCCAGCAGAATAGAACAAACAGAAGACAGAATCTCAGAACTTGAAGATGAAATGGTAATTAAAGGAAAAACTGAAGAACTATTAATTAAACAACTCAAGACCTGTGAAAAGAAAATGCAAGAACTCACCGACTCCATCAAAAGACCAAACTTGAGAATCATGGGCATCAAAGAAGGAGAAGAGGTGCAAGTGAAGGGAATGTGTAATATATTTAACAAAATAATAACAGAAAATTCCCAAATCTAGAGAAAGATATACCCATACAGATGCAAGAGGCCTCCAGGACACCAAACAGACCAGATCAAAATAGAACTACTCCACGACATATCATCATTAAAACAACAAGTTCAGAAACTAAGGAAAGAATATTGAAGGCTGCAAGAGACAAAAAACAAGTAACATACAAATGTAAACCCATCAAAATCACAGCAGACTTCCCAACAGAAACATTAAAAGCAAGAAGAGCGTGGGGTGAGATCTTCCGGGCACTGAATGAAAATAACTTCAACCCAGGATACGCTACCCAGCAAAACTATCATTCAAAATAGATGGAGCAATAAAAGTCTTCCATGATAAGCAGAAACTAAAACAATATGTGACCACAAAGCCACACTACAAAGGATTCTTCAAGGGATTCTGCACACAGAAAGTGAAACCCAATTTAACCATGAAAAGACAGGCAGCACCAAACCACAGGAAAAGAAAAAGCAAGAAAGTAGAGAGTAACCTCAACTTAGGTACACACAATCAAACCTTCAAACAACTAAGACAACTAAATGACAGGAATCACCACATACCTATCAGTATTAATGCTTAATGTTAACGGATTTAATTCACCCATCAAAAGGCACCGCTTGATGAAATGGATTAAAAAGGAAGATCCAACAATTTGTTGCTTACAGGAGACCCATCTCACTGGCAGAAATAAGCATAGGCTAAGGATGAAAGGCTGGAAGAAGATTTACCAAGCCAATGGCCCCCCAAAACTGGCAGGAGTAGCAACACTTATCTCTGACAAAGTAGACTTCAAACCTACATTGATCAAATGAGATAAAGAAAGAAATTCCATGTTAATAAAAGGGGAAATAGACCAAAAGGAAATAATAATTATCAACTTGTATGCATCCAATGTCAACGCACCCAATTTCATCAAACATACCCTGAAAGACCTAAAATCATATATAAACGCCAACACAGTGGTTGTGGGAGACTTTAACACCCCATTATCATCAATAGATAGGTCATCCAAAAAAAAACTCAATAAAGAAATCCAAGATCTAAAATATGCAATAGATCAAATGGACCTAGTTGATGTCTACAGAACATTTCATCCAACCTCTACACAATATAAATTCTTCTCAGCAGCCCATGGAACCTTCTCCAAAATAGATCATATCCTAGGGCACAAAGCAAGTCTCAGCAAATATAAGAAAATAGAAATTATACCGTGCATACTATCTGATCACAATGCAGTAAAAGTAGAACTCAACAACAAAAGTAAAGACAAAAAATATGCATACAGTTGGAAACTAAATAACTCATTACTTAATGAAGAATGGATCATTGATGAATTAAAAGAGGAAATTAAAAAGTTCCTGGAAGTCAATGATAATGAAAACACAACCTACCAGAACCTATGGGACACAGCTAAGGCAGTCCTGAGAGGAAAGTTTATAGCCATGAGTGTATATATTAAAAAGACTGAAAGATCCCAAATCAATGACCTAATGATACATCTCAAACTCCTAGAATAACAAGAACAAGCACATCTCAAAACAAATAGAAGGAGAGAAATAATAAAAATAAGAGCTAAATTAACGAAATAGAAACAAAAAAAACCATACAAAGAATTAATGAAACAAAAAGTTGGTTCTTTGAAAAAATAAACAAGATCGATAGACCCCTGGCAAACCTGACTAAAATGAGGAGAGAAAAAACCCAAATTAGTAAAATCAGGAATGCAAAAGGGGAGATAACAACAAACACCATGGAAGTCCAGGAAATCATCAGAGACTACTTTGAGAACCTATATTCAAATAAATTTGAAAATCTTAAAGACATGGACAGATTTCTAGATAAATATGACCATCCAAAACTGAACCAAGGGGAAATTAATCACCTGAATAGATCTATAACACAAAATGAAATTGAAGCAGCAATTAAGAGTCTCCCCAAAAAGAAAAGTCCAGGACCTGATGGATTTTCTGCTGAATTCTATCAGACCTTTGAAGAACTGATAGCAACCCTCCTTAAACTGTTCCAAGAAATAGAAAGGGGAGGAAAACTGCCAAACACATTTTATGAAGCCAGTATTACACTTATCCCAAAACCAGGTGATGACACCTCCAAAAAGGAGGAAAAAATGCTCACTGTCTCTAGCAATAAAGGAAATGCAAATTAAAACCACACTAAGATTCTACCTCACCCCTGTTAGAATAGCCATCATCAGCAACACCACCAACAACACATGTTGGCGAGGATGCAAGGAAAAAGGAACCCTCTTACACTGTTGGTGGGAATGTAAACTAGTACAACCACTCTGGAAAAAAATGTGGAGACTACTTAAAAAGCTAGACATTGATCTACCATTTGATCCAGCAGTACCATTCTTGGGGATATACCCAAAAGACTGTGACACAGGTTACTCCAGAGGCACCTGCACACCCATGTTTATTGCGGCACTATTTACAGTAGCCAAGTTATGGAAACAGCCAAGATGCCCCACCACTGATGAGTGGATTAAGAAAATGTGGTATCTATATACAATGGAATTTTATGCAGCCATGAAGAAGAATGAAATATTATCATTCACTGGTAAATGGATGGAATTGGAGAACATCATTCTGAGTGGGGTTAGCCTGGCCCAAAAGACTAAAAATCATATGTTCTCCCTCATATGTGGACATTAGATCAAGGGCAAACACAACAATGTGATTGGACTTTGAGTACATGATAAAAGTGAGAGCACACAAGGAAGGGGTGAGGATAGATAAGACACCTAAAAATCTAGCTAGCATTTGTTGCCCTTAACGCAGAGAAACTAAAGCAGATACCTTAAAAGCAACTGAGGCCAATAGGAAAAAGGGACCAGGAACTAGAGAAAAGGTTAGATCAAAAAGCCACCTCTGGGATAAGCCAGCATAGCCCCCTGGACAGACTAGACCCCTCCCTGCAAAAAAAAATACCAAAACTGAATAATAAACAAGGAACTGAAAAGGACATGAGAGGGTGGAGTGCTTTGAACACACTAAAGAAGAGGGGAAGGGGAAAGAAGCTTCTCTCCATGCGAAATTTCAGTAAACAGATCCTGCAAAAGTAGCTGGCTGACAGTCGGCAGTAGATTAGCTGCTGCCTGAATAGGGCAGATAGTGGTTCACAAATCTCATCTTCTGACCCAACCACCTGGCAAGACTACAATAGAGCTATGGCTTAACTACCAACACCAAGACTGGATTCTGAAGGAGTAACACCAGAACTACTAAGAATGAAATTCCATTGTTCCTGAACCTGGAATTTTTTTTTTCTCTTTCTCTCTAAGTGCTTGTCTTGTTCCTTGTTTGATAGCCCACCATCTCTCACTGTTGATTTCTTTGGTTCTCCATTTTGTTTTGTTTTGTTTTCTTTCTTTCTTGGTTTCAATAGTTTTACTATTGTAAGTTAACTAATACTAAATTACATGCAGAATAGGGACAGAAATAGCACCAAGTGGAATGATGGGAAGATGAAAAAGGGATGGAAATCATTCTCCTCCCAAAAATAAGTTGGTACAGGATTCAGAGGGAAATGAAGAAAATGGATACACAGTTCTAGTCCCCACCAAAACAAAGATAGACTATCCCAAGGAACCCAACAAAGCCCACAAGAACACCCTGAAAGATGAAATCCTGTAAGAAATCACTGATAACTTCATGGAGATGTTACTAGACAAGGTAAACCAAAATGGACAGGAGACACTCAAGAAATTCCAAGACAAGAAAAATAAAGAATACAAGAAGACACAAAAACAAATAAGTAAACTGATAAGAGACATAAATAAATACCAAAATGAAATAAAGAACAAAATAAATAGAGAGATAAATGAATTAAGGATGAAAACTGACAATATTAAAAAGGAAGTTACTCATGGTAAGGAATACCTCAGGGAAAAAAATGAAAAAGAAAAACAAAACACAATGGAAGGCCACTCCAGCAGACTAAAACAAACAGAAGACAGAATCTCTGAACATGAATATCAAATGGAAATTAAAGGAAAAACTGAAGAACTATAAAACAACTCAAAACCTATGAATGGAATATGCAAGAACTCACTGACCCCATCAATACACCAAACCTGAGTATCATGGGTTTGAAGTAGGAGAAGAGGTGCAAGCAAAAGGAATTTATAATATATTCAACAAAATAATAACAGAAAATTTCCAAAAACTAGAGAAAACTGCCCTTTCAGGTACAGGAAGCCTCTAGGACACCAAACAGACTTGACCAAAATAGAACTACCCCATGACTTATTATCATTAAAACAACAAGCACAGAGACTAGAGAAAGAATATTGAAGTCTGTAAGAGAGAAAAAAACAAACAACATACAAAGGTAAACCTATCAAAATCACAGCAGATTTCTCATTAGAAACCTTAACAGAAAGAAGAGCTTGGAGTGAGATTTTCTGGGCACTGAGTGAAAATAACTTCAATGCTAGGATACTCTACCCAGCAAAACTACCATTCAAAATAAATGGAGCAATAAAGTCTTCAATGATAAGCAGAAATTAAAACAATATATGACCACCAGTACAAAAGATTCTTCAAGGAATCCTGCACACAGAAAATGAAAGGAAACAAAACCATAATAGGACAGGTAGCACCAAACCACAAGAGAGGAAAAGGCAAGAAAGTAGAGAGTAACACTGACTTAGCTGCACACAATCAAACCCTTAAACAACAAAGACAACTAAATAGCAGGAATCACCACATACTTACCAATACTAACACTGAATGTTAATGGACTTTATTCCCTCATCAAAAGACACCGTTTGGCAAACTAGATTAAAAAGGAAGATCCATGTTGCTTATATGAGACCCATCTCATCAACAGAAGCAAGCACTGGCTTAAGGTGAAAGGGTAGAAGAAGATTTACCAAGCCAATGGCCCCTGAAAACAGGAAGGAGTAGCAATACTTATCTTAGACAAAGTAGACTTCAAACTCACATTGATCAAATGAGATAAAGAAGGACATTCCCCAGTAATAAAATTGGAAATACACTACAAGGAAATAATAATTATCAACCTAAATGCACACAACATGAATGCACCCAATTTCATCAAACATACTCTGAAGGACCTAAAAACATGCAGACTGCAACACAGTGGTAGTGGGAGACATTAATACCCCACATCACCAATAGATAGGTCATTCAAACAAAAAATCAATAAGGAAATCCTAGGTCAAAAACATACCATAGAACAAATGGACCTAGCTGATGTCTACAGAATATTTTATCTAACCACTGTACAATATACATTCTTCTCAGTAGCCCATGGATCATTCTCCAAAATTGATCATATCTTAGATCACAAAGCAAGCCTCAGCAAATATAAGAAAATAGAAATAATACCATGCATTCTATGTGATCACAATGCATTAAAACTAGAACTCAACAACAAAAACAATAGTAGAAAACATGCAAACAATTGGAATCTAAAGAACACATTGCTAATGATCAGTGAGTCATTGAAGAAATAAAAGAGGAAATTAAAAGATTCCTGGAAATTAATGAAAATGAAAACATGACCTACCAGAACCTATGGAACACAACAAAGGCAGTCCTAACAGGAAAGTTTATAGCCATAAATGCATATATTAAAAGGAAAGAAAGATCTCAAATCAATGACCTAATGCTATATCTCAAACTCAGAAAAACAAGAACAAGTAAATCCCTAAACAAGTAGAAGGAGAAAAATAATAATAATAAGGGCTGAAATCAATGAAGTAGAAGTAAATTAAACCATACTAATAATCAATGAAACAAAAAGTTCATTCTTAGAAAAAATAAATAAGATTGAGACTCCCTGGCAAAAATTACTAAAATGAGGAGAGAAAAACCCAAATAAGTAAAACCAGAAACACAAAAAGGGAGACAACAGAAAACACCATGGAAATCTAGGAAATCATCAGAGACTACTTTGGAACCTCTATTCTAATAAATTTGAAAATCTTGAAGAAATGGGCATATTTCTAGATACTTATGACCATCCAAAATTGAACCAAGAGGACATTAATCAGCTGAATAGATCTATAACACAAAATGAAATTGAAGCAGCAATAAAGAGTCTCCCAAAAAAAGAAAAGTCCAAGACCTGATGGATTCTCCTTGAATTCTATCAGACCTTTAAATAAGAACTAATACCAACCCTCCTTAAACTGTTCAATGAAATAGAAAGGGGAGCAAACTGCTTAACTCATTTTATGAAGTCAGTATTGCATTCATCCTAAAACCTGACAAAGACACCTCCAAAATGAACTATAGGCCAATTTCCTTAATGAACATCAATGCAAAAATCTTCAATAAAATAATGGCAAACTGAATCCAACACACATCAGAAAGATCATTCACCACAACCAAGTCAGCTTCATCCCAGGGATGCAGGGATGGTTCAACATACGTAAATCTATAAATGTAATACAGCACGTTAATAGAAGCAAAGACAAAAGCTACTTGATCATCTTAATAGATCCAGAAAAAGCCTTTGACAAGGTCCATCACCACTTCATGATAAAAGCTCTAAGAAAACTAGGAATAGAAGGAAAGTACCTCAACATTATGAAGGCTATAGACTGCAAACCTACAGCCAACATGATACTTAATGGTGAAAAACTGAAACTATTTCCCCTAAAAACAGGAATGAGATAAGAATACCCACTACCCCCACTCCTATTCAACATAGTACTGGAATTCCTAACCAGAGCAATTAGGTAACACAAAAAAATAAAAGGAATACAAACAGGTAAAGAAACTGTCAAAATATCCTTATTTGCAGATGATAGGATCCTATACCTGAAAGACCCAAAAAACTCTACCCAAAATTCCTAGACACCATAAACAGCTACAGCAAGGTGGTAGGATACAAAATCCACTTATAAAAATCATTAGCTTTTCTATACACCAATAACAAACAAACTCAAAAAGAATATATGGAAACAATTTCATTTACAATAGCTTCAAAAAAAAAATCAAATGCCTAGGAGTAAACTTAATGAAGTTTGTGAATGACCTCTACAAGGAGAACCACAAACCCGTGAAGAAGAGATCAAGGAAGACTGCAGAATGTGGAGAGATCTACAGAATGAGGATTGGTAGACCTAACATAGTAAAAATGGCTATACGACCAAAAGCAATCTACACGTTTAATGAAATTTCCATCAAAATCCCAATGACATTCATTGTAGAGATTGAAAAATCTACTGTAAAATTCACTTGGAAACACAAGAGACCACGAATAGCCAAGGCTATAAGCAAAAAGAGTAATGCTGGAGTTATTGCAATATCCAACTTCAAACTATACTACAAAGCAATAGCAATAAAAACAACATGGTACTGCGAGAAAAACAGACATGAAGACCAGTGGAACAGAATAGAGGACGCAGATATGAATCCACACAACTATGACCACTTTATTTTGACAAAGGTGCTAAAAATATATGATGGAGAAAAGATAGTCTCTTCAACAAATGTTGGGAACAGTGGTTACCTGTTTGCAAAAAACTGAAACTAGATTCATGTTTATCACCCTGTACTAGTAGCAACTTAAAATGAATCAAGGACCTTAATATCAGACCTGAAACTCTGAAGTTTGTACTGGAAAGAGCAGGAAACACTCTGGAAGTAATAGGTATAGGTAAGGACTTCCTTTATAGAACTCCAACAGCCCAGCAACTAAGAGAATGTATGGAGAAATGGGACTTCATAAAACTTAAAAGCTTCAGCACAAAAAAAGAAATCGTCTTTGAACTGAAGAGATTACCCACAGAGTGAGAGAAAATATTTGCCAGCTATACATCAGACACAGGACTGATAAGCAGAATATACAGGGAACTCAAAAAACTAAACTCTCCCCAAATCAATGAACCAATTAAGAAATAGGCAACTGAACTAAACAGAACTTTCTCAAAAGAAGAAATTCAAGTCTCCAAAAAACACATGAAAAATGCTTACCATATCTATCCATGAAGGAAATGCAAATCAAAGCACACTAAGTTTCCACCTTACCCGTGTTAGAATAGCCGTCATCAAAAACACCACTAACAACAGGTGTTGGCCAGAATATGGAGAAGAAGGAACCCTCACATACTGCTAGTAGGAATGCAAGCTAGTGCAACCATTCTGGAAAAATTTGGAGGCTTTGTAAAAATCTAAATATAGATCTGCCATATGATCCACTCCTGGGGATATACACAAAGGAATGCGACTCAGGTTACTCCAGAGGCACCTGCATACTCACGTTTATTTCAGTGCTACTCACATAGACAAGTTATTATGGAAACAGCCAAAATGCAACACTACTGACAAATGGATCAAGAAAATGTGTCATTTATACATAATGGAATTTTACTCAGCAATAAAGAAGAATGAAATCTTATCATTCGCAAGTAAATGGATGGAACTGTAGAACATCATTCTGAGCGAGGTTAACCAGACTCAGAAGACCAAAAATCATATGTTCTCCCTCATATGATGACTTTAGATCTAGGGCAAATACAGCAAGGTGGTTGGACTTGAGTCGCATGATAAGGGGAGAGCACACATGGGAAGTATATAGATAGGTAAAACCCAAAACATGAAAGTATTTGATGTCCCCACTGTAGAGGAACTAATACAGAAACTTTAAAGTTACAGAGGTCAATATGAGAAGGGGATCAGGAACTAGTGAAAAGGTCAGTAAGAGATGAATTAACTTGGAATGTAGCACATTTGTACATGGAAACAATGCTAGGAATCTGTCTGTATAGCTATCCTTATCTCAACTAGCAAAACCACTTTCTCTTTCTTATTATTGCTCGTTTTCTCTTCAACACAATTAGAGATGAGGGCACAACAGATTCACCTGGAATAGAGTAGCAGTGGTGGGAAGAGGGAAGGGGTGGGGGTAGGGAGGAGAAATTGCCCATACAATGTATGCACATGTGAATAAATGGCTTAAAAAATTTTTAAAAGGGGGACTTATAACCTCACTACAACCAGGAAAGAGACAGATTGAGATTGAGAGAGAGAGAGAGAGAAATCGACTTCTTGGTCCCCCATTCACATACAGTGCAGGTCTTCCTTCTCAGTTAATACTTTCTGGAAATGCCCACCCAGATTTACCAAGAGCTGTATTTTAATAATCTCTGAGGCTGTTTTCTATTGAATCAAATTGAAAAATCAGGGTTAACCATCACAAAATTTTTTGTATATGATCAACAGTCATGGTTTGTCAGATGTGTATTCACAAACGTTTTATCCAATGTTGTGACTTGTCTTTTCATGTCCTTTGTGTTTTTTTGAATGAAAATAATTTGTTCAATATTTATAGATTTATTCAGTATTTTATAGATCAGGCAATTGTTACTCTAAGTAATTATTGCCAACTGAATATTACAATGGTTTTCTTCAATTTTTTTTCTAGATGATTTATAATTTTATCTCTTAAGGTGATTACCCATTTAAAGTTAATTTTGATCAAGGTATAAGGTAATGAAAAGAAATATATAGATATATATTTGCAAAGGGTACTATTTCAGTACCTTTTCTTGAAGAGATTATTTTCTCCTTGACTTCACTTTGGTAACTTGGTTCAAAATAAATATGTCACATATGTGTGGATTTGTTCATATACTCTCTGTTCTCTTGTGATGACATGTCTATTTTTAATGATCACTATACTGTGTTGATTAGTTAATTTTTATACCTTAAAATAGTACACATAATTCTCATTTGTTCTTATTTTTCCAAATTACTTTTAGCAATTCTATATCATTTCAAGCTACATTATTTCCATATAAATTTGTGGATAAATTGGCTTAATCTATAAAACATATTAAATTGTATATATATGCTGGGCACTGGTGGCTCACACCTGTAATTCTAGCTACTCAGAAGGCAGAGATTAGTAGGATCATGGGTCTAGGCCAGACCCTGGCAAATAGTTAGAGAAACCCTATCTGAAAAAAAAAAAACTAACACAAAAAAAGGCTGGTGGAGTAGCTCAAGTGATAAGAGTACCTGCCTATCAAGTGTGAGTCCCTGAGTTCAAACCACAGTGCTGTCAAATAAAAGAATATTTGCTTACTTTGGGTGAAATAGATTTGCAGGGCTTCATGCTTGCAAAGCAGGCACTCTATTGCTTGAGTTGCACATCCAGCCCATTTTTCTCTTGCTATTTTGTAGATGGAGTCTTGTGAACTATTTGCCCAGGTTGGCCTTGAACCATAATCCTCCTGATTTCAACCTTCCGAGTAGCTAATATTATGTGATTATTGATTCCTGGCCAAATTGTACATTTTAATATGACCAAATGAACACAAAGTACAAAAATGTAAAATATTAATTTCTCTTTTAGGCAATGAAATTTTAGAAAATAAAAATGGTAAAACACTATAGTGGTATCAAACTGTCAATTACTTGGGATAAAAATACCAAAATTTAATTCTTCCTTTAACAAAACTGAAACACTCTGGTAAACTAGAGAAACCACAACTAAATGAGTGGGCTTAACATTTCCATGGACTAGAGGATTTAAAAGTTTAAAGAGGAAATTCATCATAAATTTAAATTTTAAAATATAGTACAATCAAAACCCCATCTATTATGTGTGTTTCTGATTGTAAACTGGCAAGCAGATTCTTTAAAAGGATAAAAAATAACTAATATAATAATGACTAATATATTGGCTATAATTAATAGCATATAATAGCCCAGAACTATGAGATAATACCAACAAAAATGAGTCTGTTTTTTGAAGTCAAACAGTGTGGGTTATTCTCTCTACAGTAATTAAGGAAGTTTGATACGGACTTAGAGATAGAAGCACAGGTAAATGAAATAAACTGGAGATCACAAAGGTATTCAGCTGTATGTGTGGGTTCCTGAATTGGGGCAAAAATGGTATTTCAGATTGTTTAATAATAAATAGTCGTGGACCCATTAGAAATTCCTGTGGGAAAAAATGTGACTCAACCGTTATAGTACACCATACATAACATAAAATATTAATCCCAATTAAATTACATAACTAAATTTAAAATACAGAAGTATGAAACTTTTAGAGATTAATACATTAGCATGGAATTGAAAAGTTTTTTAAACTAGCAATAAAAAAGCCATTTTTCTCTTAATTGAAGCCATTAAGAGAAAAAGAAGAATATGGTAATATTCAAATTAGGAAATTCAATTCTTCAGTATTACTAACTGAAAATTCCTTCCAGAGCTGGAGAAGGTAGTTAATAAATAGATTATGCTGTTATCTGTAGGTTTAAAATAGTCATAATTAAGAACAAAATCATATAGCTCTATCCTTTATTAATTGTGGAAATCTGAACTAAAGAAAACTGAATTTGATCAAGGGCAAACACAACAAGGGAATTGGACTTTGATCACATGATAAAGCAAGAGCACACAAGGAAGGTATGAGGATAGGTAAGACACCCAAAAAACTAGACAGCGTTTGTTGCCCTCAATGCAGAGAAACTATAGCAGATACTTCAAAGCAACTGAGGCCAATAGGAGAAGGGGACCAGAAACCAGAGAAAAGGTTAATTGGAGAAGAATTAATTTAGAAGGTAACACACATGTACAGGAAAGCAATGTGAGTCAACTCCCTATATAGCTATCCTTATCTCAACTAGCAAAAACCCTTGGTCCTTCCTATTATTGCTTATACTCTGTGTTCAACAAAATTAGAGCTAAGGGCAGAATAGTTTCTGCCTGGTAGCAAGGGGTAAGGAGGGATAAGAGGGGGAGGGGGAAGAAAAAGGGAGGGGGTAGGGGGAAGGGGGGAGAAATGACCCAAACATTGTATGAACATATGAATAAAATAAAATTAAAAAAAATTAAAAAAAATAAAGAAAACTGAACTTCAACTTTGAATTCATCAAGTAAGCTACAGCTGAAAATTCTTACAATACTGAGGACTAGCAATGAATGTGCTAACTGGCTAATCTATTGTAGTAGCATCATTTGTATAAATTCAAAAAATTTAACTACCCAGAATGTCAAGAATCTTATTTTGAATATTATTGTAATGGAATGTTATCCAGTAGGAAAAATTGTGTATTTACATGCTTAAATATAGATGAGTTTCAAAAAGTACATTTTTGTGAAGAAGCTAGGAAAAAACCATGATACTTACCATATGATTACATTTAGTTCACAAAGAGACAAAAAAAAAAAAAAAAAGTGCTAGGCATGCATGCCTTGGTAGTAAAAAGAACATCAAGCAAATGTTTTCCCTGAAAATAAAGCCAATAGTGTAAAGCCAATAGTGATTTCCTTTAAGGGAAGATTTGCACGGAAGCCTAACTGGTGTAGGAGATAGACATCTGAGATGTTGGTAATTTGATATTGGTTGAGACTTTACGACATAACCTACAAATTATACATTCAAAGTGCTTTTGCTACATTTACATTAAAACATTTTGGCCTTTACCATAGTGGTCTACTTCTTATGAAAAATGTGAAGGAAACTTATGGATGATTTCAGAGGCTATACCACTGTTGTGGACATGAAGATAATATATAATGCATAAAAATTAGAATTTCTGCCTTTCAGATTCATTGACTTCCATACACTACATTGTGCAAAATGTCGATGCTAGTTTCTTTTGGATAACCTGGTCCAATTGTATGTTAATTTTGCACTATCCAACCTAGAAAATTCCTAGAGTAGCATCTGGCTCTCTTGGCTTACAAGTTGAATACAGAAATTAGTACTAGAAACACACACACACACACACACACACAATCAACAAGAGCTAAATACAAGTTTCAGGGTTTTTTTTTTTTTTATGAACATCCTCAGTATAGTGGGTGCACATATTCTCCATATATTTGGTAAAGTTCATTAGCAAATTCCTGTAGTTTATTGTGTTATTTCTCTATACTTTCTCCTCCAGAATTTGCATTTTTCCTTGTCTTAAATAACAATAGGGAAATAATTGGTGCTTTGTTCTAAAGAGATTATTGCTTTTCCTCAGGAAAAGACATGCATTGTTTAGACAGTAAATTGGGGTCTGTTGTGGAAAGTTCCATGTACCACTTCAGTTGCTATTATTATATTTGCCTTGATCAAAATTTTGGTGAATTTGAGACACACTCAGCATTGCTTTCTCAGAAAAAGCATGAAAGTTACCCCAACGTTGCTTATGATAAGTTGTAAGCAAGAACTGAGGAAGGGCTGACAGTATCTTTCCAGTGAGTGTCAACAATTGCTTTTGTGTAAGTCATCAGAGAATGAATTCAAATGCAAGAATAAAGCATATTTTGGGGACAAAACATTACAGAATAGAGATTATATCATCTGTATTTCAGTAGCACATCAAAATATTAAAATGCAGACAGTAGGTAATATATTTATGTTATATCCACATATATACATTCATTCATATTATTAGTCCATTTTTAAATTACAAAAACAAGTGAAACCATATTAATATTTGTTTAAATTTCCTAAAAATTATAAGCCCACAATTGGACTATTTAATGAAAAAGTATATTTTAAAAAAAATTTAAGAAAGATACATGCCAGCATCAGCTTAGAGAATACAATCATGACAATTTTAAAACTTGTATAAAAAAATAAAACAAATAAACAAGCAAAAGTATGGTGTAGCTTGCATAACTTAGTGAATGGGCAGATTTTGGCTTTTTCTCATCATACACCTGAAAACTGAGTAAATATTTTGTGATATATAAATGTCTTGAAAAAAATATTTTTTACAAAATAAAGATAAAGTATTTCTGTCTTTATTGGATTAGTGTCTTTCTGTTCCTTTTAATTTGATGATGTAGCAAGATAACACATATTTGGTTAACAGCAAATTTAAGAGACTTTTACTTATCAAAACAAATCTATTATCTCTTAGAGCTATAAACAGAACATTTCCTTTTGATTTATGACACAGACACAAATTAAAAATCTATTTTATTATAATAAGTAGAATCTAAAGTTTCATATTGAATATAGAACAGCAGCATGTTAGGTAAAACTCCATATACTTAAAACAGCTTACCAGTTGTGACTACCTTTGATTTCTTTAAATACAAACACTTCTTAGCTTTAGTAGTTGTTTTCTAGAAAAACTAAGGTTTAAAATTTAAAAGTATGGTTACTTCACTCTCTCTTTGGTTCATGTAAACTTGCATTGACTCAGAAAATCAGAATCTAGTGTGTGCACTGTGAGAAAAACTAAATAATGTCAGAAAGTTCACTAGTACGCAAAGTTAATTCTACCTGAAAAATCACATGTAGAAGTTTATTTTCTCTAATGTCACTATCAATTATTGCTAATGCCTTTATCAATTTTCATAACGAAGTAACTCTACATTAACTTGTCACTAATTTTTTTTAACAATGTAAGGGGAGGAATCGCCAAATCTTGAGCTACAACTTTATGTATAAGAATCACAAAGGCACTGTCTTTCTCTTCTTATGTCTTGGCCAGATGTATTTAAAATGCTGACAGAACTCTGAAAAAGTGAAATGAGAGTCAGAGCACATGTAGCACAGTATTTTCAATTATTATTTTAATTATGCTTTGTGAAATCTATTGATAGTTTTTTATTTCCTAAAAACAAATGAGGTAAATCTCATCAGAATTATCTAGTGCTATGGTTAGCCATTTATATGATAAACCTCTTTGATCTACAACTGCATTACAAAAACCCAATTGTCTCATGCTGTTCATGAAAGTCAGTAATAGGACACAGACTGTGATGCTATTAAAGCAATTCAATAACAGAATATTAGAATGTCTACTAAAATATCACAAATGAGCACCAGAATTTTATAGAGTGCTAGTATAATATAATATTGTAGTGTTTGCTTCTATTTTACTGTGTTGCCAGTAAATACTACTAATATAATTATGTTTCCTATGCAGTAGAATACAACTTTTGCCCAAAATCACAGCACAGCATGCATCCTACTAAAAGGAAATTTTTTTCCAATCTAGAAATGGCTTGAGAATTGTGAATTATTTTCATTTTGTTAATATTTTGTCAAACTCACAATTATAACACATTGACAATCTAAGAAAATTTTATTAAAGTACTTCAAAATATGTGAAGACTTAGAGTAAGAATTTTGTTTTATTGTTGCAAACTTAGGAAAACCAAAATTAGCATTAGAAAATGAAGTTTTTGCATTACATGGCCATGAAAATATTCTCTCAGAAAACAAAGTATTTATAATGTTACGAGTCAGAAAATTCTCTCTTATCATTTATCTAACATCTCTTCTTCCATGAGGATCCTCCCTAACCAGAAGCAGAAGAAATTAGTGTTTTCACTGTGTTTCATAATCTCATATCTGTGATTCTGATGACAAGTGCACTGGTTAAGTTGTCACTTCTAAATATTTCCAGATATGTTCATTTCAGCCCTAAACTCATTTACTAGTGGAAGCTCATTCTTTAGGAGTGTGACCAACCCAGATTTTCTCCTTCCATAGATCTAAATTTCATGGCTTATCATTTTGTTTCTTTATTCATTGAATAATTTATTCAACTTTCATCTTCATCCTATGCAAAGAACAATATGAGTTTCAAAGATAACTCTCACTATTTCTGTTGCTCAAGAATTTCATGGTGTAATGTGTACAGATATATGTCAATGCAAAAATGATACCTGTTGAAACCATTCCAGGAATGGGGAAGGAGGGAATAAAGCAGAATGGTAGAGGAGGTAAATTTAAGTATGATATATTTTGTACATTGTAAGAACTTTTATAAATGCCACAATGTACCCCCACCCAGCACAACAATAAAAAAATAGAAAGATAAGAGATAAACTACGTGGACTTTCATACAAAAGACTAAAAGCACACAAGCTCAATGTATACTGGATTCTAACATGCAAAAAGAAAGAGAGTTCAACACCATCAATGGACACTAAACCATCAACACTATGATCATTAAACTAAAACAACAGTTTTTGTGATTTTTAAGTGTGAAGAAACTTAATCATAAGATTAAAATGTTTTCAAAAATCAAACTCCTTTATTGAATCCATATTAAAGATTAAGTGCTAAATTTAAAATTTCACCACTAGAGCAAAGCTACTATTTCATTTTGATGGTATAGAAGCATTCCTGTGATGCTAAAATTATGAAATATTATCAGGTCAAAGACTGTTGATCAATATCATGCTCAAAATTAGTATGATAAAGCATATAGTACCTGTGGAAGAATGATATGCAAATTTGTGAAGCATTCAAAAAATTATTGTAATGGATTATGGGTTGAATATAGGAAACTAAATAGTGGGGTAGTTTTGCTTATTTTTTGGTGATTGGGATTTCCTAAGAACAATAAGAATGATTTGAAAAATACATAAATTCTTGGAAATGAAGTACAATGCACTATGAGACACAACAAATTCCACTGGAAGAAAATAATGTTGATTTCCATGTATGTCGTGGAAAGCTGTCACTTTTGGTATCCACAATCTTTTCTGAAATAGAAGTGTTCTCATAGTGTTCATTTTGAATACTATGGGCACTTTCCCTCAGATATAGTTAATGAGGAACTAGAAAGACAAACTCTTGAGAATAGAGTAGTCATAATTCTAATACAAGCTAAATGAAACTTAAAACTATCTTATACATACAGATGGCTTATATCATAACATTGGCTCTTTTTGTAGTTAACCTTAATCCATGTTGAAGACTTCCCTGGAAATGATAAGTGTGACATGTCATCTGACAACATAATTTTTCCCTCAAAATGAAGAATATTTATCCTCCAATCTTTTGGACTTCTGAAAAAATAAATGCAAGTAACTATTCCATGTGATTTTCATAAAATCACTTTTACTCATAAAAGTGCACAAGACATTTCTTTTCAAGTGGCAACTGTCAATGCTATCTCCACCTCCTCACAACGAGGTTGTTCCTGTCTCCAATATAATAAATAAAGTTCTTCTTTAGCATTTAGTGCAAGTGTGGTCTCTCTTACATAATTAAGATGTTCTTTTCATGTAGGAACATATATTAAAACCCCAAGGTAAATTTTTTATTCAATATACATGAATATAAATCCTCACTTCTGCTGGACTCCATTTTCACAGCTTTCTCTCTAATAATTAAATGACCATCAGCAAGCATATTTCACAGGGTATTTAAAAAAATCAAACCACTTTTCTTAATACCCCTTAGAGCAAGCATGATTTTTATCATTTTCCTTCCATTTTCTTAACACTTTAAATAAATTTACTGCTGATTGAGGCAAAGGTTATTTCTTAGCACTGTTGAAGCCTATTTACATAATTAATTAGCATTGAGTATTTGTATTTTCCTCTGCAAATTTGTTGGAGAATAAACCTCTGGGTATGTGTCTTAAATGTGTATGTCAAAGTTTTGATAGTGAAGTGCACAGCATTAAAAATATAAATGACATATTTGTAGCTGTTTTTGTTTTATTTTTGTACAAAATAGTGGGTTTCAGTATGAAATTTACAATGTACTTTGATCCTATTCATGCCATCACTTTTCTTTGCTTCCTTTCTCACTCCCTCATTCCCAGTCCTCCATTTAGATTCTTGTGTTTTTGTTTCTTTGTTTATATTTATAGATCTTCATTCCACATAAGAAAGAAAACATACAAATATTTGACTTTTTCAGTTTGGTTCATTCTGCTTAATATGGTGATCTCCATTTCAATCCATTTCCTTGAAAATGACGTTCTGAATGCTACTTACATTCCTTCATCTATATGACCCAAAGTGGTATAGCAGGATCATATGGTAGTTCTAGTTTTATATTTTTCAGAAACTTCTATATTGATTTCCAAAGTATCTGCACAAATTTAATTTCCCACCAATAGGGTAAAAGGGTTGTTTTTTTCACCATCCTCACCACCATTTGTTGTTGCTTACTTGATGACACAAAGTTTATCTGGGATGAGATGGAATATTAACATTGATTTAACTTTCTTTTTCTTTATGGCTAAAGATGTTGAATTCCTCTTCAAGGTGTTTATTGGCCATTTGCACATTTTCTTTTGAGGAGTGCTCAATTCACTTGCCATTTATTAAGTGGATTGCTTTTCTTCCCTTTTTGTATTTAATTTCTTGCATATTAATTCCTTGTCAAATGAATAGATTGTGAATATTTTCTACCCTTCTGGAGGCTGATTCCTCACTCTGGTAATTGTTTCTTTGATGTGTGAGAGCGTTTTAATTTGACGTAATTCCTTTTTCTTTTATTTCCTGAGCTATTGAGATCTTGTTCAGGAAATAGTTTCCTTTGAATATCCTTGTTTTTTCCTATAGTAGTTCTGAACTTTCAGGCTTTATATTAAGGTCTTTTGAGTTGATTTTTTGTACAGGATGAGAGATAGGACCTAGTTCCAGTCTTCTATATACGGTTATCCAGTTTTTCCAGCAGCATTTAAGAGGCTGCTTTTTCTCCAATGTGTTTTCAGAGCCCTTTCTGAAAACCAGGTATCTGTAGGTACATGGGCTTAATTGTGGGTCTTTTATTCTATTGTGTTTTCTACATGTTGGTTTTGCATCAGTACAATGCTATCTTTGTTATCATGGCTCTATAGTATAAATTCAAGTCAAGTGTTATGATATCTTCAGCTTGTTCTTTTTGCTTAGCATAGCTTTGGCTATTTAGAGTTTTTTGTGTTTCCATATGGATTTAGGGTTTTTTTTTTTCTATTTCTTTGAAGAAATCATTGGGATTTTAATGGAGATTCCATAGAAAATGTAGATTGCTTTTGGTACTACATTGTCCACAACATTAATTGTATAGATCCATGAATATGGATAGTTTTTCATTACCTATTGTCTTCTAACTTTCTTCAGTGTTTCATACATTTCATTGTAGAATTCTTTCATCTCCTTAGTTAGGTTTATTACTAGATTTCTTTGGATGTTAATGTGAATGTTTTCCTGATTTCTGTCACATTATGCTCATTATTTATATGTTCATTTTTATCCTGCTACTTTGGTGGATGTGTTTATCAGGTCTAAAATTTTCTGGTGACATCTTTTCTTCATGGTTTACAGTAAGTTTATTGCTTTTATCATATAGAAGTTGAGAATTTTATAACTAGCCTATCTCTTGAAAAAATCGTAAACATCATTAGCTTCATCAGTATCTAGACAAATAGTAATCCTTATTGATTTCTAGTTTATCTGCAAATGCCTGTGCTTTTATTTATTATTAACATATTATTCCTGTGGAATCTTTATGGTGTTTTGAGAATAGGATCATAAAATGTGCAAACAGGGATCATTGGAATTCTTCCTTTCCTATTTATACCCTTTTTCATCTTGCCTTATTGCTTCAGCTAAAACATTGAACACTGTATTGAGTAAGAATGGAAAAGTGTTCTGAGAAAATTATTTGTCCCCATTTAGTATGATGTTGATTATGTCTTTCATAAACAGCTTTTATTATATTGAGCTATGATCCTTATGTTCCTAATTTCTTCAGAGCTTTTATCATGAAAGGATGTTGAATTTTGCCAGAGGTGTTTTCTGCCCTTATTCAAATGTGATTTTTGTCCCCAATTCTGTATATGTGTTCTATTACAATTATTGATATATGTTGAACCAACTTTTATTCATGAAATAAAAGCAAATTGAACATGATGTATGATCTTTTAAATGTGATGTTGAATTCAGATTACAAATATTTTATTGGGAATATTTGCATCTATATTTATCAAGGAAATTTGCATATGGTCTTCTTTTGTTGCTGTTGTGTCCTTATCTAGTTTTGCTATGAGGTAATACTGGCTTCACAGAATGAGTTTGGTAGTTTTCCTTCCCCTTCTGCTTTTTGAAATATGTTAAAGAGCATTTGTAGTTTTTGTTCTTTCATGGTCTAGTATTATTCAGTGGTGAATCCATCCAGTACTGGGATTTTCTTTGTAGTGAGACTCTATTAGTATTCTATCTCTTGGCTAATTATGGATCTTTCAAAGTTATTGACATTCATTCAATTTTGGTAAATTTTATTTGTCTAGAAATTTATCTGTTTTCTTCTATAATTGTTCACAATAATTCTAGAAATTATTAAAAATGAAAACACAACCTACCAGCAACTGGAAGATACAGCAAAGTCAGTTTTAGGAGAAAAATGTATAGCTATGAGTGCATACTTTAAAACCTAAAATTAACAGACAGAAAGGAGTCAAAAAGTTCAGGAAAAAAAATCAATGAAATTGAGACAAAAAAATTACAACGGATCAGTGAAACCAAGAGTTGATCTTTTCAAAGATTGACATGATTAATAAACACTTATGCAAACTTAACACAAGAAAGAAGGAGAAGACCTAAAATAATAAAATTAGAATGAAAAGAGGATGTTTCACCAGACTCCAATGAAACCCAGAGGATCATTAAAAATATTTTGAAAAATTATTCAACTTATATTAACAAGAGTAATAATAAATTCTAAAAAGTTTTTGAGTATGAGAGTCTGAATCAGTTTATCAATTTGAGTTTTATGCACATTAAAATTTTTTAAATTTATATTTCATACTGTTCTTATGTAATAACGTGATAGATCTTATATCTAACAAGCAAATAGAAATTACTTTTTTCTGCACTCTCTCATACCTAAGTGTTACCTTGTACACATTCAGTGATATTGTACACATTAATATATGTGAACCTAAGAAACATTATAAGAAAGACATTAAGTGAGAATTTTGTGTCCTACACTTTCAGATAGGAAAAGATATTTAAATGGAAAGAATTAAGAATTAAGTTGGTAAGGTCAGAAGAAAATGTCTGGAACTTCTTTAGGATATTTAAACATTCATATGAAAAAAGTAGGTAAGTTCTAGATTCAGACACTGGCCTTGTTGTGGTAAGTACTTATTGATGTGCTCACTTGCAAGCAAAAGAGATTCTTCCAAGGAAAGAAAGTGAAGGCAAATTCTTTTCATGAGAGAATGAGTTTGAAACTTGGTAAAGAAATCTCACTTCTGAGAAAGAGCCTAGAAAGCATGAATCCCTGAGTTCAAACTCCAGCACTGAAAGAAGAAGGAGGAGAAGGAGAAGAAAAGATGGTATAGTTCAATATTATTTGCTTTTCATTTTTTATTAATGCTCATATAATGTTCACTAAATAGTAGCTTTTAAAAACTTATCTTTTAATCTGTGTAACTATTTATACCAGATAAGTAGAAATAAAATGTAATAATGAAACAGAAACAGAAAACAGCACAAAAAACATATGATTTATGGATTTAGAATAAAGAGTATGTGGGAATCAGGGGCAATACATGAGTATAAAATGAAACTACCATGGGTGTTTTATTTTCCTAAACAGAGAATTTAGTGGGATACTAATTGAAAATCTATTTTTTATCTGTGCATTCTAAAAATTTAATTTTCATGAAACACAGAAGGCATTCGTTGCTACCTGGCTAATTTTGAAGATGTAGTGATGCAGTGATTCCTCATAAAATTTTGTCATTAAGAATTCTTTTTAATATAAATCACTAGAAACCTAATGCTGTATTAATTTACAATTCCACAGAATAAATTTAGTGTATCTCTGTTTTCTTTATTAGGAGTGCTTGGTGGAATAATAACACAAGACTCGGTCAGAATTATCTTGTGTAAATCTTATATTTAAAGAACCTCTAGCTATCCAGTATAATTGAAATGCTTGGAGTTTAGGACTTGTTTACTTTGTTAGCTATGCATATTTTTCTGTCCTATCTCCATATGACTTATTTATGTATTCCCTCATTTATTTACTTATTTATTTTCATGGTGCTGGGGTTGAACATAGCACCTTTGCATGCAAGACAAGTCTGACATTTGAACCATGAGTTCTAGCCATTTTGTTTATATTTTCTCTTAAGAGTTGGATCTCACTAACTTTAACTGGGCTAGCCTCAAAGTCATGCTCCTGCTGTCTTTGCCACTCCTAAATTGCTTGGATTAAAGGTATGCATTTTTACAACATTTTCAAACATGGTATTTTTCAATAATTTTCTACATGACTTAACATATTTGCAACCTTTTTATCACATTTTAATGATTTTGCTAGCCCTGATTTTAAGCTTTTTGAGAAAATTGCAAAGTATATGTCATGAAGTAAAAATCAAACCTTTCTTCAAGGACATTTTTATATCTCCCAAATAGCAATATTCATGAAATTGTGATGTAAAGACACGTAATTAATTTAGACAGCTTCATTTTCTTAAGATCTCTTAAAAATCATCCTCACAATATCTTCTTCCAAGTGATCCTGCAGTGCATTTTTATCAGAGATCTCATAGTTTCTCTGCTATCTTCATAAAACTAAGGAAAAAGGTGTACCTATTTTTAATGCAATACATTTCTCATAATTTCTTAGGAAAAAAAAGCAAAGTTCACAAGGTGACTTTTGAGTCATTACTTTCTTCACTCTCTCCTTAGTCACTAAAAGGTTAGAAATAGTATTGTGTATAAATCTAGGTGCTTTACTGAAGGGTTATTTGCAGTAAACATTGAAAGGTTGACAGCCATTGCTTTGCAGATTTGGAAAAACCCAAGTTGATACCAGTCATATAAAATTGCTTTTTAATGGTAAGATCTATTTTAAAGAATGAACTTCTTTGAAGTCCTGACTTTAAGCCATGGGTAATACTTATTGGAAAATTCTTATAAACTTATAATTAACTCATATTAAAAATGTTATAGACTAAAATAACATAATACAGTTTTTTTTCCTTTACATCAGTGTACATTTTTCTTTCTGTTTTATCTATTTATCTCCATTTTGCTTCTATAATAAACATAGTAAATTGCAAATTGTGTCTGAATATGTCAATATTTATATAATTTTAGCTTATTTCATTTAAATAGTCAAATTGACATTCCAATCTTAAATTGTAAAAATGCTAAAGTTATGATACCAAATAAGACCAATTTGTAGCAGTAAAAATATTCTTATTTTCAAGAAAAAAGTAGATGTGATTTGTATCTTTGTAATTATCTTTTAAAGGATGGAATGGATCAGTTCATGAGACAATAAATATCACTGGGTTATTAAGTTCTTTGAGCAATGTGCATGCTCTAGATATTACCATTTATTTTCCATCTTTACTAGAACATGGTTTAGGAGATCATGATGGAGAATTATTTACAATTTGAAAAGAAAAGAAAGAAGTAGGGGATAAAATCTTGGCATAGAGCTTCCTTAGCATGTGCAAGGGCCAAGTTCAATCCCCAGTAGCATGTAGATGAACAAGAAAAAGACACCAAAAGAAAAGCACTAAGAATTCCTAAAGATACACCTTTTACTTTAATGATCATTGTAAAATATCTTTGAAATAAGCTATTCTATATATTTTCTCTGTGCTTTCACAATATGCTTACACATTTCTCAAACTTGGTATAATTTACCTTTTTTTTTGCATTTTCTCCTTTCAAATAATTATTGCAGAATAATAATTGCTATATTGTTGATTATTATATAATAATATTCCATTGTGTTATTATATAATAATTATTACATTGTATTTTTAAAGGAAAATGTATATTTTACTAAAAGTAAAGGTTCTCAGTAAGCTTTCTATTAAAAATTATTCCAAAGCAAATGATAGCCACCAATTCTGTATCTTTCTTTCTGTGACACCTATGAATTAATAAGAATAAGATAATTTAGGTTTGGATTCTGGCATTATTTAAAAAAGATTACTCTTTTAATGACATAATGTACAGTTGTATAGGAAGTACATCAACCACATTCACCTTCTTTTCTTCCTTCTTTTAATCTCCCTCTCTCCCTTAGTATGACCTGTTTTAGATAATATTGCTTGTATTTGTATTGGGTCTATATTCCATAGTTTTGGAAATATTTTTATGTCCATACTTATGGATTATACTTTTTTATAACTTCTGACACAACAAATCATAATTATTTTTCTATTTTCTATTTTGAATTAGTGATTTCTATCAAACCAATTGATAGCCATCAGTTGATCTTCTGTCTTTGGATATCCTATAATTACTCAACTGAAATGTCTTAAAGCTCTTCAATCCTTTGCTTCTCCATACGTTGCTTCTGTTTCTGCTGATAATTCACAAAATCCCATTCAGTCCTTATTATTAATCCTACCAGTCTTCCCTGATATGTCAATATTTCCTTTGTTACCATTGACTTGAAATATTCAGTCTATCATAATCTTATCCTAAGTCTGATGTTCATAAGTTTATAGCATTTAAATATCTTATACAAATTTATTTATCCTCTTGCAACTGACAATAAATTGGTTGACCAGCCACCAAAATCTATTATAACAAAGCTCTAAACAATATTACTACCTTTAATAATTTCTTGAAAATTATAATTTATAATGAAGCCAGGATAAATTTTCTATACTTTTATATTTCAAATATAGTTATCTCTGCTTTGGTGCTTAGACTAAAATTTTATCATATATAACTCACTAGATCCATTTCTAGGAAATATTAATAATAGCAGAATCACATCTATGAAAGTTCAGAAAGGAATGATCCCAAGAAAGCTTTAACATTCTATTCCATACTCAGAGCTTTAGGCAAAATTGGGCTTTATCAAAAATTATTTTAACCTTTCATAGAATATTTGTTATTACATCATAGTAATGTGAAGAAGTCCTACACAATTATCCATAAATGCCTGGTGTCTAGGAAAATTCATGGTAGCAGTACAGTTTGCATTTTACGGTTCCTGATACATAAAAACCATTAAAATAATTAGAATTAAAACTACATTTTAAAAACTATCTTTCACTTCTAATAAAATATCATAATTAGAAAATCATTCCAAGTAAGTCAAGAATCCAGAACTTTTGTAAGTGCTAAAATGTACCCGAACCCAGCACAACAATAAAAAAAAAGAATCCAGCAATACCACTCCGAAGGATGTACCTGAAGCAATGTAAGATTGCATAAAGGCACCTGCACACCCCTGTTTGCTGCAGCATTATTTACAGAAGCTAAGGTATGGAAAGAGCCAAGATGCTCCACTATTGATGAATGGATTAATGAAATGTGGCATTTATATAACATGGAATGTTATTCGGCCAGAAGGAAGAATGAAGTTTCATTGTTTGCAGGTAAATGGGATGGAACTGGAGAACATCATCTTTCTTTTTTTAAGTTACCTTTCCTTTCTTTCTTTTTTTTAGATTTTATTATTCATTTATTCACATATACATACATTGTTTGGGTCATTTTTCCTCCTGTCCTCCTCCCCCACCCTCTCCTCTCTTCCCCCCTCAGTTCCAGGCAGGTACTGTTCTGCCTTTATCACTAGTTTTGTTGAAGAAAAGAGACAAGCCTAATAAGGAAGACAAAGTGTTTTTGCTAGTTGAGTTGAGGATGGCTACACAGAAATATTCCTAGCACTGCATCCATGTACAAGTGTTATGACCCATGTTGACTCATCTCTAACTGATCTTTACCCTGGTTAGCATCATCTTAAGTAAAGTTATTCAGGTTTAGAAAACCAAAGATCTTATTTGTGGAATACAGACCCAATACAAATACAAGCAATATTATGTAAAACAGGTCATGCTAAGGGAGAGAGGGAGAGTAAAAGAAGGAAGTAAAGAAGGTGAATATGATTGATGTACTTCCTATACAAGAATAAATATTTAATTTTTAAACCTGCTGAAATCAACATACGAAGGGGACTAAGGTAGAAAGGAGATGAACCAATTTGGGATATAATACATAAAAACAAGGAAATGTCACAATGAAACACCTTGTATATCTATCTTAAATAAACAAATATGTCAAAAAAAATTTTTTTACAAAAACAGATAACAGGAAGGCAAAATGGGGGGGCAAACTAGAATAAGTGGGAGTGGGGAGCATGTGAGGAAAGGATATAGAAGCAGGTACATGATGGAAATTTTATGTACACATGTTGAAACTATTCCAGGAATGGGGAGAAGGGGGGAAAAGGAGAATGGTGGAGGGAATGAATTCCACTATAATGCACTGTAGGAACTTTTGTAAAAGATCACAATGTACCCCCCAGAACAACAATACTAGAAAAAAATCAGTATTGAATATTGCTTCTGTTGGAGCAAAGGAAAATAAAATTTTACTTCTAGTCTTCTTGCTGACAAATATTATAAGGATTCTATATTGTCCTTATAAAACGAATTCCCCAGCATACCATAAAAATGTTGCTAGCGCTGTCGCCTCTTCCCTGTCCAATATCATCTATCGATATTCTTGTCTCCTGTACTAACCATGATGAACTACTTGTAGTTCATTTGTGTGTGTTACTTGAACTTACGGGTATTTTCACATCTGACATTTCTTTCCTATTCAGGGCATATGCATTATTATTTGTCAAAATAAAAATTACTTGATATTCCCAGTTTGTGCTCTGTATCAAGACAGCAAAAATTGTTGATACTCTCACTAATGTATCAAACCTTAAACTGCAGATTACATTCTCCTTTAAAAAACTCCCTGGCATGGATGTCCATCTTATTTCTGCCATGAATTATTGTCATTCCTTTTCTTTTTAATAACAAATTTAAAAAAGATTGAGATTTAACAAATAAAGATTTTTAGTACAGGCTATTTTTTTAAGTTACTTTGCATAAAAGTACATTTTAAATAGATAAAGCATCACAAGCTATACTTCAGAAGTGAGAATAAAGAAAGGAACATGCTCATATTTCAAGTGAGCAGGAAGAATATTTTTGAAAATTGGGAAGATTAAGATATGATGAGTCATGACAATGAGTACAGATGATTAAAATAATGTGAAAAATTTTAAATTTAAGGTTTGTATACAGAAGACAAGATGCAATGTACTAGAAAATAGTTACTGTAGATTTGTAATAATAATATCATGCAGGCACTAAGTTAATGTAATCAAGCATCATTTCCTAGGTTTATTGAAACACACAAAGTTGTCAGTACCATACATCATAAAAGTAAAGCAGATGACAGCTATGAAGATTTATAGTAAAAGAGCAGAAAAGGGAAGCTTGCGATTGATGTAAAAAATAAACAGTAGCAATGCATCATATGCAGACAAAGTAATTAGCAATGGGTTTACAAGGAGAAAATAAGTGCAAGGGTTTCTATACATTTACACAAACTATACTCTGTACTTTTGGACAAGTTCCTCCTGGGAAATGAAGCTGATGGGACTATGAATTATAAAGAGATTTTTCCATCTTGATTGTCCTGTGCTTGACTTACTACTTTTATTAGCTTATATACCAAGGTTATACTTCACTTACCTCAGATTATGGTTAATGCAAACAAAATATATTCATTTTTTTCTTTTTTATTGTTGTGCAGAGTGCAGGTACATTGTGGGGTTCACAAAACTTCTTACACTATATCAAATATATCCTACTTGAATTCACCACATCCACCATTCTCCTTTATTCCCACCTCCCCTCATTTCTGGAATAGTTTCAACAGGTATCAGTTTTCCAATTACACTATATTTGCGTACCCAGTATTTGCACTATATTCACTCTCCTATGCCCTTTCCCTACCTCCTGTCCCCTCCCACTGGTATCAAACCCCTCAGGCAGGAACTGTTCTGCTTGTCTGTTGGGAAGCTATATTTTTAAAGCTAAACCTTAGTAGTCATTTGCATTTTTAATGGATTTATTTTAAATGGTAATTTTATAGAAAGACATATGTAGAAAGTGTTTTGTGTAAATACTCAACCAGGAGGATTTGTTTCAACAAAATTAAATGATAAAATTAATTGCTAAAAGATGTCCTAAGACTATTAGATATTTCCAGTTGCTAAAATTTATATTTTTTTCCAAATTGTCAAAAGTACTCTTTATATTCAAGGCCCATGTGTTTAGCTAGCTACAATCTTCATAATGAAACTACCTTAAATGAATAAAACTGAAGAATAGTTAGGCAAAGGTTGTAAAAACTGGTAACCACAATCCATTCTTAATGACTTTAAAGTCACTTCCATTTTATATAATTTAAAATGTAAGTATTGTAATTTATTTGCAAGTAGAATACTTACTGTATTTCTGGTAGATAATAAAAGTCACTTGATTTTCATTTGTTTATTAACCAAATATATGAAAAATATTTGCTGATTTTCTACAAGCTCTTCTATTTTTATCAATGTAGGAATTTGGACTAAAATTCTGGAAGTAAGTATAAAATCGTCTGTTTTCAACCCTTTCCTTAGTTTGTTACTCATAGCTGATGAGGAATAAGTGGAAATTCTTTATATAGCTTATGTTATGTTGAAAATTGCAGATATTATTCAAATGTTCCTGTTAGTAACCAATTTTCACTTCTCAGTTTCTGACAGATAAAAGCATTCTTATCCATCCAGTGTTTTTTAAAAGTACTTGGCTTTTTTGTTAATGTTCAGTTTTTATTTGATAATTACTATTAACCAGTCAACATATGGAAGCTCATAGTTATTGGTGTATATGTTTTAGTCAATAAGCATAATAATATTTTTATATTAAAAGCAAGATGAGAATTTTAAATTTGCCTAAAGCAACACATATGAGGCAAGATTTCATTATTTTTAATCATTTTTATATTAAACTAAATATTCCAAAATATGATGGTAAATGTATTCTATGTAAAATTTTATTTTACTGAGTATAGTTCATTCTATACTCAAATTTGCTGAATTTTACAAAAATACATCATTTAAAAATTATAATAATTTTATTATGCACAGAGAAGATGCAAGTAAAAAAAATGTAAGATGACAGGAAGCATCAAATCACAGGAGAAGAAAATACAAGAAATCAGAGAGTCAGCTTCATCACAGGGATGCAGGGGTGGTTCAAGGTATGCAAATCAATAAATGTAACACAGCACATTAATAGAAGCAAAGACAAAAACCACTTGATCATCTCAATAGAAGCAGAAAAAGCCTTTGATAAGATACAACACCACTTCATGATAAAAGCTCTAAGAAAACTAGGAATACAGGATTGTTCCTTAACATGACAGACAATAGCAAGCATCATATTTAACAAGGAAAAACAGAAACCGTTCCCCAGAAATTCAGAAACCAAAAAACAGTGCCCACTCTCCCCACTCCTTTTTAATATAGTCCTGGAATTCCTAGCCAGAGAAATAAGGCAAGAAAAAAAAAATAAAAGGAATACAAATAGGTAAAGAAACAGTCAAAATATCCTTATTTGCAGACAACATGATTCTATACCTGAAAGACCCAAAAACCTTCTTCCCACAACTTCTAGACACCATAAACAGTTTAGCAATGTAGCAGGATACAAAATCAACTTATAAAAATAAGTAGCTTTTCTATATACCAGCAATGAATAAATTGGGAAAGAATATAGGAATACTATTCCATTTACAATAGCCTCAAAAACAAAATCAAATACCTAGGAATAAACTTAATGCAGGACATAAATGGCCTCTACAAGGAGAACTACAAACCGCTGAAGAAAGAGATCGAGGAAGACTACAGAAGATGGAAGGATCTCCCATGCTCATGGATTGGTAGAATCAGCATACTAAAAATGGCTACACTACCAAAAGCAATCTACATGTTTAATGCAATTCCCATCAAAATCCCAATGACTTTCTCTAAAGAGATTGAAAAATCTATCCTAAAGTTCATTTGGAAACAAAAGAGACCACGAATAGCCAAGGCAATACTCAGCAAAAAGAGCAATGCTGGAGGTATCACAATACCCGACTTCAAACTATATTACAAAGCAATAGCAATACAAACAGCATGGTACTGGCACAAAAACAGACATGAAGACCAGTGGAACAGAATAGAGGACCCAAATATGAATCCACACAGCTATGCCCACCTTATTTTTGACAAAGCTACCAAAAACATATGATGGAGAAAAGACAGCTTCTTCAACAAATATTGCTGGGAAAAGTGGCTATGTGCCTGCAGAAAACTGAAATTTGATGCATCCCTGTCACTCTGTATTAGTATGAAGTTAAAGTGGACTAAGGACCTTAATATCAGACCCGAAACCTTGCAGTTAGTACATGAAAGAGCAGGGAATACCCTGGAAATAATAGGTATAGGCAAGGACTTCCTCAGTACATCAACTAAGAGAAAGGATAGACAAATGGGACTACACGAACAGCACATTAACTAAGAGAAAGGATGGACAAATGGGACTACATGAAATTAAAAGCTTTGGAACAACAAAAGAAATGGTCTCTAAGTTGAAGAGACCATCCTCAGAGTGAGAGAAAATATTTTCTAGCTATACATCAAAAGAATATATAGAGAGCTCAAAAAACTAAACTCTTCAAAAATCAATGAACCAATAAAGGAGAGGGCAACTGAAGTAAAAAGAACTTTTTCTAAGGAAGAAATCCAAATGGCTAAAAAAACGGATGAAAAAATGCTCACCATTCCTGGCCATAAAGGAAATGCAAACCAAAACCACACTAAGATTCTACCTCACCCTTGTTAGAACAGCTATCAAGAACACCACCAATAACAATTGCTG
Organism: Castor canadensis; assembly: GCF_047511655.1. Taxonomy (NCBI): domain Eukaryota; kingdom Metazoa; phylum Chordata; class Mammalia; order Rodentia; family Castoridae; genus Castor; species Castor canadensis. The sequence goes on along the minus strand of NC_133391.1, from coordinate 88,401,229 downwards.
GTGAGGGTCCAGGGAACAAGGAACCCTCACATACTCCTGGTGGGAATGTAAGCTAGTACAACCACTATGAAAAACATTATGGAGACTCCTTGAAAACTAAACATAGATCTGCCACATGATCCAGCAATACCACTCCTAGGAATATACCTGATGGAATGTGACTGAAGTTACTACAAAAGTACCTGCACCCTCATGTTTATTGCAACACTATTCACAGTAGCCAAGCTATGGAAACAGCCAAGATGCCCTACTACTAACAAATGGATTAAGAAAATGTGATCTTTACATACAATGGAATTTTATTCAGCCACAAAGAAGAATGAAATTTTGTCAGAAGTAAATGGATGGAACTAGAGAACATTAGGTTAAGTGAAGTTAGCCAGATTGAGAAGGCCAAAAATAGCATGCGCTCCCTCATATGTGGATTATAGACCCAAAACACATGCAGCAATATTATTGGACATGAGTCACACACTAAGAGGAGAACATGCACAGGAGAAATATGGAAAGTAAAGGAAATCTAAAACTTGAATGTGGTTGATGTGCTCCCTGTTAAGGAGTGAATAAAGTAGTCTTAAATTGGCAGAGGCTACTATGGGAAGGGGACCAGGAAGTAGCGAAGAGGTATGGTAAAGACTAACCGATGTGGGTTGCAATACACAAGTGCATGGAAGCAATGCTTGGAATGTCTCTGTATAGCTACCTTTATATCAAACTAGCCAAAATGATATGTCTTTTTTATTATCTCTTATGTTTTCTATTCAACAAAATCAGAGAAGAAAATGGCAGAACAGATTCTTCTCAGAAGCAAGTATGGGGGGAAGGTGGCACAAACAATGTATATACATGTAAGTAAATGTAAAAATGATAAAATAGAAAAAAATAAAATTACTTGAAAGGGTTGACCATTACTGTGTTCAAGAGGGATGTCACATTTTCCCCAGTTTGGTGGAAAAATATCTAGACTTTGCAGTTCCACACTGAAGCAATGGCTAAATATGATGGCCTTTAAACTTACACAGGAAAATGTATTTTGTGGTCGAAAACATAAGATTTGACATGGGATAGAACTGTACTTGAATTTTGCTAGATTCCATTTTACTCCTGTTAGAATAGCTACCATCAAGAACACAAACAAAAGCAAATGTTGGCAAGGAAGTGGGGAAAAAGGAATGCTCATTCACTACTGGTGGGAATCTAAATTAGTACAACCACTATGGAAAAGAGTTAGAAGCTCCTCAGAAAACTAAATATAGAATTGCCATATGATCCAGCAATATCACTTCTAGGGCTATACCTGAAGGAATGTGACTCAAGTTATTACAAAAGCACCTGCACACCATGTTTATTACAGCACTATTTGCAATAGCTAAGCTTTGGAAACAGCCAAAATGTCCCACTACTGATGAAAGGATTAAGAAAATGTGGCATTTATATACAATGGAATTTTGTTCAGCTACAAAAAAGAATAAATTTTTGTTGTTTGCAGGTAAATGGATGGAACTGGAGAACATCACCTTAAGTGAACTTAACCAGGTTCAGAAAGACAAAAGCTGCAGATTTTCTCTCATATGTGGAATATCAAACTAATACAAATATAGCAATATTATGAAAAATAGGTCATGCTAAAGGGTGGTAACATAGCAGAGGGGAAGGGTAAAAGAAGGAAGCTAACAGGTGAATATGGTTGATGTACTCTCTATACAAGAATGAGTATAGAATTTTAAAACTTGTTGAAATGACCATAAGAAAGGGTCTAAAGGTGTTAAGAATGAAAATAGAGGAGATGAACCAATTCGTGTTATAATACAGTTCTACATGGAAATGTCATGAAGAAACTCCCTGTGTAGCTATCTTAAACAAACAAAAATGTCAATTGTTTTCTTTCATGAAATCAGAGAACAGGAGCATAGAACATGTCCTGCCTTGGGGAGGGTTGTTTGTTACCAGTGGAATGGGCAGAAGAGGTGGGGGAAGGGTGGAGGAAGGTGAATATAGTGCAGATACTGTGTATGCATCTATGTAAATGGAAAAATTATATATGTTGAAACTATTGTAGGAATGGGGTAAGAGGGTTATGAGGGAAAATGGTGAAGCCCTTATTCCTGAGTAAAGAAATTTATTTGCTGATTTATTAGAGGAAACATTACAGATTTCACAAAGAAGCAGAAGCAGTTCTTTTTAACTACCATATTGGAATTCACTTCTAAGCACCATAGTAGAAATCCTAATTTAAGGATTCCTAATTCTAGGCTCAAATTAAAATCACAAAGAATAAAATGATGATATCTGACAGTTAAAACATAGTTAAGGGAAAGTTAGATAAAATGAATATACTTGAAGATACACTATTAAAATAATAAAAAATAAAACTCAGAATAAGAAAAAGGCAAGTTAAAACTGAGGGCATTAAAAAAATTACCTGTGAGGGAAATTTTAATAGTACAACTTACATGTAATTGAAGTCCCTGAAAGGAAGCGGAGAGCTGTAAAAAGTTTTTAAGGAAACAGTGCTTCAATATAGGAAATATTTTGTTGTTTTCAAAAATTTAATTTTTTAGTAAAATTTAACTGACCCATTAAAGCAGAAATGTCCATATTAATAAGGTGCCACACAACACACACACACACACACACACACACACACACACATATATGTATATATCAGATTAATTAGATTTATTGCCCAAAACCTTTATCACTTCTTTGTGATACACATTCAACATTATTTTTCTCATTTATGTTATATACAATACAAAGTTGCTACCTATAGTCATCCAAGGGTGCAGTACTACACTAGAATGTCATACTGCAATGCAACTACAAATTAGAATCCATTCATCGATTTTTCACTATTCCTCTTTCCCTCTTCTCACTTCAGAAAATTTTGTTTGTGAAGTAGAAATTCAAATGTCCAACTATAAAACTTCTTTCAATATTATTAATCTTTAGGGAAATGCAAACCAAAACCACAATTAACTGTCACCTCACTCCTTTCAAAATGGCTATCATCAAAACAAAAGAGAACAAGTGTTGGCAAAAATTTGGATTAATTAGTAGCCTTGAACATTGTGGGAAGGAATGTGAGTTAGCACAGTAATCATAAAAACAATATGGTGGTTACTTAAAATAGAACTGCTAAATAATCCAGCAGTTCCACTAAGGGCTTTATATTCCCAGGAAATAAAATTAGTATATGGAGCAAAGATCTGTTCAGTATGTTTGCTGCACTATTTATAATAGCCAATACATGGAATGAAATCAACCCAAATGTCCATCGTGAGATGAATGCATATTGAGATTTGAGATACATCTATGTCACATTTTATATACATACATGTAGTATACATATGATATATGTAATTCATGTGCATATATATGTACACATGTACATATATATGATGGAATCCTATTCATACATCAAAATGAATGACACAGAAGGCAATATATTAAGGGAAACAAGGCAGGGGCAGAAAATCAAGGGCCACAGGATCACACTCATGTGAAATCTAAAGTTAATATCATAAAAGTTGAAAGAATAATGATGGTTATCAGAAGCTGAGGTTGTTAGGTGGAAGGGAGGATGAGGTGTTATTGGTCAAAGGATACAAAATTATAGTAAAATGAAAGGAATAAATTTTAAAAATCTATTATACAACAAGATGTCTATAGTTAACGCCAGTTTGTTTTAAAAAATACAGTGATTGTTACATGTTTGCCCCCAAAATGATAACTCTGCGAAGCAATACATTAGTTCATTAGCTAGATTTATGTATGCTATAATACATACATATACTTCAAAATATAACTGAGTATTTCAAATGCATATAATACTATATTTCAATTTTAAAAATAGTAATTATAATCAATTGATTAATTCAAATGAGGAATGTCAACATATAAAAAAGATTCAAAATGAAGTTCTGAAAATGAACCAATGCATGTGATTACGAGCTCAAGAAATGAGCATAAAAATGGCACCGGCTGCAAATGATGGAATACACTAATGGCAACCAAGTCCACAGACAAAAGGACAAACTAAAGCATATAGACATGACAGGGCAAAATGCATTGAAAAGACCACAGGAAACTGGTAAAAAACAATAAAAAGTGGAACATAACATTTATCTCCAATTACAGAAAAGGATGTGCCAAATGAGAATAGCAAAATTAAGACAATCACTAGTCGTTTAATCATACCACATTGATCAAGAAACTCTAGCTCCCACTCAAATAAATATAAGGAATACATGTTAGGAGCTCAGGCGGCAGGCAGGCCACACCACATAGCTCCAGACAGGCTCGCGCGCGCCCCACACTCCAGAACCGCAAGTGTTCTGTGAGCCACCACCATGCCCAAGATGAAGATCAGCTCTGCCAAAGGCGCTGGGAAGGAAGAGCCCCAGAGGCGATCCACAGGGTTGTCAGCTAAGCCTACACTTGCAAAGGTGGAGAGGAAGCCCAAGAAGGAAGCTGCCCCCTGGAATGAAAAATCTTCAGACAAGAAAATGTAAGAAAGGGGAGCAAAGGGAAAACAAAATGAAGTGGGTAACCAAGAAACTAAGGAATATTTACCTGCAGAAAATGGAGAAACTGAAAACGAGGAGTGTGTGGCCTCAGATAAAGCATAGAGAAAGAAGCTATGTCTGACTGATAGTGTACCACGTCTCACCGGGGCTTCCTCATTCTCTCCTTGTACAATCCAAAGTAATATTTTTATCAACTATTTTGTAAATGCAAGTTTTTATTAAAAAGGAGGGATCTCACCTTATCCCATTTTCTAAGTGTAAATGATTTCTGTTTTTTTTTAAAGAAGTGAATGCTAATTATTTTTTGGTACAACCGGAAAATAGTGGTATGTCGAATTGTGGAGGTTTTCATTGTCTGGGGTGTTGGTGTAACATTCCATAGGTTGGGGTTAGTTTTATATTCTACAATATAAAGTATACTAAATGGCCATTAGAGTCACAGTCATGCATTTAATATATCTTGAGTATTTTAAACTCTGTTCTTGTGTTGTTTTCTAGTAGAACTGTTCACTAAAGAAAACCACGTGATCTTTGTTGTCAAAATTGTGTTTGTTTTGTAATATTTGGTCATGGTAGTTCAGTTTTCCTAATTTGTTAATGTGCTGTGAAAGATGGAATACTTGAGAATGTGGAATGTGCGATGCAAAATTGTGAATCTGTGGAAGTTAAGTAACAGGTTATCAGGATTTGAAGATACGGTATGTGATGTCCTCAAGAAAATTAGCCTCCAAACTGGAATGTCACTGGAATAACTTTTTAAAAAAGAAACACAATACATGATTTAGATTTTTGGTACATGTGTGAAAATTTGCGTACAAATTGAAATGTCTTTGTGCTGATTTTCAACACAAAAAAAATTCAATTGGAAAGAAAACTAACAACAAGAAAGAATACATGTAAGATTATCTTTATCTAACTCTACTATATTAAAAATATTAAAGTCCCTAAAATTTCTTTCACAAAATATTTGTTAAAATTATCTTAATAATTATTAATTTCATTTTAAATTTACATATTCATAGTAAATATAGCCAAAATATGTACTCAATTTATATAAAAATAACAATAATGAAATCCCCACTATGTTAATGCACATACCATAGATTTATGAAACAACTACATGTTCCAAGACAACAGCTAATGGAAAGAGTGACACTTCTTCACAATTTTGCAAATACAGTTTGCAAATATATAAATTTACAATACATAAACATATATATATATATATATACTAGAAGACATCTGGATTGTCATGTGATATTTTCATACCTGGATTACTCAGACCACTAGATTATCATATTTGTGCCTACAATCAATTTGTAATAAATTGACTTAAGTAAATATTATAAAAAGCTAGGTTATTTAACAAATAAGTACCTGTAAGGGTCATCCTCCATGAGTCTGACTGCAAATGTTCCAGAAAAGGAGTTAACGTAAATGACAAAAAGGCTAGTATAGCCATGGTAAAATTTTGGAAAATCAGTTTAGCAATTGACAGAACAGTCTACTAATTTTCATTACAGATAGCATTTTAGGAAAATAATTTTGATGGGCAGCCTTTCATCAGTACCATCAAGCTCTCTTCTTCACAATTGGAACACATGGGCACAAGTCTGTAAAAAGTTAAGGCCATTAAAAATTTTAGTTTGGAAGATACCAGTTGGTGAAGTGTTTTCATAAGCCTTGCATTTAGAATACTTACTTATTTGGGCAAAGCAAATGCATTTAAAATAAAATAATCAGCATAATAGCTACACAATTGTCCTTTATGCTTATTAATTCAGTGTTTTACATTTGGAACAAAATTTTGGATATTTGGCAAAGTAAGATAAGAGGTGTACGACATTGACAAAAATGAAAACTTCAGATCTCTTACAAGTTACAGGAATCTTGCCAGTGACCCCAAAAACCCTTATTTCCTACAAATGCTTCACAAATATAATGCTTATTTTGTTAAGCCAAATGGTTGTAGGTCAGGTTTTAAAGAGCAGGACTGCCAAAATGGCAGGTTTTGTTTCATCTGAATGATACTGATTATGAATAGCAGAAATGCCAAAAGTTTTATTGACCATTTTATGTGTCTAAGTTTTAGAAGTAATTGCATTTTTAGATAAAAAGCATTTTCAGGTTATATTTACATGTACTAAACTTGCACATTTTTTACACTGAAAAAGTTTGTAAAACATTTAAATAAAGTTTAGACAAACAGTTATCTATATATTTCCAGTTACAGAATATAGGGAATTAAATGCACTAGAATGACTTAAAGTAACACTTGTATGCTTAATCAAGTTTTCAGGTGGTTGTTTAAAACACTTTGAAATAAATAGGAAAAAGGGGATGCTGTCAGAATCCAGATGAAGTTGCTTGGTGCCTACTCTTCCAATAGTAGCTACAGCCAAGAGGTTATGAAGAAGGTTTATTAGCATAGCTATCTGATGCTAAAGTTTATGACTGTCTACATTCCAACTAGACAAGGCCTTACCTTTTTATCACCTGCTATTCCGATAGTCCCAAGAGAAACACAGATGCTCCTCCCCATACAGTAATATTTAATCTCTTCAAAATAAAAGGCTATCCAGCACATCTCTGTTACTAGGTCTCAGAATTGCATAAGGCATTGGGTCAGGATGAGAAGGATTATTTCTGCCTCTTTGGTTTAAAAAACCCATCACCTGAGGTAGGCTAATGCTCTGGACACAATATCTCAATTACTTTTTCAATTTCCAGTAGAGATTGACTCTTTAATAGCCTAAGACCTACAAAAAATAAGGGCTTTACATATGCCTTGTATATGTCTTGTTGTGAAAAGAAAAACTTGTGTTAAGTTTGGGAAATAGTGTAGTTTGGGAATTAAAAGTTCAGGACAAGTTCAAACCAATATTAATAAAATAACTGACCAGGTCACTCAACTAGAAAATGGGCCACATGTTGGTGGCTTTCATAGGAAATCACTTGATGGTTTTAGTATCTTAACTGTAAGACAAGGTGTATGGCTCCTCCTTCTTAAACATTACTACCACCAATATAATATCCAAAAGATATACCTGCAACTACAAGGGCCTCTTGGATCATCTGCGACCTGAAATCCCAAATATCTACATCAACAGAGAACAAAGACAAGAGATTGCTTACCTGGGCCCATACCCCACATAAGCAGGAATCACCCAAAGAGTGATTTAAATTACCCTCTCTGTAAAATATTTCAAGGTCTCAAATTTGTGAAAGGTGGAATGATAGGTACCCCTTAGACATTAGTGATGTAAAAGGAATTTAAAATGTAGATTCTTGGATGAGTGTATATATGCTGAGAGCCTGTTCTCTCTCTCCCTCATAACTGACTTGTTTGCATGCTGCAAGTTAAACTTTTCTTGATACAGGACCTTTGTTCCACACCCTTATAAAACATCTTTAAAACACAGAAAAATCCCAGATATGACTGATAATAATAATAGCTGGTGCAGACTGAAAAGGATAAAGCCTAATGCCTTTCTCAAGATCAACTTTCCTCTGAATAGTATATACCTTATCACTTTCCCTGTCATCTGATTCCAAATATAAAACAAGATTTGCTCTGAACTGGTTACAGTGGGCTACCATGTCATTCTAACATCATTGTTCTTTGAAATTTTATTCTTCTCAATTACTCCCCATAGACTGGTCCTGAGTAGGTACTCAATGCTCTAACCCTTAAACTTCAATACAAGCATGGACAAATGTGGAAGTAGTTGTTTTTCTCATCATCTCTGACATAGCCCCCTTTCACTTCTGAAAGTGCCTTTCTATTATAACAAATTTTATTTCTATTAATAAACTTTGCTATCACTTTCACTAAAAAAAGAAATTACATATGACACCAATGAATATCTGGGTCAATTTAAAAAATAATACAAACAATCTGAATGAAATGGAGAAGGTAATGCAATATGGGGAATTCAATAGAAATATGGAAATCTTAAAGAAATCAAATCAGAATTCTAGAAATCTAAAAGTAAATGAATTAAAATGACTCAACAAAAGCCTGGATCAAGAAGGAAGCAGAATTAGGTGAATTAGAATATTTGGATAATAATATAGCAAAAAAGAAGTACAAACAGAACATAGAAGACCTCTAGAACACAAATAAAACACCAAACTTATGAATCATGGGCATAGAAGAAGAATAGCTACAAGCTAAAGTCAAAGAAAGATAGCCTTAATAAATATGAGGGCAGAAATGAAGGAAATGTAATCTGAAAAACAATATAAAGGATCAATGAAACACAAAGTTGATTTTTGAAAACATGAAAAGATTGACATAACCTTAACCAAACTAACCAAAAGAAAGAAAAGAATCAAGTTAATAAAATAACAGAGAAGAAAATAGATAGCATAACAAATGCCAATGATATCTAAAAGATCATTGGGGAATATTTCTAAAACTAATATTCTAATAAACTGGAAGGTCTAGAAGAAATGTATAAATTTGTAGATGCATATGAATTCACAAAAGTAAGCAAAAGTATATGCACCAACTAACCAATCTGTAATAAGTAATGAATGTTAAGGAAAAAAATGCTACTAATTTTTTTATGAAGCCAATTTTACCATGATACCAAAACTGGATGAGGACATGACTACACAACCGTTTCCTTGATGAACATAGATGAAAAAAATTGCCAGTAAAATACTTGTAAATAAAACTCAAGAACACACAAAACTTCATAAACTGTGATCAAATTTGTTTCAATACAGGGATTCAAGGATGGTTCAACATAGACAAATCAATTAATGTAATACGGCACATTACCAAATAAATGGCAAAAATCACATGAACATTTCAGTAGATGCAGAAAAGTTCCTTGACAAAATTCATCATTTCTTCTTGATAAAAACCTTGAAGGAATATACTTGGTCATAATAAAGACTATAGAGAGTAGACCCATGACCAATATCATATTATACGTGGAAAAGTTGAGAGTATTCTCTCAAGTCAGGGTGTATACTTTCTACATTCTCAGTCAATATACTGCTTCAATTCTTACCCAGAGTAAAAGGAAAGACAAAAATAAAATGGATACAAATACAAAAGGAAGAAGTCTAGTTATCTGCATTTCCAGGTAATATAGTACTGCAATTAAAACACCTCAAAAATCCATCAAAAAACTCTTATATCTGATAAAAACTTAAAGCAAATTATTCAGAGAGAAAATCATCGTACAAAAATCATTCAGTAACTTTTCTATGTAACAATAATGGAAAAACTAAGAAAGAAACTAGGCAGAAAATTATATTTGAAGTAGCCTCAAAATAATTGAATATCTAGAAATAAATCTGAGGAGGTAAAAGTCCTCTATAATGAAAAGTATAAAACCTTGAAGGAAGAAATTGAAGAACACACTAAGAGATGGAAAGACCTCCCATATTCCACAAAATTAATATTGTAAAAACGGCTGTACTACTGAAAGCAATCTGCTGATTCTATGTAATGCCCATAAAATTCTAATGATATTCCTCAGAAATAGAAAAGAAAAACCCTAAAATTCATTTAGAAACACACACACACACACACACACACACACACACACACACACACACAAAACAAATAGCAAAATAAACCTGAGCATAAAGAGCAAAAGATCGTTAGAGAATAGTTCCAATGCTTACATTCTAATAAACTAAATCAGATATCACAATCCTTGATTTCAATTCATAGAGCAAATCTATAGGAATAAAAGCAGCATGGCAGAGGCACAAAAATAGACAACTAGAGTAATGGAAAAAATATGGAAGTTCTAGACATAACTGCATCCATCCACAGCCACCCAATTTTTAAAAAGTATGCCACAAACTTATGTGGGAAAAAAGATGAATCTTGATAAAATGATGTTGGAAAAGTGGTTATCCACAAGTGGAAGACTCCATCTTTCCACCTAAACAAAAATAAATTCAAAGGAGATGAAAGATCCCAATGTAAGACCTGAAACTTAAAATCCTACTAGAAGAAAACTAAAAGGTGAAACCCTTAAAGATGCAGGCATTGGTAACACCTAGTGAATAGGACTCTAATTGCTCTGGAAATAAGAGCAAGAACTGGCAAATGGGATATTATCTAGTTAAAACACTTCTGCACAGCAAAGGAAACAATTACCAGAATCAAGATGCAACCTACACAATGAGCAATATTTTTTGCCAGTTTTTTATTGGATTAAGAATTAATGTGCAGAATATAGAAAGTCTTCCAAAACTTAAACACCAAAAAAAAAGTAAAGAGGTAAATAGCCAAATGAATTAAGCTGACAGTAATCAATAGGAGACATACAAAAGGCCAATGAACACATGAAGAAACATTTGAAATCCTTAACCATAAAGGAAACATAAATCAAAACTCTACTGAGATCTCATCTCACCCCATTCGGAATGGAAACGATCAAGAAAAGTAATGACAAATGCTGGTAAGCAAGCACGGTAAGAGGAACCCTTATATACTGCTGGTGAGAAAGTACATTAATGCCACAACTATAGAAATCAGTACAGAGATTCCTCAGAAAATTGAAATTAGAACTAATAGAAATTCTACCATATTCAGAAAAACTGTTATCAAAATGGCCATACAACCAAAATTGGCCTAGAAATTCAATGCAATCATCATGAACATTCCAATGACATTATTAATAGAAATAGAAAAAATGTGAACTTTATGTATAAACACAAAGTATCTCAAATAGCCAAAGGAATCCTGAGGAAACAGAGTAATACTGGGGATACCACAATACCTTACTGCCATCTATACTAATCATATAAACAAAACAGCATGGTACTGGCACAAAGTAGGCACATAGACCAATGGAATAGAGCAGATGACCCAGAAGTAAATCCACACAGCTACCTACAACTTTCTGATTTTTGACAAAGGCAACCAAAAACATATTGGAAAACAAACAGTTTCTTTAACAAGTAGTTCTGATAAAAGTGGATATTCACATTAAGATGACTGGAGCTAGATGCATAGTTCTCATGCTCCACAAAAATCAAATCAAATTTAAGCAAATACCTTAAAGTAAGATTTGAATCTTTGATGCTACTAGAGGAAAACCTAGGGAACCTCGTTAAGGTATAGGCATAGTCAAGGATGTTCAGAATTAGACTCCAATAGTTCAGGAAATAACAGTAAGAACGGACAAATGGAATTATAATAAGTTACACTTTTGCACAATAAAAGGAAGAGTAAAAGGAGTGAAGACAACCTACAGAATGAGAGAATATCTTTGTCAAATACTCCTCTGAAAGGGGATTAATATAAAGAATATACAAAGAGCTTAAACAATTAAAAACAAAAGAACAAAAATTCCATTCAATAAATGATAATATGAACTGAATATATGTTTTTCAAATAAAGAACAAATGTCTCATAAAAATATGAAGAAATGTTGAACACTCTTAGCCACTAGTGAATGTAAATTAAAGTTACTTTGTGATTTCACTCACCCCTGAGAATAAGTATCATTAAGAAAACAAACAAAAAACAGCAACTATTGCTGAGGATTCTGGGGAAAAATAACTACTGTTCACTGCTGGTGAGAATGCAAATTAGTGCAGCACTGTGTTAATCATTATAGAGGTTCTTCAAAAAATTAAAACAGAACTGACATATGATCCATCCATACCACTTCTGTGTATATAACCAAAAGAATCAAAGCTGGTTTGCTGTAGATACACCTGTATACCTAAGTCTTCTGAGCAGTAGTCACAATGGTCAAATTACGGAACCAGTCCTTATGCCCACAATGGATAAATGAAAAAAGAAACTATGATATAAACATAATACACCACACACAAACACACACAAAAATGGTGTTTTATTTAGTCATTAAGAAGAATGAAATTATATTATTAGCTTGAAAACTGATGGAACTGGACATCATCATAGTAAGTGAAATAAGGCAGTTCCACAAACACAAGTATCACATTTTTTCATTTGTGGAAATGAGGGGGACAACAAAACAAAACAAAACAAAAACCAACATCATGAAAACAATAATGGACTACTAAAGAGATGGAAAGGTAAGGGAAAAAAGGAAGAGAGGAAGGAGTGTAAGAAAAAGTAATAGATGGGATGAATATTATCGAAGTGAATTATATGAATGTATGGAAATGTACTGAAATCCCTTAACATGTACAATTTAATATACTGTAATTAAAAACAAACTAACCATCAAAGAATGACAAAACTAAATCTGTACAATATTTTAAAAATTAAATAGAGTAGGCTCACATTATCCATGGAGGTATTCCAAGAACTCTGTGGTTGCCTGAAATCATGAGTAGTACCACATATAGAAGGACCACTGTTATCAAAGAAAAAGGGGACCGAGGGAAGAGGTGACATAAGAGGCTAACAGGAGTGTGGAATATGATATAAGTAGTTTATATATATATATGAGATTTTCATAATAAACATTGTTTACAGGAGGGTGAAACAAGTCCTACCCAGAGGAGAGGGCTGGGATCAGTGGGAGGGGGAAGGTGATGGAGAAAAAGGATAGGAGGATGAATACAGTGCAAAAAATGTGTACACATGTATGTATATGCAAAAATGATACCTGTTAAAACTCCTCCAAGAGTCAGGGTAGGGAATTATAAAGGAGAATGATAGATGGACGTGAATTCATGTATGATATTTTTGATATATTGCAAAAATATGTGTAAATGTCACAATGTACCTCCCTCCCAGCACCACAAAAAAGAAAAAAAAAGAAGAAACAGAAGGAAGCATGATATGAAAATAATGGACTTATTTGATAAAATGTGTAAAAGAACCATTAGACACATACATGAAATTAAAAAACCTAATGTAAGGTCATTAATATAAATATAAGTTGGCAGAAAATACAAGTGCACATTTTTCCACTACTATTTTATATATGAAGCTGAAATTATAGGTTCATAATCGAAATAACATTTATTTTGAACCTTGTTATTTTTTCCTCTAATGCTAGGACTTCCTTATTTTACTCCTCCTCTTTGCACATTTTCAGGTATATTAAATGAATATAAGGTATTTATAATATAATGAGTAATGAATTACTGCCATGCTAGGTAGTTCAATACATATATAAATAGTTATTATAATGCAAGGCAGAATATATTAGAAGCAGGTTGCATTAATGATTTTTTGCTATTCATCGTTTTAGACCAATGACATAATATGAAATTATATACGTGTACATATATATATATAACTTGTTTCTATAATTCAATCAACATTTATCATTGAATGCATGAAAATAATGGAGGAGTCTAGAATTTAGAGATTAAGCAAACTCAATGATCCAGATATTTCTAGCATATCTAATAAACACCATGAACATAAAATAATGATAACAATAAATAATATAGATAACTATTTTTTAACCCAATCTATTGTACTGTAAAGAGTATTTGTTCTTAAATTACAAGTGTTCAGGTTTGAGTGAAGTTTCGATATGTATTATTTCTGTAACACTTGCAGAATTCATTTTATTTTTTTTGTCTTACTTTTATAACTCCTCTAAGTATCAACTTGGTAAAGTATTGAAGAGGTTTGTCTGAGATTTGCAAGGTAAAGAAAACTAAATATTTGTAATTAACTGTTTTCTTGACCTTAGCCTAAATCAAAAGAAAGCAAGCTTGACTAACCATTTTTAAATTCAGTCTATAAAATTAGGTTAATATTTGGGGAAAATTGACTACCTAATTACGAGGCAGAAGTCCTACATTGTAGAAAATTTATCAGAATCAGCTTATGATAGCAAAGACTTTATTTCTCCCTCTCCAAGAATCCATTTTTCTCCATTTTCTTCTTTTCTACTTAAGAGGACCAAAAAAAAATCATGTTTTCATCTGTGATTTTTGTGTTTGTAAACACGGTTGAAGAGGGAGGACATCAACCTGGTTCCATCCCTGACTAGAAAATAATCATTTTTATCGATCAAGTACACTAAGAAAAAAAAGATATTCACTGTTATATGTGACAGGTCACCTATGGAGCTCTGCTTAGAGCATTCTGTGGCTTCATAGGCCACATCTCCAAACTCTTTCAAATCCCTCCTGAAAACAACTATAAATGCTTGGGAACCATAGCAATGATCACAGTCCCAGTGTCAACTCTCTTTATTAGTTAGATATATACTGTTTTGACCAAAATATCTGAGAGCAATTTACAAGGAAAAGTCATTTATTCCAGCTCATGGTTTCAGAGGTACCAGTCTATCATACTGGGAGAGGGCATAGTAGAAGAAATTCACAACATGGTGGCCAGAAAGTACAAATGGGGGAACACACGCAGGGTTTGAGCAAGAAGGACATTTCTCCAGCGACCTGCCTTTTACCGTCTCCAAATAATGCCATTATATTATGAATCCACAAAGGGATTAAATTATTCATTAGGTCAGAGCTCTCAAGATCTACTTGTCTCTGGAAATCCCCTCAGAGGAACACTTAGAAGTATGCCCTGCTAATCTCTATGTCTTTCTTAATCAAACAAAGTTGACAATTAAAATTAACAATCGCACCCCCCACAAACTGAAGTAATTGCTGAGAAGATATTATAACACATGAATTCTTACTATTATGTCAAAGTATAAGTACAAAGTGTAGAAATAGGTCTTCTGATTTCTAGATAATACTATTCTATTTTTAAATAGTGTATACTGGTTCCAATACTATAAATAGTTCTGTAGGCTAATTTTCAGAGTAGCTCAAAAAAAATGTATTGTATCTGTAAATGTATTGTACAATATAATATAATTTCTAAATTGGACATTTTGATAGTCAAAAATTCTACCATTATTTGAATTCATAAAATTAGAAAATGGTACACTCTCCGTAAGTCACCTAATTTATGCTTATTAAATTAATGAAGACACTGTGTATCAATGCTTCTCAGTAGTTCTATATAAAATACTTGGAGAATTTGGAAACATTAAAATTTCATAAAGCCAGGTGCCAGTGGCTCACGCTTGTAATCCTGTTAGGAGGCAGAGATCAGGAGGATCTCAGTTTGAAGGCAGCCCAGGCAAAATAGTTCTTCAGACCCAATCTCTAAAAAACTCATCACAAAAAAAGAAGGGATGGTGGAGTGGCTCAAAGTGTAGGCCTGAGTTCAAGCCCCAGTACAGCCAAAAAAGAAAAATTCATAAAATGTGAACTGAAGATAAATGAAGCAGCATAATATTTAAGCATGAAATGTGTAAGAATCACTACAAAATTTAAACATCCACATTTTTGGAAAAATATATATCCTAAGTGGGTCAATAAAAGTTACACTATAATATTTTGAACTATGATTTGATTTGATTTAATGGATGTTTTGAATATTCACAAAACACAGATACATATGATCTGTGTTTTATTTATCGACCTTGTAGGAATAATGTTAATTAAATTGATTCCATTGCAGCATTTTTATTTAAAATAATACCCCACAAGTTTATATTTGCTCATATAGTTTTTGCACTTCTTAATTCAAACATAACAGGAGACTTGTCACCTCTCATAGAATGCAATATTTTAATTTTTTTAAGTCACATACATTTTTAAAATAACTTTTGATTCTAATTTGAATTTTTTAAATGGAAAATAAAATAATGAAAGACCTTAACATTAGAAAAAAGGCAAAAAAAATTCAGATGATAATTTGAACAGAACTGCAAGATGTTACCAATGAAAATGCTTAAGTCACAATTATCAGAATAATTCAAATTTAAGGAAATAAAGTTAAATATTTAGGGGCATATTTTTGAGAAATTAATATTTGTTTAAAAAACATGATAACACACATACTCTTCCAGGCTTATTTTTCAGATTTAAAACATAATAGCCTATAACCTAACAGAAAGTAGACATGGAATACCAACTGTTCTGTAATTGATTTCAAAGAAACTGAATGAAAATTATGCGTCAGAATTTTCCTGTGTAATGTTGGCAAAAACAAGTGCAACAAAGATAATTATTAAATAAATATTTATTATTTATTAAATTAAATTAATTCATCTCATTTATGAATTTATAAAATAAATCCATAAAATTTATAATTTATGATTGGAAAATTCATAAAATCAATATTTTTGTATAATTTATTGGCATCCATATACTCATAAATGAAAATAAAGAAGATAAGGCAAAATAGGACAGCATGTCCAAGTAGATACTAAATTCTCTAACATGGAATACTTCTCCAAAAATATTGCCCTAAAAATAACATTACTTTTCTACTGAAATGGTTGTAGGAATTTTAATGTATGAGCAGTTTAATTTTATACTTATTAAATTGACTAGTCTATGTATTTGTATATTTGAATAAAAACAATAGTACAAGAATTATGGAAACAGTGGAATGACAATGAATATGAATGTAAATTAATTACAATTAGTTTCAAAAATGTTGCTTTATGAGTATAATTATATTGAAAATATATCAAACTCATTGCTAATAAATTCTTTACAATGCTTAATCAAATAATGATAATTGGGAAATTGATTTGATAAAAATTCAATGTACATCAATGATTTTGTGTGTAAAAGTTTGAACAAATTTTCATTATAAATTATAATAGCTAAAGAATTACTAATGCATTATTTTACACAAAGTACACATGGGATTCAGATCCCATGAATAGAAGACAAAAATACAGTTAATAATGCAAGCATAAAAAAGATAAAGCACAAAACAAGGTGACAGAAATAAGAACAATAAATCGTTAAAATTTTTGTGAATTGAAAATATCCATAATGAAATGTCATCTGATTAGTCAACACTCAGATTTTTTTTTCCTAGCCGAATAAGTAAAAATTACAAAAAAGGCCAACAAAAAAGGTAGAGAATTTATTGTTGTTCTAGTATTAAATGTTTTTATTTTCCAAATTTTAGACAATATACTTTGGCTACTTTTTCATTTTTAATTATTGCATATTAATTGCACAAAATGAAAGATTTAACGTGATATTTTCAGGCATTCATGTAACAAACTTGATCATATTCATCTCCCCTTTTATCTTACCAACTTCCCACAGTTCTCTTCCTCTTTCCCTGTAGTTGTCTTCTTTCTTATTTTTTGAGGTAGGGAGACGAGCTCTTTTTTTCATATTTTATTGGCAAATGTTAGCTGTATGGGGGGTTTTGTTGTGACATTTACATATATATTTACAATGTACCTTGGTTAGATTCACTGTCACCATCATTTTCCTTCATTCTTTCCCTCCCACCAGTATCCACTCATACCCTTGTATAAGGCCTGTTTTACATTCTTGTCCTTAATTTTTTTAAGTATATATTTATTTTCCAAGTGGTTTTCAGTATGCTATTTTACCCATGACTGTAATATACTTTAACTATTACTCTTTATTACTCTTCTCCGTATTATTCAACAGCTTATAATGCATCCCATAATATCCTCATACACATACGTCATGTATTTCAACATTATTTACTCTCTATCATGCTCTTTTTCCTCTACCACCTCCCATAGTCCCCTCAGACAGACCCACTATTACAATCAAATTAACTTTTCTTAATCCATTCATCAGTTATACTGCATCCAGGCTGTTTCCATAGCTTGGTTATTGTGAGTAGTGCTGCAATACACATGAATGTGCATGATAGTTTCACTGCTAAATTCTACCACAGCTTTAAAAAAGAGCTAAAACTCTTTCTCCTCAAATTTTCGGATGAAATAGAAAGGAAGGAACACTACCAAGCTTATCTTATGAAATCAGTCTTACACTCATTCTAAAGTCAGACAAACACACAATCAAAAAAGAGAATTACAGTCCAGTTTCATTGATAAACATAGAAACAAAAAATTCTCAACAAAATACTTGTAAACCAAATTCAACATATCAAAAAGATTATACACTATGATCATATTGTTTTGATCCTAGGAATGTATGGATTAAACAGGAGAGGAAACTAAAAGGAAATCAAATAGATGTTGATATTTCTCACTTGTGCCTATCTCTTTCATTTCTTGCATAAACTAAACATAGTACACTTCTCTTATAATAAACAGCAATTCTATAGAAAACCCTAAACATATGGCAGTATTTTCTAAATACAACTTTCAACAATACAAATGAAATTCTGTCAACAGTAAAGAGGTTATTTTCAGTTCCTAGTCTATCTGAAAAATAACTTAGTTGTCTGTTACAGACCATTTTCACAAATAGAGACATGTATTCATAAAAATCAATAAATAAAGATGCTTTTATAAAAAGAGGAAATCAAATAGAGAAGGAAGAAATGAAATTATCCAAATTAGCAGATGACATGATTTTATACTTGAAAGACCCAAAAGAACGCTACCAAAAACCTCTTTGATCAGAAGCACTTTTAGCAGGGTGGCAGGATACAAAAACCAATATACAAAAATCATTTGCTTTGCTGCACAACAATGAAGACTGAAAAAGAAATCAGGAAAACAATCCCATTCACAAAAGCCTCAAAAGTATAAATACCTAGGAATAAATTTATTTTTGTTATTATTAGTTTTTCTAGATTCCAAATTCTTGTCTTTTGAGTTCAGTTTATTTTGGTTATCATGATGACATTTAGTTTCATCACATCCCTGAAAATGACAAATTTTGTTCTTTATGGCTGACTTTTACTCCACTGTGCATGTATACACTCAGATCGATTCCTTAACTTGCCTATTGCAAATAGTGATACAACAAACATGAATGTGAAGGTATCTCTACTGCATGCTACCGTAGATTCCTTGAGTATACACCCATGAGGGGTAGTCTGGACCATAAAGGAGTTTTTAGCTTATGGAGTAAACTTTACACTAATTACACTACTGATTGGATTAACTTATGTTTCCACAGACAGTACATAAGGGTTTCTTCTCTACTCCTGTATCCTCACCAGCATATGTTTGTTGCTGTTTGTTTCTTGATGATTTCTATTCTGATTGTGGTGAAAGAGAATTTCAATTCAGTTTTGATTTACATTTCCCTGATGGCTGATGGTATTGAACACTTATTTATGTATTTATTGGTTATTTGCACTTCCTCTCTTGAAAAGTATCAATTAAGTTGGTTTGCCCACTTACTGATTGAATTATTTGGTTTTTTTGGCATATAATTTTTTGATCTTTATATATTATGGATATTAGTCCCTGCCAAATCAATAGATGAAAATAATTTTCTCTCATAATGTACACTGTCTCTCTTCACTCTAGTGATTATGTCTTTTGCTATGTAGTTTTTTAATTTCATAAAATCTGATTTGTCTATCACTGCTATTATTTCCTGAAACATTGAAGTTCTGTTCAGAAAGTCATTGTCTATGTCTGAATTTTAAGTCTTTCCTTTCTGTATTGCTGTAATTGTTTCAAATTTTTATGTCTTATGTTAAAGTTTTTGATCAATTTATAAATGATCATTCCACAGGTTGAATAATAAGGATCTAATTTCATTTATGTACATGTGGATATCCAGGTTTCCCAGAACCATTTAAAGAGGCACTCTTTCTTCCAACATATATGTTTGGCCCCTTTCTGTAGACACTGATGTCTGTAGATGCTAAGGTTTAAGTGTGGTTCTATTGCAACTTATCTCATTCTTTATTTTAGAGAAAAAAATTCAGTTTTCTCTATCCAATATGATATTGTTATGAATTTTTGTATATACTTTGTTTGATGTTTAGTTTTAATCTTTGTACACCTAGTTTCTTCAGTTCTTTTATCATGAAGAGATGCCGTATTTTAAGAAAGGATTTTTCTTCATCAATTGAGACTATCCTATAAATTTTTTCTTTATTGTTTATTATATACATTGACAAGTGTGTTGAGCTGTCCTTGCATCTCTGGAATGAAGCAACTTGATCATAGTGTAAGATCTTTTAAGGTGATTTTGAATTTTATTTGAAACTGCTTTTTTGAGGACTTTTGTATCCGTGTTCATCAAGGAAATTTAACTATAGTTTTGTTTGTTGTTGGTATGTTCATGTTCATTGTAATATTGATTTATTGAATGAGTTTGAACATTTTACCTTATATATATTGGCCATTTTGTGTGTCTTCCTTTATTAAACATCTTTGTAGGTGAACTGCCTAATTTTCCCCAGATTATTATTTTTAATTTATACTTTGTACATTAACTTATTGTCAAATAAATAGTTTTCAAATATTTTCTCCCATTCTGTATGTTGTCTTTTTATTCTTTTTTATTTCCTTTGTTGTATGGAAGTGTTTCCATGTTATATAATCCCATTTCATTGTTTTTGCTAATGTTTTCTGGGATTTGGAGGTATTATCTAAAAAGTTCTTGTCCATTCCAATGTTGTCATGACTTTTGTTTTAGTAACAAGTTCCATGGTGTCTGGCATCACGGTTAAGTCTGAATACATTTAAAGAGCAATGCTGGAGGTATACTTGACTTCAAGAAGAATCATAGAACAAAAACAGCATGGTAGTGGCAAAAAAACAGACAAATAGATCAATGAAACAGAGAAGACATAGAGGTAAACCCAAGAAGCTACTGCCATCTAATTCTTAACAAAAGTGTCAAAAATGTATAGTGGAAAAAAGAAAGTATCTTTAACAGGTGGTTTTGACAAAACAGGATATCTACATGTAGAAGACAGAAAATAAATTCCCATCTGTCATGCTATACAAAAGTCAATTAAAATGTTTCAAAAACCATTAATGTAAAACTTTCAACTTTGGTGCTACTTGAAGAAAACATAGGGGAGACAATTCAACACATAGGCATAAGCAAGTATTTTCTGAATAAGATTATAGTAGCTCAGGAAATAATAGCAAGAATTAACAATGGGAAATGAATCAAATTTGAAAGACTTTGCCCGGCAATAGAAGCAATCAACAGAATGAAGAGGCATCATTCAGAATGAGAGAAAATCTTTGCTGGACCTATCTGATAGGGGCTTCATATCGAGAATATTTAATACACTCAAAAAATTGTACATGAAGAAAAAAAATAATCCAATCAGTAGAAGGACAGATGCTTTTAAAATGAAATGTACAAATGGCCAATAAATTTAAGGAAAAAAGTTCAACATCCTTAGCCATCAGGAAAATGCAAATTAAACTACATAGATATTTCACCCTACCCTATTCAGAATGATTTTAATAGAGAAAACAAAAACAGCAATTACTGACAAGGATAAAGGGAAAAGGGAACATAGGCAAAAATGGGTGGGTAGTTACAAATTTATATTTAAGACGTTTTCTACAAAATCCTGATATCACATGGGAACTGATACTAAGGAAAAAGTTAAATTAATAGCTAACATCAAGAAAAAACTATCAATAAAATTTGTCTTAATTCTGGTCTAGTATCCATACTACATCTAGTCAAACAGAAATTTAAAACACTGGATAGAATTTCTGGAAAGATGGGTACAAAGATAGATTAGTAAAACTGGAAGAGTACCTGATCCTTCCATGAGAAGTTGATGTCATATGACAACAAGCATTAAGAACTTTCAGGGAATCATTATTTCATCTAACAGACAAAACAAGGTATCAGAAATAGATCATGTCATAGCCCATACTGGCCAACATACATAATTCAAAACAACTGTTTAAAGGAAACAGCAAGCTTACAGAAATCTCAAAGAAAGAAGTAAAAAATATTTAAGTAATTTTAAAAATGAAACAAATTCTTGAGCAGAAAAATCACACTAAACAAAAATTTTAAAATGTCAGTAGTCATTTGTATCAAGACAGATGAAATAAAAGAAAAAACAATCATAAAGATAAATCATTGGAAATTACACTGTGAAAGAAGAAAAAAACAATGAACACTGAGGAAAACATACGAGAACTTGTGGGCAGCATTAAAAGAGAAAACATGTGAGTTATTTAAGTTCTACAGGGCATGTGAAGGTGAAGAGAAGCAAATCATTCAGAGATAATACCATGAAACTTCTAAAATCACACTAAGGGGAGAGCACATATGGGAGGAATGGGGATAGGAAGGAAACCCAAACCTTGAAAGTGTTTGATGTCCCCACTGCAGAGGAGCTAATACAGTAACCTTAAAGCAACAGAGGTCAATATGGGAAGGTGACAGGGAAGTAGTGAAGAGGTCAGGTAGAGATGAATGAATTTGGGTTGTAATACACTTGTGCATGGAACTAATGCTAGGAATCTCTCTGTATAGCTATCTTTATCTTAATTAGCAAAAACGCTTTGTCTTCTTTATTATTGCTTATGTCTTACCTATCCTCACCCCTTCCTTGTGTGCTCTCACTTTTATCATGTTCTCCAATTCCATCCATTTACCAGTGAATGATAATATTTCATTCTTCTTCATGGCTGCATAAAATTCCATTGTGTATAGATACCACATTTTCTTAATCCACTCATCAGTGGTGGGGCATCTTGGCTGTTTCCATAACTTAGCTATTGTGAATAGTGCTGCAATAAACATGGGTGTGCAGGTGCCTCTGGAGTAACCTGTGTCACAGTCTTTTGGGTATATCCCCAAGAATGGTACTGCTGGATCAAATGGTAGATCAATGTCTAGCTTTTTAAGTAGCCTTCAAATTTTTTTCCAGAGTGGTTGTACTAGTTTACATTCCCACCAACAGTGTAAGAGGGTTCCTTTTTCCCCACATCCTCACCAACACGTGTTGTTGGTGGTGCTGCTGATGGCTATTCTAACAGGGGTGAGGTGGAATTTTAGTGTGGTTTTAATTTGCATTTCCTTTATTGCTAGAGATGGTGAGCATTTTTTCATGTGTTTTTTGGCCATTTGAATTTCTTCTTTTGAGAAAATTCTGTTTAGTTCACTTGCCCATTTCTTTATTGGTTCATTAGTTTTGGGAGAATTTAGTTTTTTAAGCTCCCTATATATTCTGGTTATCAGTCTTTTGTCTGATGTATAGCTGGCAAATATTTTCTCCAACTCTGTGGGTGTTATCTTCAGTTTAGAGACCATTTCTTATGATGAACAGAAGCATTTTAGATTTATGAGGTCCCATTTATCTATGCTATCTCTTAGTTGCTGTGCTGCTGGGGTTTCATTGAGAAAGTTCTTACCTATACCTACTAATTCCAGAGTATTTCCTACTCTTTCCTGTATCAACTTTAGAGTTTATAGTCTGCTATTAAGATCCTTGATCCATTTTGAGTTAATCTTGGTATAGGGTGATATACATGGATCTAGTTTCAGTTTTTTGAAGACGGCTAACCAGTTTTCCCAGGAGTTTTGTTGAAGAGGCTGCTATTTCTCCAGCGTATATTTTTAGCTCCTTTGTGAAAGACAAGTTGTTTATAGTTGTTTGGCTTCATATCTGGGTCCTCTATTCTGTTCTACTTGTCTTCATGTATGTTTTTGTGCCAGTACCATGCTGTTTTTATTGCTACTGCTTTGTAATATAGTTTGAAGTCAGGTATTGTGATACCTCCTGCATTGTTCTTTTGACTGAGTATTGCCTTGGCTATTCATGGCTTCCTGTGTTTCCATATAAATTTCACGGTAGATTTTTTCGATCTCTTTAATGAATGTCATTGGAATTTTGATGGGAATTGCATTAAACATGTAGATTACTTTAGGGAGTATCAACATTTTCACTATGTTGATTCTACCAATCCATGAGCATGGGAGCTCTCTCCACTTTCTATAGTCTTCCTCAATCTCTTTTTTCAGAAGCGTATAGTTTTCCTTGTAGAGGTCTTTCACAGCTTTTGTTAGGTTTACACCTAGGTATTTGATTTTTTTTTTTGAGGCTATTGTAAATGGAATTATTTTCATGTATTCTTTTTCAGTTTGCTCATTATTAGTGTATGGAAATGCTAATGATTTGTCTATGTGGATTTTATATCCTGCTACCTTGCTATAGCTATTGATGATGTCTAGAAGCTTCTGAGTAGAGTTTTTTGGGTCTTTAAGGTATAGGATCATGTCATCTGCAAACAGGGATATTTTGACAGTTTCTTTACCTATTTGTATTCCTTTTATTCCTTCTTCTTGCCTAATTGCTCTGGCTGGGAATTCCAGTACTATGTTGAATAGGAGTGTAGATAGTGGGCATCCTTGTCTGGTTCCTGATTTTAGAGGGAATGGTTTCAGTTTTTCTCCATTAAGTATAATGCTGGCTGTAGGTTTGTCATATAAAGCTTTTATAATGTTGAGGAACTTTCCTTCTATTCCTAGTTTTCTTAGAGCTTTTATCATGAAATGATATTGGATCTTATCAAAGGCTTTTTCTGCATCTATTGAGATGATCAAGTGGTTTTTGCCTTTGCTTCTGTTAATGTGGTTTATTACGTTTATTGATTTTCGTATGTTGAACCACACCTACATCCCTGGGATGAAGCCTACTTGGTCGTGGTGAATAATCTTTTTGATGTGTTGATTAATTCGGTTTGCCATTATTTTGTTGAGAATTTTTGCGTCAATGTTCATTAAGGAGATTGGCCTATAGTTCTCCTTTTTGGAGGTGTCTTTGCCTGGTTTTGGGATAAGTAATACTGGCTTCATAAAATGTGTTTGGCAGTTTTCCTTCCCTTTCTATTTTGGAACAGTTTAAGGAGGGTTGATATCAGTTCTTTAAAGGTCTGACAGAATTCAGCAGAGAATCCATCAGGTCCTGGACTTTTCTTTTTGGGGAGACTCTTGGTTTCTGCTTCAATTTCATTTTGCAGTATAGATCTATTCAGGTGGTTAATTTCCTCTTGGTTCAGTTTTGGATCATCATATGTATATAGAAATCTGTCCATTTCATTAAAATTTTCAAATTTATTTGAATATAGGTTCTCAAAGTAGTCTCTGATAATTTCCTGGACTTCCATGGTGTTTGTTGTTATCTCCCCTTTTGCAATTCCTGATTCTACTAATTTGGGTTTTCTCTCTCCTCATTTTAGTCAGGTTTGCCAGGGGTCTATCAATGTTGTTTATTTTTTCAAAGAACCAACTTCTTGTTTCATGAATGCTTTGTATGGTTTTTTTGGTTTCTATTTCATTGATTTCAGCTCTTATTTTTATAATTTCTCTCCTTCTATTTGTTTTGGGATTTGCTTGTTCTTGTTATTCTAGGAGTTTGAGATGTATCATTAGGTCATTGATTTGGGATCTTACAGTCTTTTTAATATACGCACTCATGGCTATAAACTTTCCTCTCAGGACTGCCTTAGTTATGTCCCATAGGTTCCAGTAGGTTGTGTTTTCATTTTCATTGATTTCCAGGAACTTTTTAATTTCCTCTTTTATTTCATCAATGATCCATTCTTCATTAAGTAGTGAGTTATTTAGTTTCCAGCTGTTTGCATATTTTTTGTCTTTACTTTTGTTCTTGAGTTCTACTTTTACTGCATTGTGAACAAATAGTATGTATTTGCTGAGACTTGCTTTGTGTCCTAGGATCTATTTTGGAGAAGGTTCCATGGGCTGCTGAGAAGAATTTATATTGTGTCGAGGTTGGATGAAATGTTCTGTAGACATCTACTAGGTCCATTTGACCTATTGCATATTTTAGATCTTGGATTTCTTTGTTGATTTTTTGTTTGGATGACCTATCTATTGATGATAATGGGGTGTTAACGTCTCCCACAACCACTGTGTTGGCTTTTATATATGCTTTTAGGTCTTTCAGGGTATGTTTGATGAAATTGGGTGCGTTGACATTGGGTGCATACAGGTTGATAATTATTATTTCCTTTTGGTCTATTTCCCCTTTTATTAGTATGGAATGTCCTTCTTTATCTCGTTTGATCAATGTAGGTTTGAAGTCTACTTTGTCAGAGATGAGTATTGCTACTCCTGCCTGTTTTCGGGGCCATTGGCTTGGTAAATCATCTTCCAGCCTTTCATCCTTAGCCTATGCTTATTTCTGCAGGTAAGATAGGTCTCCTGTAAGCAACAAATAGTTGGATCTTCCTTTTTAATCCATTTCATTAAGCGGTGCCTTTTAATGGGTGAATTAAGTCCGTTAACATTAAGTGTTAGTACTAATAGGTATGTGGTGATTCCTGTCATTTAGTTGCCTTAGTTGTTTGAAGGTTTGATTGTGTGTACCTAAGTTGAGGTTACTCTCTACTTTCTTGCTTTTTCTTTTCCTGTGGTTTGGTGCTGCCTGTCTTTTCATGGTTAAGTTGGGTTTCACTTTCTGTGTGCAGAATCCGTTGAAGAATCCTTTGTAGTTGTGGCTTTGTGGTCACATATTGTTTTAGTTTCTGCTTATCATGGAAGACTTTTATTGCTCCATCTATTTTGAATGATAGTTTTGCTGGGTAGCGTATCCTGGGGTTGAAGTTATTTTCATTCAGTGCCCGGATGATCTCACCCCATGCTCTTCTTGCTTTTAATGTTTCTGTTTAGAAGTCTGCTGTGATTTTGATGGGTTTACCTTTGTATGTTACTTGTTTTTTGTCTCTTACAGCCTTCAATATTCTTTCCTTAGTTTCTGAACTTGTTGTTTTAATGATGATATGTCGTGGAGTAGTTCTATTTTGATCTGGTCTGTTTGGTGTCCTGGAGGCCTCTTGCATCTGTATGGGAATATCTTTCTCTAGATTTTGGAAATTTTCCATTATTATTTTGTTAAATATATTATGCATTCCCTTTGCTTGTACCTCTTCTCCTTCTTCGATGCCCATGATTCTCAAGTTTGGTCTTTTCATGGAGTCGGTAAATTCTTGCATTTTCTTTTCACAGGTCTTGAGTTGTTTAATTAATAGTTCTTCGGTTTTTCCTTTAATTACCATTTCATCTTCAAGTTCTGAGATTCTGTCTTCTGTTTGTTCTATTCTGCTGGATTGGCCTTCCGTTTTGTTTTGCAGTTCTGTTTCATTCTTTTTTTCTGAGGTTTTCCATATCCTGGCTGTTTTCCTCTTTAATGTTGTCTATTTTTGTCCTGAGTTCATTTATCTGTTTATTCATTGTGTTCTCTCTTTCACTTTGGTGTTTATACAGTGCTTCTATGGTTTCCTTTATTTCTTCTTTTGTTTATTCAAATTCTCTATTTTTGTTTTCTTGGAATTTCTTGAGTGTCTCCTGTACATTTTTGTTGACCCTATCCAGTATCATCTCTATAAAATTCTCATTGAATACCAGTAGTATTTCTTCTTTTAAATTATTCTTGTGGTCTTCATTGGGTCCTTTGGCATAGTTCATCATCATTTTGTTGGAGTCTGGATCTGAATACTTGTTTTCTTCATTCCTCTCTGGTTCCTGTACTAATTTTTTGCTGTGGGGAAACTGGTTTCCCTGTTTTTTCTGTCTTCCCATCATTGTCTTTGGTATTGTTACTGTCCCTGTACTGTGTGCAATTAAGTATTTTCTAGCTTGTAATAATAACAATGGTAATATTTAGAATGGAAAGGTGAGCTGAGATGGAAAGCAAGAAGTTAAAGAAATGGGAAAAACAAATACACAGAATGGAGGGAGAAATCAGAACAAGGTGTCAGACAAGAAGATTTCAATGGTATAAACAGGGAGCTTTAGTGTACTAATCGACAGTAAGCTGAACAGACATTAGAAAGACAGAGAGAGGATTGAAAATCAAAAATTTAAAAAAAAGGTAAGAATAAAAATAAAAAATAAGTAAATGAAAGAAAAATCTATTTATAAAAATGTATTAAAATAAAATGAAAAAATAGAAAATTAAAAAAAACCGAAAAACCAAAAAACCAAAAGACCTCCAAGTTCAAATGCAGTGAAGTCACAGTCTCCAATCCTTGAGATGGTGCCTCAGATGTTGTTCTGTAGTTGTCTCATCAAAGGGGATGCATAAAGAAGAACAAAACTACACACACACACGCACAAAAATAACCCCACCAAGTGTCCCAAGTTCAAATGCAATACAGTTTCAGTAAGTTTTTCAGCTTGCAGGTGTAATTCAGTTGTTCTCTCATCAAAGGTAGGGAGCCAAAAAAAAAAAAAAAAGCATCTGGAGACAGTTCTGAGAATGGTTTCTGCAACTGTGGCTTGCCTGCCCCCTGTTGTCAGCCTTCTGTTGCTGGAGGTGTTATTTATGCAGATCTCTGGGGTGAGCTTAGCACTCACCTGGCCCCACAGGCTTTGCTCAGATTTCTCCTGTGCATGAGCCTCTGCTACAAGCTTTCCCCTTTTCAAGCACTGGGAAAGTTGACACTGCCCCCGCGTTGTCAGGCCTGCGTGTTTATTTACAACTCATGTGGAAGGTGGGTCTTCCCCCCTCTCCTGTGCAGTTCTCCTTCCACCTCCGCTTTCACAAGTTTTCCTGCTCCTGATTATTGGGCGGTGCTGCTGTTCCTGCCAGCCGCCATGTTTGTGTACAGCTCACATGGGAAGTGGGTCTTCCCTCCTCTCCTGTGGAGTTTTCCTCCCTCCGCCACTCTCACCAGCTTTCCCACTCCTGGTTGCTGGGTGCACGCCTCCGCTCCCTCCAGAGGCTCTCTGGCCCGCCTGGCTTGTTTATTTACAGTCCCGGGAAGGATTCCCTTCCCCCAGTCTTCAGCGCTCATGGCACCCCACCCTCTTTCCAGCGTGTCTTATTTGTTCTTATTGCTTATAACTCAGTTTCTCTTTTTTCCTGGGTGGAGGTCAGTCTGTCCAGGGGGCTATGCTGCTCTGTCCCAGGCTTGTCTGTGGGAGTACTGCAGTACCGCACAGCTCATCTGGTCCACGTCTTCCCAAGCCATCTGGGCACCAGTGACTGTCGGCCCAGGGGCCCTCCTTGTTTCTCCATTTAACGTGAAGTGGAGATTCTCTGCACCGGCAGGAGGTGTGGAGGGGTCATAGTTATACCTTTTCTCGGTGATTATGCCTGCAAAGTGTGTCTCCAGTGTCTCTCCAAGATTTCACTATAGGAGGCTCGCTTTCTGCTTCCTCCCTCTAGCCGCCCTCTTGGAATTCTCACTTGAAAGTGTTTGATGTCCCCTCTGCAGAGAGCTAATACACTAACCTTAAAGCGACAGAAGTCAATATGGGAAGGTGACAGGGAAGTAGTGAAGAGGTCAGGTAGAGATGAATCAATTCAGGTTGTAATACACTTGTGCATGGAAGCAATGCTAGGAATCTCTTTGTATAGCTATCCTTATCTCAACTAGCAAAAATGCTTTGTCTTTCTTATTATTGCTTATGTCTTCTCTTCAACAAAATTGGAGAAAAGGGTAGAACAGGTTCTGCCTGGAAGTGAGGAGGGTGAGAGAGAGAGAAAGGGGGTAGGGGGCAGGAAGGGAGAAATGACTCAAACAATGTATGTACATATGAATATATGAATAGGAGGAAATCTTTGACAGCTACACATCTGACAAGGTATTAAAAATCAGAATATACATAGAGCTAAAAAACTAAATGCCCAAAAACTCTATGCACACTGATACTTGGTTCATTTTTCATTTTGGAATGCAAATTGGTCTGTAATTAATAGTACACTTATATCATCTTTTTATAGATAATACACCTACAAAATGTGTGATGATGTGACAACTGTGTATTAAATCAGTGTAGCTCATAAACAGCAAGCCAAAACAATAAAACCTGAATATTTAGTTTTTCTGTCCTTCAGGAATCTTATGTGTGATATAATAGTCTTAACCAGCAAAATTAAATAAGCAAACTAATTAATCAAAATTAAAATTATTTTTAAATGCTTAATTTTGTCTCAAATCAACATACAAAAGGCTAACAAACCAAAATCTAGTCCTATTTAAGTGTCAATGAATTCAAAAGCATGTGTCTCAGAAAAGTAATGTAAATTAAGTTTGTCTCCCCAGTTAGTATGCCCTTGCCTTGGTGCCTGGAGTCTGAAGTCTGGTCTGATGCATTCTTAGAGACTAGATGCATTCACACAGATACTAGAGAAGGATTATTCAAATATTATTTTTAATGAAGGTGTTTCACTTTCCATTCACATGTTTTTAAATGTTAATTTCCTGCCCATAACACTAGTGATTCTGCTTCAGTAGCCCAAGATTGTAGCCAACAAATCAGCATTGTAACAAACAAATCTGATGTAATCTGTCCAGTAAACAGTATAGATATTCTGCCTGGAGTCTTTTGCCTTTGTTGGCTTGATTATCTCAGCATGCAAGTTTGGGAATATATTACTAAGAACTCTTGATTGATCAGTTGAATGCTAGTTTTTAACTTTGCTAGCCTTATTCACTGCCTTTGAGGTAAGCACCTCCAGTGTTAGTCTTACTTACAAGACTATTTCTGTCCGATATATGTATGCTTCCACTCTGCCATAAAAATTTATTTCTTTACATGTTCATCCATTTAGAATATTTCTCCCTCTAACTTTTTGCTTATCTATAACTTGTGTCAAAGAAAAATTGAAGACAAAAAGGACCAATGAAAATAAAGAAATAAAAGCAATCATTCATTGCATGGTGATTCCCAGAGAATACAATTTCTCTAGAAGCCTTATTAAGAGGAAGCTCTTCATTTTCAATATTTGTCACAGCTTACATTCAATATAGATTTTCATAGTTATCAATTCAGTGCTTAGTTATTGTCCTTCCTTTGTTTAGCATCACAATTTCTGTTACCCTGAAATCTTGCCTTCACACTGGTTTAAGTATGTATTAAAGTCATTTAAAAAATTACAGTGTTGTATCAAATAAAACTTTGCTTACAAAAGAGTATATAGGCCAAATTTATCCTACAGGTAGTAGTGTGCACACCACTAAACAATAACATTGTAATTCACAAAATTTATCAGCTTCAAAACTGAATTACTGAAATGTCACATTCTTGATCAATTTATCTCAAGTTAGCTATTATTTTATTTCCTTACTGAAAGCAATGATCTTACTAGTTCTCTACCGCATGCATTGAATGTGACCTAGTTTTTAATTAGTTGAAATCTTACTTTCAGCCAAATCTGTTGTTTTCTGAATTTTAATTTACTCTAGACACACATTGGTAATCTTTCATGCCTACAGGATATTTACATGTATTTCTATCTACCTTTTTTGTTTATATGTTTTCATTCTTTTGTTTGTTCTTACTTTTATATTTTTTGTTTTAGCTGTGAATTCCTAACACCTATTCTGGCATATAATATTCATTTTTAGTAATTTTTTGAAAATGAATAAAATTATATCATCTATTTTATAGAAAAAATAACACACCTATCAATCTAATAAATTCAAAGAAAACACCCAAGTTAAGGCTGCAATATCTACCTTGCAATTAAGGATGATTCTGAAAGGTTGTTTCATGGGACACATATAATTTTTCACTACACTATATGAATCAAGCTACACCTACTTAATGAAAAAATACACTGCCATAATATGGAAAATCATTTTTAGTACTTCTTAAATTTTCACTAAAGAAAACACCAAGAAAAAATTTGGCATTATCCATTAAATGTCATTAGTTTTAATTATAAAAACTTTATTTTGATACTTTAAAGCCAATGTGGAATATTTACTTTAAGATAATACTAATATGTGATGATAATATAATTATATAGTAATAATCATGCTATATGATAATTTTATTTTTAATTAATATTTAGGATGTCTTTATCAATTACTTTAATGTCTAATAAAATGAATTTTTAAATTTTTTTTTTACTTTGCAATTATTTTAATTTATTATTTATGGTTTCAAAAATCACAGCAAATATTTAAGAATTTATAAAGTACCATATATTTTGATACAATCAATAGTTATTATGTTTTCAGAATATCCTAAATGACTTATATTTTTTCCTACTATTAGAATATGTATTTCAAAAATAGCCAATAAAAAGAGTTCATTAAATACCCGAACATTTCTAGCTGTCTAACTAGGAGGTGTTATTCATAATATGCAATTTTAACTCGATTGTCACTTAGGCTTTATTTCCCAGCATTTAATCATAGAATCATTTTAATCAGACATATATTAAATGGAGCTTATAAAGTGATAACTAACTTGAATCAGTTTCAGATATGTGCTCTTTTAGCAATACATTCATTAATATTTGAAAAGTAGGAGAATTTACATAAATGTAACATATTAATTTCTCCTGAAAATGTTGATGTTCAATATTTTTTCCACATGTAGAATGACAACAATATCTTTGAGCTGCATATGAGCAATTTTTTGGAAAAGGAATTAAGAGAATAAACTTTCTTGTCCACCCAGGTTCCTAGTCCTTTTACTTATATTATCCATTCACACTCACCCACTTATGCTACCTGCTTGTCAGTTGGGTTTACTACCTTTGTAATTTAACAATCTCAGGTGATAAAGTTTTGGACCAGGCAAAATTTTCTAAAACAATGCTATAGGTAATCCTAAAGTTTCTTAAAGCACTAAAAGCTTATGAATCCATAAATATTGATATTTATTAAATTAGAAATTATGGCATGCTCTTGAAGTCTGATATGCCTTTATTTTGCCTAGACAACAAATTCAGAGTCATCTTCCATTCATAAATACAGTACAGAATTTTTCCTTAGACATACAAATTTATTGGAATTCAGTGATGGAGGGAAAGTAAAACATACTGTATGGTGATTGATAATCTTAAAGCAATAGCCCAAGACAACTTCTCAGCCTTCTTTTGTTAAGGAAGCTCTGCTATTCTCAGATATGTACTGTGCTCTGGCCTCAGAGGGAAGCGGTAAATTATGTATGGTCATGAGTATGTGGAGAGTCCTGTATTACTTACAATTTTTCAGACCAGAGGCCTCTAGTAGAAAAGCTGGATGCTTGGTTTTTTACTTTACTCTTGCTTATGATAACAGACATTTGAGACTTTGAGAATCTTAAAAATGTTGACTGAAATCTCTTAGTTAAGAGCATAACAAAATGGGAAAAATACTAAATGCAGACATGCAAAGAAACTAAACTGACCATAATCTCATTAAGTTAAAACACATAGTATAGTAAAGTTGATGGATTTAATTTTATTATTTTCCTCTTTTCTCATATACCATTAAATTTTCTTTAGAATCAGATAAATGTTGCAGGATTAAATTTGTTTGCTGTTGCCAAAAGTGCTATGCAAATCACAGAAATGATTTTTCATAGTTCAGCAGCTAAGAGATTAGAGAAGACAAAGTAAGAGATGATGAAACACTTCTAAAATGTTCTGGGAGTCAATCTAATGAACTTTTTTGTAGTGCTGGGATTTGAACTCAGGGCCTTACACTTGGTAGGCAGAAGTTCTACTAATGAACTTTTTGTCATTCTTTCTCTGCACTTTCTCCCATTTCCTTTCTTCTTTTCCCCCCCTCCCTTCTTTTCCTTCTTCTCTTGCTTTGGTTTTGCCTATTCTTTCCCCTTTTCTTACAGTAATTAACTCTGATGATTCCTATACGACATAATAGTTTCAAGAACTGACAGTGAGACTGTGTCTTACAGGCACATAAAAAATTAGAAATGGCACATTCAAGGCAGGCCACCTGTGGCACATCTCACATGGGATTTGTCACACACAAAAAGATTCTGGTGGGGATCCAGGATCTGTGTCCTCATTTTATCCTTGGCTATTATGAATGGACCAGAATAGATTTTTAAAACTTAACTATAGCATGGCAGTGTCAGTGAATGACTTGGAAACCTGATTTTTTTCCCCAATATTGTTCTCCATTAATTAGACATCTTCTCCAGAATTCGTTTTAAGACTTAAATATACTATGGCAATGTCCAGGGTTAATGAATGACCCAGAAACCTGGTGTTCTACAATATTGTTCACCATTAATGATATATCTTCTCACTACTCTGAGTTACTGTTGCAAGTAAAGAAAGGAGGTAGAAATCTGCTTGTCTCATATGTTTCCAGGAAAGAAAGAATGATAGTAAATTTAAATAGGGCATTGATCAATTCAACAACTAAGTTTCAATTTGCACTTTAGGAAAGAATTTACTACTTTCATCACAATTGTCCTATAAATTAAGAAATAAATATTCATAACTTGAAAGAATATGAACTTTCTTTGAGCTATCCTAAAAAATAGAATAGTTATCATCCATAAGTCTATATGATATAAGATTATGGATAACAGAAAAACATAGGAGTAATATAGGAAAATATTCCATGATACAGGTGAAAACATACCTAGCATGACAGCAAATTTGTTACTGCTTACTTAATAGTAGTTAAAATTTGAGTATAAATACTTATTGCTACTTAAAATTTGACTCAGTATCCAAATATTCTGCTCTTGAAGTTTGCCTAATATTGAAAGATAGCAACCTTGATTATGTAGGAATTTATAGTTGATCCTATTCTAACCTAAACAAATGTGTACAATTAATGAAAGGCATTAATAGTGACTTGACATATAGATAATTAGGATGTAATTATGTTTGAACAATTATCTTCAGATCATTGTTTTTGAAACACAAACAGCATACTATATTTAACATTCATAGATGAATATTTCAAGTTGAAGTAAAATTTTCTTTATAGTCTCTGAAATGAAGTCCCAGATGTTGTTCTATAAATCATTTTAAATGTGATTTTTACATATTAAAAATAAAAGCTAGTTTTACTTTCATGAATTTCAAAGCATAAAAATGAATCAATGTTATATTGAATTTTATTTGTTAATATGGTTATTTATAATGATTAAAAGTATATGATCTAAATTTGCTTTTTATTTCTCATTAAGATGAGATTCACATAAAATTAGCCATTTTAAAGTTAATAATTTAGTGGTACTTATTATACCACAAATTATACCACCACAACATCTATCTGGTTCTGTTTTACACTAAGTTATATCCCTTCTAAAATTCATATTTTGCAAATACAAACCCAGTGTTTCTGTATTTAGAGGCACAGCCTATAAGGTGGTAGCTAAGGATAAATAAGAGCATGAGGGAGGATCTAGCCCTTAATAGGATTGATATCCTTTTAAGAAAATGAAGCTTTAGCAGTTAGTGTGCTTTGGGAAAAGCCACAAGACAGCCATCTACATGCCAAAGAGATCTAACTACCTTAGGAAAAATTAACCTTTACTAGCACCATCATCTTGCATTGCCAGTCTCCAAACATGTGAGAAAATAATATTTTGTTGTCTAAACAAACCTCTTGTGGTTTGTTACGACAGCCTTGGAAGGTTAATACAATTCCAAATACTTAATTCCATCAAGAGAGGTTTCCCCCATTAAGTCACATTTTCACCTATTAAATAGTGACTCCTCATGCATTCTTCTTGCCATCACTGGACACCACTGATCTGCTTTGTACCTTTGTGAACTAACCTCTTCTGAGTATTTCACACTGTGCAAAATATTATATCTGCCCTTTTGTGTCTGGCTTCTTTCACTTATAATGTTTTTAATGTTCATCCATGTTGCACATATGAGTAATTTTCTTAAATTGTACTGTATCCCCTAAAATAATATGTCAAAGTTTTTATCACTGTTACCTCAGACTATGTCCTTATTTTCAAATAGTATCATTATAGATACAATTAGTTAGGCTAAGGTTATACTGAAATAGGGTTTGTTCTTAATAAATATAAATAATGTCCTTATAGGAGAACCTTGCAAAACCATAGGAAAAGAATGACATGTTGTGACAGAAAATGATGGGGATTATACATCTGTAAGATAAGGAGCAACAAGGATTATTGACAATAATGGAAACTGAGAGAAAGTCAAGGAACAGATGTGCCCCCAAAGATTTCAAGAGCACATGACCCTAAAGACATGTTGATGTTACACTTCTAAATTTTAGGATGATTACAGAATAATTCCTTTTGTAGTAGGCCACCTAAATTATGGTACTTTGTTACAGGAGCCCTAAGAAAGTAGTACAGGTTTTGGTGCTGGAAAGTAGAATGTTGCTATAGGAAATACCTGAAAATCTGGAAGGGGGTTTGGAACTGGTCATGAATGGTAGGTGGAAGAGAATCAAAGCACAGGATAGAAAAAGCCAACATTTCCTTGAAAAGAATACTTGTAGAAATAGGATATCAAAGTGGATTATTGCAACATCTCAGAAAGAAAAAAAAGATTGTATAGAAAATATATCTTGTTGGAAAACACATATATCACAATGAAGAAAAGATTGCTTAGAAAAAAATTTAAAAATTTTCTAATGAGCTTTCATGTAGAAACTAAGAATATGTTACCAGAAACTGGAAAAAATGATCCTTTTTATGAAAGAGGGCTTGGGTGGATTTTCATCTCCTATTTTGTGAAAAATCAATCTTGTAATTGATGAACTTGGAGCTACATCTGAGGATATGTTGTTACCAAGCAAAGAATAGAGGACATAGCTTGATTGTTCTTTGCTGCTTATAGTAAAAACATATGAGTGGAAAGAAATTAATTGATGAAAAAACTGTAGAGCAAAACAGAACTAGCACTTGATAATTTGATAAATGACCAACCCATACAGATGGCTTCTTTTTGAGATGGGACCAAAGGTACATAATTTGCAAATACTTTTTTCCAGCATTTACATTTTCTTTTCATTATCACGATACTGTCATTTGATTTATATTTTGAAATGGTTTTAAGTTTTGTTGAAGATAATTTTATTTAGTTAGGGTTTTTTTGGTGGCTTTATGCTTTTGTGTAAAGAAAAAAATGTACTACCTAATCCAAAATAAAATATTTTTATTTTTCAATGGTTTTATGGATTTAGCCCCTACATTTAGGTCATTGATTCATTTTGAGTCACTTATTATATGTTGTGAATTGATAGTCAACTTCTTTTTACCTATGATAATCCAATTGAAGTACCATTGTCTTTGAAGAAACCACTCTTTCTCTTATTAAATAGATGTTATACACTTGCTGAAAATCAATTTCCCATAGGTATATAGATTTATTTCTAGACTTTCGCTTTTATTCTATTGATCAATGTGTCCGTTTTTATGCTAGTGAGCACTTTTCTGATTACAGCAGACTTGCAGTAAAGTTTGAGATCTAACAGAATGAGTCATACAACTTTTCTTGCTCAATATAGTTTTAACTTTTTAGAATCCTTGTAACACCACATTAATTTGATGACTCAATTTTCCATTTCTTGAAAAAAGGACATTAAAATTTTGGTAAGGACCACATTAAATTTGTAGATTGCTCTAAGTAGTATTGCCATTTTATCAATATAAAATCTACTAATGAATGAATGAACAATGACTTTCCACTAATATCATCTGTCAGCAATATGCAAGTCTTTTATCTCATTGGTTGAACTTATTCCTATAAACTTATGTACTTTTGGATGCTATTGAAAATAGGATTTTCTTTCATTTTGCTTCTGGAATATAGTTATTGCTGGTATACAGGAACAAAAAATTTGTGTGTTTATCTACTTAAAATGCTTCTGAACATTTATTAACTCTATTTTAATGGCAAGTTAATGATTTATAATTTTTAGGATCATGTTATCTACCAAGAAAGACAGTTTTACCTCCTGTTTGCCCTGTATTTTTTTTCTTGTTATATTACTCAAGCATGATTTCTAGCTCAATACTAACTAGTAATATTTAATATTTAACATGAAAGTAAGCATCTTTTTATTTTCTTAATCTTACAGTAAAAGCACTTTGTTTTTCAGCATTGAGTGTCATGTTAACTCTATAGTTTTCATGTGGATTGAGAATTACTTTCTTTTATTTGTAGTTTTCTGAGTTGTTCTATCATGAAAGTCCTTTTATTTGTTTGCTTTTCCAATTTGTATACTTTCTTATTTATGTAGTTTTAATTGTAGCAATTTTTGTGTTTCTATTTGCTAATTTTATTTAGTATGTATCGTATGTCTGTGTACAATATTTCAAAATATTTATAATCTTTTTTAGTTCCATATGTTAATGGTAAATTCCTCAGTTTCATTTCTGATTTTAGTTAATTAGCATATCTATTTTATTCCATAGTCAATCTATCTAAATATTTGGCAATTTTGTTCTGTTCAAATGTAACATTTTTTGTAGTGTTGGGGGTGCTTGCATATGTTAGGCAAGCACTCTAACACTGAGCTACATTCACAATCAGAAAAAAACAACTTTTGATTTTACTGATTATCACATTATTTCCTCTGTTGTCTTTGTGAAATGCTTTTATTACATTAGTGGAGGTGACAGTATTTTTCTTTATTTTCCTTTTTCTGTCAGTGTGGTGTATATCTTTAAGTTCTATCTGGGATGGAGAGAAACTTTTACACCCTTAACCAAAAACTGTCCTGTTTTGTTACAGTAAGCCATCCTTTTCAACCAGGCATGAAGCATCAAGTGAGAAACATGTAGAGTGGCAAAGGAAGACAGAAACACCTACATAGCCAGCCTGATTATCCAAATAAACCTTACTGATCAACGAGGTTCCAGATCACCCTCACATTCTTGATTGACTACTATTTTATGTTGAACCACATTGCATTCTTTCTTAAAATTATTTTATTGTTGTGCTGTATAGGAGTACAGTGTGGCATTTTCAAAGGTTCTTGTATCAAATGAACCACGTTGCATTCTTGTGATAAATCCCATTGATCATTGATCATGGTAGACAGTTCTTTTCAGGCAAGCTACATGAGAGAAAGTTTGGGATTCATAGAATACTAATACATCTCAGATTAACCATGCTTTGGCTCAGGAACCAACTTTACCTGGCAGGGAAGTGACCATGTGCCTCCTTACTCATTAATTATTGGATGGAAATCACCTAGTTCTTCCCTTCCCATAGATTAGATCTTAAGTTTTAAAAATACCTGTGAATGAAATTTTGTTATTTGCCAAGTTAATGGATGGAACTGGAGAACATGATCTTAAGCGAAGTTAACCATCATCAGAAGGTCAAAAATTGCACGTTCTCTCTCACATGCGGATTATAGACTAAAAACAAGTGCAGTAATCTTATTGGACATGTGCCACACACTAAGGGGAGAACATACAAGGGAGCAGTAGGGAAAGGGAAGGAAACCTATAACTTGAATGTGGTTGATATGCTCACTTTAGAAAAGCAAATATAGTAATCTTAAACTGGCAAAGGGCACATGGGAAGGGAACTAGAAAATAGTGAAAAGGTCTGGTAGAGATGAACCAATGTGAGTTGTAATACAAGCAGATGGAAGCAAGGCTAGGAATCTCTCTGTATAGCTATTTTTACCTCAAATTAGCAAAAATGATGAGTCTTTCTTATTGTCTCCTATGCTTTCTCTTCAACAAAATTCTAGAACAAGAGGTGGAACAGTTTCTGCCTGGAAGCATGGCAGGGGTGGTACAAACAATGTATACAGATGTGAGTAAATGTAGAAACAATGAAATAAAAATGAATAAATAAAAGTACCTGAGAAGAGAACCTCACTCTTTTTGCCAGCAGAGTGCCCACCTCTGCCCATATACCTGTGCCCACCATGCTCTCCTTTGTATTTCCTTTCCCTAAATTTCAATAAACTCCATTTACACACATGTGTCCTGAGCTGGATTCTTTCTGCAGGACACAAAGAATTTGGAAGTCATCTAATCACAGACTGCACCAGTGCCATTAACACTTTTAGTATCATATTATTTTCAACTTGCTAGCGTTTTGTGATGGTTTTTGTCCTACCTTTATAGTAATAGAGTATTGTTCTGTTTGCTTCTTAGAATGCATTAGAAAGAGTACTCTGCCCTTCTATTATTTGGGAAAGTTTGAAAATAATTGATGTTAATCGTTCTTTAAATATTTGGTAGAACTCACTAATATAGCAACCTGGTCTTAGACATCATTTGGAGGAGAGTTTCTTTTTTAAATGTGTTCAATCTCTTTACCTACTATATAACTGCTCCATATTTTATTTTTCTACAGTCAATTTTAATTTTGGTAATTTTTATATTTACAAACACTTGCTAATTTCATTTAGATTACTTAACTTGTTGTTCTAAAAGAAGTTAAAATCCTCATAGTCTTTTTCTTTCTGTAAGGTCGGTTAGCAATTTCCTCAGTTTCATTTCCGATTTTAGTTATTTGTGACTTCTCTGATTTTTTCTAGCTGTTTGTCAATTTTATTGACTTTTTGAGATAGCAACTTTTGACCTCATTATCTTTATTCTTTTTCTCTACTCTTAATTTTTTATGTTATCCCTTCTGCTAGTTTTGCATTCTCTTTGCTCTCCTTTCTCTTGCTCTTTCTTCCTTTATAATGTAGGCATTTGCAGTTATAAACTTACCTCTATTCACAGTCTTTTGCATTATATAAGTGTCAAGATATTGTGCTTTCATTTATACTATTATAAAACTTTTCTTGGAGTTTCTAGTAGACCAATTTGTTAAGAGTGTGTTGCTAAATTTACAATATTTGTGGGTCTTTTTTCTTTTGTTATTGATTTCTAGCTTCATTCATTTGTGGTTATAGAATCCACTTTGGATGATTTCAATCCTTTATTTTAATGAGAGCTTTTTGAGTCTTAACAAATGGTTTATCCTGATAAAATTTCTATGTTTATTTGAGAAGAATATGTATTCTTCAGTTGTTGGGTTGATTGTTCTATATATGTCTACTTTGGTTAAGTAGTAATTGTTCTACTAGTTTCTATCTCTTTAATTATATTTGGTCTATAAGTCTTATGATTCTGACTTAAATTGTATTTGGTTACTCTTTGCATGGAATATTTTTTCTCTTTTCACTTTCAACTTAAGAGTTGTCACTCCATATCCATGGGCATTTGTTCTAGGAGCTCCCAAAGGTTAGAAAATACTTGAATGCATAAGTGCCTTGTATGTGTGTGTGTGTGTACATATGTATTTATATTTAATTATTACTAATTCTTTCCTTGTCCCTTGTCTCTACTCTTGGAACACCCATTACTTATGTGTTAGAATGTTGATGGTCTCTGAACCTCTTTTTTATTTTTCTTTACCATTTTATTTTTTAGTTCTTAAATTGATTAGTTTCAGTTGATCTGGCTTCAAGTTTACTGGTTCTTTCTTCTACCTACTCAAATTCATGGCAGAAACACTCTAGCAAGTGTTGTCAGTTCATTTCTTCAGTTCTGGAATTTCTACTTGTTTCCTTTATGTGTCTTCTCTCTGTTGATATTCCTTTACTGATCATACATTATTTTCATTTCATTCTTCCCTTTGATCAGATTTGGAACAGTTGCTTTAAAGTCAAAAAATATACCAATATCTATGCTTTTTTAGCAGATAACATCTGTGGACTTGTTACCAGAGGATGGATGAGGGCCTCCCACAGCTTCCAGTTTCCACAAAAAATCACAGGCCCTTGAGATCCACAAACATGAAAAGCATTTCAAGATCTTATAATAAGGTGTCTCACAAGGTGAAAGTTTAAGCAAGGATTTATTTTATTATAACAAGATAAAGTATAGAGTGGGGGGAGAGGGAACAGAGAGAAACATTTCCTGTTCCCCACGCAAGAAATGGGAGCAAAGACTCCCATCTCTTTGCATATACTGAAGGGCTGAGGGAACATAAGTGGTCAAAAATAATGGGTCTAGGTTGCCAAGATGGATGTTAAAACAGGGAGGGGTCATCCTGGCAAACCTTAATCACAGAGACAATACATGGACTTTAGAACTTCCCTTTGCTAGACATTATTATTCTCCACCCATCTAAGGATGTTTGTTAACATCTCAAAGAGGAAAGCAGAAGCAGGTAGCTTCTCTGTGTCTCCCTGATCCTGTAATTTAGCATCTAGAAGCAGATGAAAGGGGGCAAACTGCTCTGGGTCTTCCGCCTTCACTTCCTTGTTCCAGTGTCAGAGTCTGGCCATTTAAATATTTATTAAAATAATTTCCCTGTCTTCTAATTTTTTTCTTCTGCCTCAGACTTATTCTGTGAATGAGCTGAAATTTTCATTTATATAAATGTTTTAT
Source organism: Castor canadensis (assembly GCF_047511655.1). Taxonomy (NCBI): domain Eukaryota; kingdom Metazoa; phylum Chordata; class Mammalia; order Rodentia; family Castoridae; genus Castor; species Castor canadensis. The sequence continues at coordinate 88,359,011 of NC_133391.1, read as the reverse complement.
AAATTTTGCTGCATAATGAGAATTTTGAACATTATCATATGGCAACTCAGGAGAATGGATTGTTTGTACTGTAAGATCTCTGTTCATTTAACTTGTGTTCAGCTACTGTTTTAGTATTTCCTTAAATACTGGGATTAGGAGAGAGAGAGAGGAGAGGGAGGGAGAAGAAAAGAGAAAGAAGGAAAGAAAGAAATAGTGAAAAAAGAGGCATCATCAGGATTAAAAATATGCGAACCAGAATGAACCAAGGGAATTCTCATTCATCATTAATGGAAATGTAAAATGGTATCATCACTTTGGAAAGAAATTTGGCAATTTCTTGGGTATTTACAAAAATACGTTGAAAACTTAGGTCCACACAAAAAGAAAGCCCATATATTTACAGAACATTTGTTTATAGCTGCCAAAATTTGGAGGAAACCAATTTGTCCTACAACAGGCAAAATCGTAAGTAAACTACAGCATACAGTCAGTGGAATATAATTTAGCGCTAAAAGGAAATGAGCCATTGAGCCAGGAAACGATGTGAAGAAGCTTAAATGCATATTACTAAGTGAAAGAAGCCAATCTGAAAAGCCAGTCATACCATATGATGGCAACAATTTAACATTTGAGAAAAGGTAAAACTATAGAGATAGTAAAAAAAAAAACATCAGTAGTTGGAACAGGGACAGAGGGATGAACAGATGAAGTGCAGAAGATTTTTAAGGCAGCAAAAGTATTCCGTATGAGATTGTAGTAATCAATTGTGTCATATATTCATACAAACTTACAGAATGTATACCAAGAGTGAACCCTAATGTAAACTATGAACTTGGGTGATACAGTGTTATCAATTGTCACAAATGTGCTACTCTGACTCAGAGAGGAGTGCTGATGGTAGGGGAAGCTCTGCATTCAGGGGAGCAGGGGACATATGGGAACTCTCTGTATTTTCTAATTAACTTTTCTTTGAATCTTAAACTTCCCTAAAAATATAGACTACTTAAAAAGAAAAAAAATAAAGAATATCTGCAGTTATATTTTCATATCTGTGTTTAATCAAATACTCCATTTTAGTTATTTCATGAGTTCTTTCCACATACCTGCCCTTTATCTGTATTCCACTTCTTTGGATCTCAACCCATTGAATAAATAATGGAAGATTAGTAGTTAAAGGGGGAATGTTGATGTAGGGTATTTATTTATAAATTATGATATTTAGTTAATTATAAATCTGCTTTGTTCCCTACACAAAATCAAGCAAGCAAGCAAGAATAACATAAAGAACTAGGTAATGATAGCTTAGTGTGAAAAGTTTTAGAATTTGGAAGAAAGTAAATGCTCTGTGGTTCTAAAGTATAAATTGATAGGAACATTGATAATAATAATTGTTTTAAAATAAATATAAAGCACATTATATAAAAATTGAACTTTAACTTACTATATAATACTTTATAACTTATTTCTATAAGATTATGACTATGTACATAGAGATAAATAACACACTATTATCATATTTTAGTTGATTTATTATAAATAGCTTACCTTAATATACTATTCCAAATTTTATGTGGCAGCACTTGTCAAATAGTAATATGCAAATTAAGAAAAAAGAAATACTTTCTCTGATTTTACATATGAGTAATGTCATATGATTTGAGAGTAGATAGTGGTTACCACAAGCTGGGGAGAACAGGGGCAAAGAGGATGGGGAATGGTTGATCAATGAGTACTGACAATAGTTGAACAATAGCAAGAAGTGCTGATGATGCTCTGGCGCAGTAGTAGAGTAGTAGAGATAATAATGCATGTGTACTTGATCAAGGGATAAGAAAGGATTTTAAAAGCTTTCACCATAAAGAAAGAACAGATTCTTGAGGAGACAGACATATTTAACTGGATTTATGCATTACATAATCTACATACATATTGAAGTTTCACATGGCAGCACATTAGTATGTATATATCATATTTTATGTATTAATTGAAGCAAAAAATGAAACACTTTTTAGCAACAGGTAAGGAATATGATTGTAGAAGTATAGGTTACTCATTATCCCTTATTGAGATAAATTACAAATTACACATACATTGAAATTCAACATTCTCAAATTCTGTTAGAGATTCATGTAACTAACCCATGACTACAACACAACAATTTCATCACCTTCAGTGTTCCTTCTGGCTTGCTTAAGTCAATCTCTTACCTCATTTACTGCTTAAATTGTCATTATTCCTGTTCTATATCTTAGTTAATATGAAACAAAATTCAAAAAATAATCTTTCCTATTAGGAATCTTTCCATCACTCCACATAATGCTTTTAAGAGGTACCAAACAGTTGTGTGGATCAGTAGTTCATTCTTCTATGCAGTATACTAATTTTTTTCATTCTGTTCTTAATGGGTATTTGAATTTCTACCCAATCTGGGGTTTTATGAATAAGGTCACAACAATCATTCATTTTAAATCCTTTTATGGATAATAAGTTTTCATTTACCTTTGATAAATACTTAGGATTGAAATGGCTATGTGACAGGTATGTGGGTGAGTATTGATTTAAAACACAGGCAGGTTCTTTTTAAAACTAAATACAGCATTGTACATAACTTAGGAGCAATGCATGAGACACCTGCCAATATTTGCTGTTGTTATCCATTAAAATACTTGCATTGTATTATATTATGTTATTTACTTATTGAGCAACTTTTTACATAATTCGTCATTTCTGTTATCTCTGTTGTGGGTCTGTTTATATATTATATGCACATTTTAGTACATTTGAAAATGTCCTTATGTAAATCATGTGTATAAACTGTTCATATATATGGATATATATTTAAAGATATCATGTTAAATATTTTCTCTCAATTTGTGTACATCTAGAATTCTTTACTTTCATTAAAATGAGTAGAAATTTTGATCTTGTGTTTTCTGGTTTTCTAATATCTTTCAACCAAAACTTGTGAAATTTTTCTATTGTGCTTTAGTCTAAGTTTTATATATTTGCCTTTAAATTTAGATCAATGATCCATCCTGAATTAAATTTAAGCTATGAGGAAAATATTGAGATTTTCTATGCATTTGTCAATATTCACAGCCTCACTAGTTCAACAAAAGTTAATAGAATTTTCGTTGGGTACTTCTTAAACATTTTTATCAATTATACTTTAAAATACAAATATGGATAAATTACTGAAAACTTTATGTTGTTATATTTAGATATCTCCATATAGCACACTCCATAATAAATCTTAAAATAAGATTACCAAAATGTTGCAAATCTATTTTTTCTTTTTAATTATTGTGAGTTTGTTACCTTTATTTTCATTCTTCTGGGTCCTTTGCATTTCCATTTAAGTTTTAGAATAAATGCATCAATGTTGATTATAAAAATGTTTATTTGGTTATTTGTACTATTTTTTTTTAGGATTGCAAAACTGTATTTGTTGACTTGTAAATAGGTGTGGAGTACATTGTTAGATGAAAACATAAGTTACAGAACAATATGAATAGCACAGTGCCATTTTTTTCCAGTAATAAAATAATTATATGAAAGTTTTGTTCAAGTGGTACTGCCAACACAAACAAACAAAAAAAACTCACTGCTCTTCCCGGGCTTGGTGTCTCACTCTTGTAATCCGAGCTACTTGGCAGGCAGAGCTCAGTAGGATGGATTTTGAGGCCAGTCCAGGCAAAAACTTAGTGAAACCCCATCTCAGCCAATGAGCTGCCATGGTAAGTGCATTCCTGTCATCCCAGCTAGGAGGGAGGTGCAGGTAGGCAGACCAAGGTGTGAATCCGGCTCCAGGGAAAAGTGGAAAGCCTATCTGAAAAATAACTAAAGCAGGAAAAAATAAAGGCTGAGGGTATGGCTCCAGTGTTAGAGATCTGGAGTTCAAACCCCAGTATAGCCCCAAAAATGTCAGCTGGCACTGGACAGGTGGCACATGCCTGCAATCACAGCACTTGGGAGGTGGGGCAGGAGGATCATGAATTCAAGGTCACCCTGAAATACAGAGGGAGGCCCTGTCTCAGAAAAACAAGAAAAACTCAGCATGGGTGAGCTACCAAAGGCTGACAACTTCTCTCAGGGAGGAGCATGAAAAGTAACTCTTCTTGTTAACGCTACTACGCGTTTTCTGAGTTTGTCCTAATAAGCATACATTATTTATGTAATAAGAGGTTTTTTGTTTTGCAGTGCTGGGATTTGAACTCATAGTCTTGTGTTTCCTAGGTAGATGCTCTTCTTTTTGAGTCATATCCCCAGCCCTTTTTACTCTAATTGTTTTGGAGATGGGGTCTTGCTCTTTGCCAGGCCAGTCTGGACTGTGATCCTCCGATTTTACACTTTCTGAAGAGACTGGAATGACAAGGACAGGCCACCACACCCAGCCCTTGGTTGAGATGGGGTCTCCAGAACTATTTGCCCTGCCTAGCCTTGAACCCAAATCCTCCCCATCTCAACTTCACAAATAGATAGGATTGCAGGTGTGAGGCTCCAGTGCCTGGATAAAAATTTTAAAGTGCAAATTTTATATTCCTTTTTTTGAGGCAGGGATGTCTATGCAGCCCAGGTTGGCCTCAAACTCCCTGTCCTTCTGCCTCAGCCACATGAGTGCTGGAATTATAGGTATATGGCATCATACTAGATTGTTTTCTCTTTCATATTTACATATTCTCTAATTTTTCTATAAGGAATAGCCTTTTTTTTCAGTTAAGAAAAGTTTACTATTAGTTGGATACAGTTGCTCACAGCTGTAATACCAGCTACTCAGGAGGTAGAAATCTGGACGACTGTAGTTCAAGGCCAGCCCAGGCAAAATGTTCTTGAGATCCCATCTCAACCAATAATTTGGGTGTGGTTGTCTTACGGCAACAAGAGAGGTATAACCAGGAGGATGTGAGACCCTACTTGAAAAATAAGTGAAGCAAAAAGGCCTGAGGGCATGGCTCAAGTGACAGAGTGCCTGACTTCAAAGCCCAGTACCATACATACATGGTTGAGACGTGGCTCAAGCAGTAAAGTGCCTGCCTCACAAGCATGAAGCCCTGAGTTTAAACCCCAGTACCTATGCTACCTACATGCTACATGCTGGTGCCTCACACCTGTAATCCTAGTTACTTGGGAGGCTGAGATTGGGAGCATCATGATTTGAGGTCAGCTCAAGTTTGTGAAACTCCATCTCCAAAATTACCTGAGCAAAATGGACTGGGGGTCCATTTTTTTCAAACAAAACAAAACAAAAACTTGTGAATTATTGTATAACCTGGGGTTCTTTGGTTGCAAGCAACAGAAACCAGCTGGGTGCCAGTGGCTCACACCTGTAATCCTAGCTACTCAGGAGGCAGAGATCAGGAGGATTGTGGTTCAAAGCCAGCTTGGGCAAATAGTTTGTGAGACCCCATCTTGAAAAACCCTTCACAAAAATAGGACTGGTAGAGTGGCTCAAGGTGAAGGCCCCAAGGTCAAGCCCCAGAATCAAAAAAAAAAAACCCAAAAATACTCCACAGAAACCAGCCCTGGAGCAGGAAAGATACCTGGCAGGCTGTGTGGGAGATGGACTTCTTGCCCTAGGAAATGTGTGGTGATTTTGGACAAGTGACTTAACTGCTCTGGGCTTCAGTTCCTGTACACATAAAATGGAGAAACTGATGCAGTATATCTCACAGGAGTGCTGTGAGGGTTAAATTAATTAATGCATGCAAAACAGTTGAAACAGAGCGAGGCACAGTTAGTGTTACATATGTTATCTCTTGGCATTTGGAACTGAGGAACTGAGTGGCCAACTCAGGATTTGAATCCAAGTTCATCTGAAACCCAACTTGAGCTCCTCACATGACAGCCCTATGTGACAACGCTACTGAGCCAGGATTTGTCCTCTTTTCTCTTGGGTGCTAATGAAAACCAGGGCTCTCCTTTTTCCAGCCCACCAGCACATCCTTCCTTGTGTAGCCTCCTAGAGCTTTGGTTTTAGGGACAAAAATTTGCCAAGCCAATCTATTACTTTCAGAAGACCACTTTCTGCCTACACCTTGCAAAGGCTTTTGCTTCACCAGTATACTTCTTTTTTGTTTGTTTTGTTTTGTTTTTGTGGTACTGGGGTTTGAACTCAGGGCCTATACCTTGAGCCACTCCAGGAGCCCTTTTTTGAAGGGTTTTTTGAGATAGGGTCTCGTGAACCATTTGCCCAGGCTGGCTTCTAACAGAGATCCTCCTGTTCTCTGCCTCCTGAGTAGCCAGGATCACAGGCGGGAGCCACAGGCACCCAGTTTCAATGGTGTACTTTGTTTGCCTTGGGTAATGTCATTCTTGTTAGTTTAGAACACACTTGTCCCTGGTCTTTGGTCTTGGCATGTGATAGCTGTATTTGGGATGTAACATGCTTCAGGCAATGTCTGCCTCGTCATTAGGCATTATTAGCCTTTTTGACATTTGATGAAAGACTATTAGGTCAAGAGGGTGGGGACATAAAAGACATGCTTAGCAAATGTGATACCATGGCTTCAATCCCCAGCATCATAAAAAATAAGCAAAGTACCAGGTCAATACCTGAAAGAGGAATGCAATTTTCTGAAAAGTGTGTATTGGTCATTCTTGGTTTGGATTTTTTGCAGGTAGTACTGAGGTTTGTACTCAGGGCCTCATGCTTGCTAAGCTGTGCTGTATCTCTTGAGCTATGTCCCCAGCCCCTTGGCTCAAGCGTTAGAATTCCTGCTTTGCAAGTGCAAAGCCCTGAGTTCAACCCCAGTTTCACCAGGGAGAGAGAGATAGAGATAGATAGTTAGAGAGAGAGAGAGAGAGGTATAGGTGGGATAACAGTTACATGCCAACAGGCTAGCTTCTATTGGTTGAGATGGGGTTTCACAAACTGTTTACCTGGACTAGCCTGAAGCTGGGATCCTCCTAATCTCCACCTCCCAAGTAGCTAGGATCCTGGTGTGAGCCACTGCACCTGGTTGGGTTTTGGTTTTTAATTTTCTGAATATTTTGTTTTGACATTTTAAAAAAGCTTGCTGGAGGTGCAGAGAAGAGAAGTCACAGGAAGGGAGAAGACCTCAGAACTGAATAGCCAGTTCTTGGGTGGGTTGTTGTCATGTGAATACTGAGACCGGGATGACTGGTAGAGAGGAGTACAGGAACCAGATGCCAAAATGCAGTAGATGGAGGCAGTGGGGAGGGGACAACAGACACACAGCTGAGTGACTTTGCTCCTTGACTCCAGTTTCACTTTCCCTACTAAGTAAGATCTTCACTTGGTTGTCTATAGATATCTTTGAATTTAAAATGTGACTAACTAGCAGGGTGCTGGTGGCTCTCAACTGTAATCCTAGCTATTCAGAAGAAGAGATCAGGAGGACTGTGTTTCAAAGCCAATCCAGACAAATAGTTTGTGAGACCCTAACTTGAAAAACCCCATCACAAAAGTGGGCTGGTGGAATAGCTTAAGGTGTAGGCCCTGAGTTCAAATCCCAGTAGCACAAAAAAAAACCTCGTGTTGGGTGGAAGAAGTCAGACACAATAAGTATCATATTGTATGATCCCGCCTATACGAAATATCCAGAATATGGAAGTCCATAGTAAGCTTTGGCCACCCTGAAGCCTACTGGATTTGATGTGTTTAAGTACTTGTCACCTTCTCAATCTTACCCTTGGACCCTCAGGCCTTAGGCTTCTGGTTGAAGTGGCCTCCCCTCTGGGCAAACCTCTTAAGGTCTCCGGCAGAGCCCCAGAGCTGGATATGTGACCTGAACACCATCTCTCCCTTGCTCTGCTCTGCAGAGCAGCCAACCAGCCATAGCCCTGGCCTTCACACTCCACAGGGCAGATCAAAACCCCATTCATCTGAATCATATCTCAGGCTCCCTGGAGCCAAATGGAAGGGCCTTTGTCCAGGCTAGAGCTGGAGGAAAAGCCTCCCTCACCTCCCCGGTCCTCTGGTGCAATAGGCAGCTTGGCAGTGCTGTCTCCAAGCATCTTCTTTAAGCTCTGGAATTTTCAATCTCAACCCTTTTATACTCTTGAATGGCTGAAAGGCCAAGGGTAAGAAAACCAGGTTTTTTTCTTTATTTCTTCCTTCCTTCCTTCCTTCCTTCCTTTCTTCCCCCTTTCCTATTTAATAAACTTTATTTTTATGGTACTGGGCTTGAACACAGGACTGCCCATTTGTTAGACAAGGGCTCTTCTTTCTTTTGTATTTTTTTATTCATATGTGCATACAAGGTTTGGGTCATTTCTCCTCCCTCTCCCAATCCTCCCCTTACCTCTCACCACACCCCCTCCCTCTCCCCTTACCCCCTTGATACCTGGCAGAAACTAATTTGCCCTTATCTCTAATTTTGTTGAAGAGAGAGTATAAGCAATAATAGGAAGGAAAAATGTTTTTTGCTAGTTGAGAAAAGGATAGCTATACAGGGAGTTGACTCACATTGATTTCCTGTGCATGTGTATTACTTTCTAGTTTAATTCTTCTTGATCTAACCTTTTCTCTAGTTCCTGGTCCCCTTTTCCTATTGACCTCAATTGCTTTTAAGGTATCTACTTTAGTTTCTCTGCATTGAGGGCAACAAATGTTATCTAGTTTTTTAGGTGTCTTACCTATCCTCATATCTCCCTTGTGTGCTCTCGCTTTTATCTTGTGATCAAAGTCCAATCACCTTGCTGTGTTTGCCCTTGATCTAATGTCTGCATATGAGAGAAAACATATGATTTTTTGGTCTTTTGGGCCAGGCTAACCTCACTCAGAATGATGTTCTCCAATTCCATCCATTTACCAGTGAATGATAGCATTTTGTTCTTCTCCATGGCTGCATAAAATTCCATTGTGTATAGATACCACATTTTTTTGATCCATTTGTCAGTAGTGGGCATCTTGGCTGTTTCCATAACTTGGCTATTGTGAATAGTGCCGCAATAAACATGGGTGTTCAGGTGCCTCTGGAGTAACCTGTGTCACAGTCCTTTGGGTATATCCCCAAGTGTGGTAATGCTGGATCATGTGGTAGATCAATGTTTAGCTTTTTTAAGTAGCCTCCAAATTATTTCCAGAGTGGTTGTACTAGTTTACATTCTGACCAGCAGTGTAAGAGGGTTCCTTTTTCCCCAGATCCTCACCAGCACCTGTTGTTAGTGGTGTTGCTCATGATGGCTATTCTAAGAGAGGTGAGGTGGAATCTTAGTGTAGTTTTAATTTGCATTTCTTTTATTGCTAGAGATGTTGAGCATTTTTTCATTTGTTTTTTGAGCATCTGAATTTCTTCTTTTGAGAAATTTCTGTTTAGTTCCTTGCCCATTTCTTTATTGGTTCATTAATTTTGGGAGAATTTAGTTTTTTAAGCTCCCTATATATTCTGGTTATCAGTCCTTTCTCTCATGTGCAGCTGGCAAATATTTTCTCCCACTCTGTCGGTATTATCTTCAGTTTAGAGACCATTTCTTTTGTTGAGCAGAAGCTTTTTAGTTTTATGAAGTCCTGTTTATCTATGCTGTCTCTTAGTTGCTGTGCTGCTGGGGTTTCGTTGAGAAAGTTCTTACCTATACCTACTAACTCCAGAGTATTTCTTACTCTTTCCTGTATCAACTTTAGAGTTTGTGGTCTGATATTAAGATCCTTGATTCATTTTGAGTTAATATTGGTATAGGGTGATACATATGGATCTAGTTTCAGTTTTTTGCAGATTGCTAACCAGTTTTCCCAGCAGTTTTTGTTGAAGAGGCTGTCTTTTCTCCATTGTATATTTTTAGCGCTTTTGTCAAAGACAAGTTGTTTATAGTTGTGTGGCTTCATATCTGGGTCCGTATTCTGTTCCACTGGTCTTCATGTCTGTTTTTGTGCCAGTACCATGCTGTTTTTATTGTTATTGCTTTGTAATATAGTTTGAAGTTGGGTATCATGATACCTCCAGCATTGTTCTTTTGACTGAGTATTGTCTAGGCTATTTGTGCCTCTTGTGTTTCCATCTAAGTTTAACAATAGATTTTTCAATCTCTTTAATGAATGTCACTGGAATTTTGATGGGAATTGCATTAAACATGTAGATTACTTCTGGGAGTATAGACACTTTTACTATGTTCATTCCACCAATCCATGAGCATGGGAGATCTCTCCACTTTCTATAGTCTTCCTCAATCTCTTTCTTCAGAAGTTTATAGTTTTCCTTGTAGAGGTCATTCACATCCTTTGTTAGGTTTACACCTAGGTATTTGATTTTTTTTGAGGCTATTGTAAATGGAATTGTTTTCATATATTCTTTCTCAGTTCATTATTAGTGTATAGAAATGCTAATAATTTTTCTGTGTTGATTTCATATCCTGCTACCTTGCTATAGCTATTGATGGTGTCTAGGAGCTTTTGAGTAGAGTTTTTTGGGTCTTTAAGGTATAGGATCATGTCATCTGCAAATAGGGATACTTTGAGAGTTTCTTTACCTATTTGTATTCCTTTTATTCCTTCTTCTTGCCTTATTGCTCTGGCTAGGAATTCCAGTACTATGTTGATTAGGAGTGGAGATAGTGGGCATCCTTGTCTAGTTCCTAATTTTAGAGGGAATGGTTTCAGTTTTTCTTCTTTAAGTATAATGCTGGCTGTAGGTTTGTCATATATAGCTTTTATAATGTTGAGGTACTTTCCTTCTATTCCAGTTTTCTTAGAGCTTTTCTGATGAAATGGTGTTGGCTCTTATCAAAGGCTTTTTCTGCATCTATTTAGATGATCAAGTGGTTTTTGCCTTTGCTTCTGTTAATGTGGTTTATTACATTTATTGATTTTCATATGTTGAACCACCCCTGCATCCCTGGGATGAAGCCCACTTGGTCATGGTGAATAATTTTTTGATGTGTTGCTGAATTCAGTTTGCCATTATTTTATTGTGGATTTTTGCATCATGTTCATTAAGGAGATTGGAGGTGTCTTTGCCTGGTTTTGGGATAAGTATAATACTGGCTTCATAAAATGTGTTAGCAGTTTTCCTTCCCTTTCTATTTCATGGAACAGTTTAAGGAGGGTTGGTATCAGTTCTTCTTTAAAGATCTGATAGAATTCAGCAAAGAATCTGTCAGGTCCTGGACTTTTCTTTTTGGGGAAGACTCTTGACTGCTGCTTTAATTTCATTTTGTGTTATAGATCTATTCAGATTATTAATAGCCTCTTGGTTCAGTTTTGGATGCTCATATGTATCTAGAAATCTGTCCATTTCTTTAAGATTTTCAAATTTATTTGAATATAGGTTCTCAAAGTAGTCTCTGATGATTTCCTGGACTTCCATGGTGTTTGTTGTTATCTCCCCTTTTGCATTCCTGATTCTACTAATTTGGGTTTTTTCTCTCCTCATTTTAGTCAGGTTTGCCAGAGTCTATTGATCTTGTTTATTTTTTCAAAGAACCAACTTTTTGTTTCATTAATTCTTTGTTTTTTTTTGGTTTCTATTTCATTGATTTCAGCTCTTATTTTTATTATTTCTCTCCTTGTATTTGTTTTGGGATTTGCTTTTACTTGTTTTTCTAGGAATTTGAGATGTTTCATTACATCATTGATTTGGGATCTTTCAGTCTTTTTAATATATGCACTTGTGGCTATAAACTTTCCTCTCAGGACTGCCTTTGCTGTGTCCCATAGGTTCCAGTAGGTTGTGTTTACATTTTCATTGACTTGCAGAAACTTCTTAATTTTCTCTTTTATTTCATCAATGACCCATTGTTCATTAAGTAATGAGTTATTCAGTTTCCAGCTGTTTGCATGTTTTTTGTCTTTACTTTTGCTGTTGAGTTCAAGTTTTATTTCATTGTGATCATTGCAGCATCATTTGACTTTGGATGGTGCTCACTGGCTCAAGAGATGAGCTTTGTGGACCACTATCTGCCCTATTTCAGGCAGTGGCTTATCTCGCCTCCTTGTCAGCCTGTTTGCCTTTCTAGTCTTTGTTTACTGGAATTTCCCATGGAGATCAGCTCCTTTCTCCTGCCCCCTTCTCTTGTGAGCTTATAGCACCCCACCCCTCCACTATGTGTTCCTTTTCCATTCCTCACTTATTATTCAGTTTTTGTTTTTATTTTTTGTGAGGCTGGGGGTCAGTTTGTCCAGGGGGCTAAGCTGGTTTATCCCAGAGTTGTCTGTGGGAATACTGTGTGTCACTTATTTGCTCACCTGTTGGTCTGCTGGATGTCTCCAAGAAGGTTTAGAGCTGGCATCTGGTGGCACGGAGCCCTCTTGTTTTCTTAGTGTAACATGATGTGGAGAAGCTTTGTATGGGCTGGGGGTTCAGGGTGTCAAATTTTTTATTCTTCTTGGTGCTTTTATTCTGCCAACTGTGGCTCCAGCAACTCAGCAAAATTTTTGGTTTATGGAGCTCCTGTTGTCTGCTTCTGTACTCTAGTCACCATCTTGGATCTCTCTCCTTTTATGTACCTTTTTACCACAGTACAAAAAGTCTTACAAAGCAGAATTTTGATTTCTCTCTTGAATCTCATTCACTTCTTTTGACCCATAATTTGCAATAGTAGGAGCTAAATGAAAATTTACTAGTGAAAGAAAAGAATATCAGCCTTTTATAGTTACCTTAAAAATTTTTACTTGCTCATATTTTTTTTAAACTCTAGGTTTCTTTTTTTGAGAAAATTAAGAAACTACTATTCTAATTTTTTTAACCACAAAAATATGTTTGTTTGTATGTGTGCACACATGCAGATTTATTAGAACCAAATTCAATCCAAATTTATTCTTCCAATGATGTTGGTTTAAAAAAAAAGTAAATTTTGTAAGGTTGAATATAAAGCCACCAATGTAGTAGAATTGTAAAAACAGCAGACGGTAATTATTACTTTGGAAAGGATTGTAGAACAGAGAACTGACAAAGCATGGTATCCTAGGTTCTTCCCAGGCAACACAAGCAAAAGAAAAGTTTTAAGAAAGAAAATTGCTAATTTTCAATTAGAAAAGGAGAGCATGTCTTATTTTGTATACCTTTTGCAATGTCAACAGCCAATCACTGACAATGTAACTGCAGTTCTTGTTCAATGTCAACTCAATAATAATCATTATTTATACCGTAGTTATAATTTGGGGGTAACAACTAAAAACATTAAATTGTATTGAGTCTATTTTTATAGCTACTACTATTAAGGGACAAATCTAGTATCACTTCCACTCTCAAGGCCATAAGTAAAAAAACACACTGATTTATATAATGAAAGTTTCATGTATTTAGTCCAAAATATTTAAGCCACAGAATTTCATGCAGTGTAAAACTGTACCAAATTATTTTTAAAATTTATAATTAGCAAAATAGTTATGCTACTTTATGAACTATCCGTTTCATTTATTGCAGAGATTGAAATACCTGTTTTCATTTAATTTTTTATCTCATCAGTTCAGTATTTTCTTTACAATTGCTTCTCTTCTATCTTTTGCTATTCTTTCTTGTGTAGATATGCACTTATGTGACTATATAATTTAGAAATCTGTCCTTTCTCTTCTTTATCTCTGTATTCTAGAGTATGTACATGGGTATATATGTTTGTTAATGTATTTCCTTATATATAATTTATTTCTATATATAATTAACATATATAATACATATATATATTTTAAAAGTGTTACAGTATACACTTTTCTGATTTTTAAGACTTTGATAGTATATTTTGATTATGACATTGAACAAAATCTTATTAAGAGAGTCTCTTTTTCAGAAGTAATTCTTTTATTTTGTAATATGAAAAGCACATCCAGACTTGATTCAGTGTTATATTTATAATTTATCTTTAAACAGATTTAACAATCATTAAAATAATTCTATGTAAAAATTTCTTAATGACTGATCATTTAATTTAGTATGCTTTCATAATAGTTTGCTAGTATATTAGTTTTCAGTAACTATTGGAGAAAATTATCATGAAGTTGGTTGCTAGGGTTTTCCAAAGAAGAAGGTTGTGTATACAGACATATATATTCCCATCCTGTTTACCCTATATGTAATATGTATTTAATTATATATATATATATATGACAGAGATAAATTGCATGTAATGTGTGTGTGTGTGTGTGTGTGTGTGTGTCTGTGTGATCTTCTTATGTCCATTTCTGTTTGCATTTAAGGTCCACCTAGATAACCACAGATGATTCTCTCATGATGCTTAATGGAATCATACCTTCCAGACATAAGTTGTCTGCAGAGATTAGTAAGCAGAGAAGTCTTTTGGTTTTTCTTTATTCCACATAACTAAGTCTAATGACTTAATAAATTTTCAAAATATACAATGTGAAAAATATGCTACATAAATCCTGATTTGGTAACAAAGCCCCTAATATTTTTGTCCAGGTTTTACAACTTCTATTTCATGTATTCAAAAATCTCTTTAAAAACTTCTTTGGGTGTAACTTTCTGACATGCTGGTTTTCATTTTTCTTCTAATCACTGTGCTATTACCACTATGTACTCTGAATATGACTGCTACAGTAAAGACTTCAAGAAGCACCCAATCTTTATTATTTTAGATAGCATGCTTTTTCATATATATGTATATATATGAATGTCTACATAATACACATATATGAGAATTTCTTATATGTTTCATTACTTTTCCTCTATTTCTAGATATAGGTTAAAATAACTATCTAATGGTTAGGGAACAATTATACTGCAAAAACATCTTGCATTCTGTAGGCTTAAGTCCTTGTTAAGAAGGTTTTCATTTACTCTCTTTTTCAATAGTTTTTTTAATCTCTTGTTTTGTTTCATACATTTTATTTTCTTCCCAAGGAGCATTGATAATTTTCTTATATTTTATGTTCTTGTTTTTTTTTTTTTTAACAAATCACTATCTTCTTTTTGACATTTTTACTCTTGATTTGTTTGCTGCTCAATATGCATTTCTGTCCTTTATTTCATTTTGTGCAGTAGCTGTTTTGCATTCCACTATTCCCAAAAGATCAATAGAGTTACTATTTATATAATAGTTTCCTTTACTATTCAGTGTACCTCATAAATTCTTTCACTTACCTTGCCTTTATCTCTTACTTTCATGTGATATTATTCTGCTATAGATTTCCTTTAGAGTCTATATTTCTTTGTTTATTTGATAATATGTAAAGAATTTGGAAAATATTTGTTTATGGAGGTATACTCATGAGCCATATTCAGTTTTCTCCCCTTTTTATTTTGTGTGCATTTGATAATATTGTGCATGTTGTAGTTCATTTCATTTTTGCTTATTTGTCCTATTTTAATGTAGATTCTTCCATTTGAATATGTTGTCTTCAATGTTTTGAGTTATGAAATGGATGCTTTTAAGCATATTAAATAACATATGTAACAACTTAGATATATTTTAGAATTTATGATCACAAATTCTATTGCCTTATTCACCAGTTGTTTTAGATTTCAACTTTTCTGACTTCATCCAACATGTCTGAAATAAGTCACTAAGCATACACTTACACACACTTTTGTCACTCTCACTATTGTATCAGCAAGACACTTATACACATCAATTTTAAGAACATACATGCAAGCATCGCTGATTTTAAAAATAAGTGCCACTGAAATGTTCCTCACTATTCCTCTGTAGATCACAATCCTGTCATTCATTTGGAATAATACATGAAATAAAACTCCAACAATACAATACATCTTATAAATATGTTTTAACTAATAGTGGAAATACTAAACAAAGCTTTATTATCACTGCTTTGGTAAGGTGAGCAGCCTAAAATTAGTCTTTCACATATCTAGAACTAAAATGAAGTCACTGTCGGTCAATGTCTGAGAGATAAGACATTATACATTCAAGAAAATAGCAAATGATATTTAATAGATTATTGAAAACTTCAGGCACAATTAAGAGATGTTAGCATTATATGAATTATCAATCCCAGACCTAAAGGTTGAGTAGGGGAGAACTTACTTGCATACAGGGAAATAGAGAGCTTATAGAAATAAATATATATATAAAATAAGGTATAATAAGCCTTCTAGTCTTTTGAGACTGACCTAACTGGAAGAGATTTTGAATTTTATGGAAAATTCTCTGATTTTGACATATATTACCTTCTCTTATATTTTTCTGCATACCATAAATTTAACTGAATTGTTTCAGTAGAAATACATACAGAAAGTAAAAAAATTTATGGGAGCTGAATTTATTTCAGGGGGTTTATTGTCAAAGCCATGAAGCAATGGCTCATGATTAGGTAGTAAGAACTAGGACTAAGAGCCACTCATTGAATCTTTGAAAAGGCAAACCAGCATCTTATGCTGTGTTAGGTCCTTCTAAGGTTGTCATTCATGTAGGAAGAGAAATCAATTTCACCTTCCCACCCCATTCTTCATTAAGCCTCCACACTTTCTATACCCACAATAAAATTGACTGTTTTGTTATGATTAAGCTCATTAAAAAAGCAATTCATTTGAAAACCAGAATGCATAAGAAAAAGCAAAAAATAATCACACTTAAGTCACACATAATTCTTTTCCTCTGTGAACAAAGAGGCCCTTAAAGGTATACAATGAATACTGGTTAGCTTAGGTTCAAGTAAGACATTTGATATCTGGAGAAAAATAAGCAGGGTGAGTAATGCAGTAGTCACATTTCTGAAGAATGAAGCTGGTGGATTGCAAGTGACAGGTTCAATTACTGGTCCATGGACCACTGACACATCTGCCTTAAAGTCTGAGGAATGGGCAGTGGAAAAAGGATGAATAACTCTTAAGATTTAGAGAAAATATGTACCCACTCAGGCAGAAAATTAGCAATTACATTTCGTGCCATCAGTAATAACTATTTCAACAAAGATCTTAGGTTAACGTCAGACTGTGTGACAGTATATCAACCATTACACCTGTGTTCAATCAGCAACCACATCCCTCAGTGAGATACTGAACAGCTCAGTTCAAATGTGGCTTGTTCAGTGATAAGCAAGATGGCTGACATCTGGCACAGAAGTATTGAAAAGCAATTTACTACATGGTTTTGTTGATGACTGTTGAAAAAAAAAACTTCTGTAAAATTTAGAAAGTTGCAATTTGTCTTTTCAGGTTCTTTTTTGATATTTTTCTTTTAAGTAAAAAAATACAATTATTATTGAAGATAAATTGCAAAATTATATCAGTAGATCAATAAGAACTTTTTGAGTGGAATTACTTAGATTTATAGTTAAATAAAGTAGTAAAGTTAACAAAATATAAATGTATTATACTGTTTCTGTGTTTCAGAGTAAATGGGTAAACCAATAGATGATCAGTTAAAAAAACAGAAAGTGAATATGAAGGTATATTATATTATCTTTTCTAGGTTTTAACTTAAATCTGATCTGATATTGTTGATCTAATCAATATTTTAAAATGTACATAGTTTCTGAAAAATAACATGAGAATTATAATTGATTTCTTAACAACAGACCAACAGTAATTTAGCCTACACACTCTGTCGTTATATATATATATAGTACTTTCATAATGAGACATATATAAAATAAATTAATGTAAGACAAAAACACAAAATGGATTAAAGATGATTAGAAACTCAGTAAATGGCTGTTCAGTAGGTTATGATACACAAGCATAAAATTATTGCTAGGTATAGGTAACAGAGGATCATATTTACTCTGAAAACCTATTGAAAAATACTTTACATGAGATTACAAGGCAGAGGTAAGATATTAATATGAGCTTAAATCAAATTCATATTATTGACTTAAAATTAAACTTTTCTTATACAATATGTAGCAGTTTTTATACAATTATGTATGTTTTACACTTTGAATCAATTCAACAATATGTGTTCATATAAAATATATTTTACACAAACTGTATAGCACATAGCACTTAATATGTTCTATATAATATTATACACATATAAATATATCATAATGAAAATAAAATCATTGGTTTACCTTGTGAGATTGTGTGTGAAGATGATGTTATAGAGAAGAAATGATTATTCCAAAATGCACTTGATGAACTGATCTTTAACCCAGCAGACCATCAGCATGTTCGTATGTGAATCTGACTTATAAGATTTTGTATGAATAGATATACACATACACAAAAACAAAAAATGATGATGACAACAAAAATATAACAAGTATATTAAGTGCTATGCAAAACTCTTGTATTCAATTTTTTGCACAAGAAAGAGTGTAATGAAGATGAGAAGTAACGTTGACTTTTAAATTATTTTTATTATTTATTTATTCACATGTGCATACATTGTTTAGGTCATTTCTCCCTCCTGCCCCCCACTTCCACCCTTTCCCCCACCCCTCGCTTCCAGGCAGAACCTGTTCTGTGCTTTTCTCCAGTTCCATTCAAGAGTAGAAATAAGCAATAATAAGAAAGACATAGCATTTTTGCTAGTTGAGATAAGGATAGCTATACAGAGAGATTCCTAGCATTGTTTTCATGAACAAATGTGTTACAACCCAGGTTGTTTTATCTCTAACTGATCTTTACACTGGTTCCTGATTCCTTTCTCGTGTTGACTTCTGTCACTTTAAGGTTTCTGTATTAGTTTCTCTGGAGTGGGGACATCAAATGCTTTCATGTTTTGAGTTTTGCATCTAACCCTGTATCTCCTGTATGTGTTCTCCCCTTGTCATGTTGACTTTTTAAAATAGACATTATCACAAAATTTTTGTTTGAACCAGACATTGGTAAGTCACTGTTACTATTTTACATTATTTACAGAACCATCCATTTCAGATCATGGGCAGGACTCTCTTAAATAAGTAAAATTTAATTTACTTTTACAATTTATTTTTCTACAATTTATAGTTTATTTTTTCTTGAGTTATTCTGATAAACTCATACTGTATGAATCTATTATTGTGTCTATATTCATAAGGCAGGTATAACTCAGTTGACTGCAGAAATACAGATCCCTCTACATATTGCTTTGGGGGTTTATCAGAACTCTTTAGCATGAATGGCAATCCTCTATGAAAGGAGAACACAGAAAGAATACTCATGATTTGTTTTCATCAAATTTAAGTATGCAGCTACAAGGCTTTTCAAGACAAATCTTTCTTTAGAGTTCAGATCCAACACATCTAACAATTGTTTGTCACCTGTGATTGAGTCTTTTTATAATGCTGTAAATTGTGAAGTGCTTATTCTCAGAAATTTCAAGTATCCCTTCTGTTTTTTCCCTTGCTACCCTGGTTTTGTTAGATCTTCTGTCTCATCTATATCCTATCAATGCTCAATTTCAAATAGCTATAATGTTGAAAGGATTTGAGTGACTTCTTCTCATTAAGGTATAAATGATAGATTGATTCTTCTTCTGTCTTTTCCAGGGCATTTACATTTTAATAGGGACTAATTCTTTCATTCATGGAGAATGAGTTTTATAATAGTGTGAGGGGAACCTGGAACTGGGAAGTCTTTTTTGGTCATTTTTCATAAGGTCACATCACATCTCTCATTACCTTTCAAGAGTTCAAAATTTTACCATATTTGTTTCTAGGATTTTAGTGTCACCAAAATTAAGTTTAGTCTCTCCAAAATTGATGTTATTTTCAGGAAATAATTTAAACATGAATTAACTCTTTCATATCACTGAGGTAACCTTGAACACACAGCAGTTATAATATGAAAAACTTCCAAGATAGACAGAATCAAAAGCTGAAATAAAGCAAGCAACAACTAGCATCAAACATAAATACATAAAGCCACAAAAAAGTGCAGTGAGACAACCTAATCAGCCATCCCAGCAGTAATATTTATATACCTCCCAGCACTGTAGTAAATATTGTTTATGTACACACACTATTCCTTCACTTTAAGAAGAGATGAGATTTCTAAGTACCCCTTTGCTGTACAACCCTAGTAAATAAAATGTATAGTACTCTTACAAGTATCCCTGAGGGGGATGGAGAACACATCATAAGCATTCCTATTCTTCCTTTATAATTTTTATGAATTGTAAATCATACATAATTCTAAGGAAAGGAAATAGAAATGAAACTTACTGAAAACTTGTTTGTCTCCATTTCACAAAGGTTTAAATTTGAAATTGTATTGCCATATTTTCAATAATTTCATTTACTTTAAAATCACAATCCTAGAGTTACTTTAAAATTAAAATATTATATGTTGTCTGAGTCTCTGTGTGTTATCAGATTGAAATGAGATGGAAAATTCTATTTTGTCACATAAGACTCTTAATGTATAAGAGGACTTTTCAAAAAATTAATGTACTTTCACCAAGTTCAAGAAGTATTGATCATAAACTGAAACTAACTAGTTATTCACTATGCAACTTGTGGGTCAGAAAAAAGGCAAAGTTATATCATTGCATTCCATATAAATGAAATAATCTGAGAAATGTTAATAAATATTCTGTCTTGAATACAGCTTCAAATATTGAGATATTTTAATTATCTATTAAAATTTAAATACTGATTTGAACATTGAAAAATACTGATTTTTCCTAAACAAAATAAATTTAAGTTTCAGATGATCTTTTTATGACATTTATTAATATTCAGTGCTTGAAATATAATTTAGATTTCCATGTTTGATGAATATTAAGCTATAAATAGCAAGTTTTAAGTCCTATAAGTATCCTTTAGTGACTTGGTATTATTTATCCATTAATGAAGGTTACCAAATGTCTGTAAAATGTAATCCTCTTTTTCTTGAGGTTTATATGTGAGGGTGGATGTGCTTCTTTGGAAAAGTTTACATTTAAATGTCTTGCTTTAAGCTGGGATGTCAAATATGATGTATGTACATTGGCATGCAACATAGTCATTTTGATATAGTTAGTGATTCTTATAGCTGAAATAGATTCAATAATATGTGTATATTTAAGATGTAATTTATATGTTTCTATAGTGTGTAATATGATATTGTAGAACTAAACTTGCATTTTAGTTATTTTTGGTTACTGATGATTTGTCCCTCAGTATGCAATATTAGCTAACTGAAGAGACTGTTGAGAACTTCAGTGTAGGCTCATTTAAATGATGAATTACAGATCTGTGAAGTATTTACTTCTAGAATAAGTAAAGTTCATTGGAATTTCTCAGGAAAAGTTTAAATTTTGTAGAGAAGCATACTAACATTAAATATTCCTCTCTCTACATATCCTGTGAAAACAGAAAGATCAGCAATTTCTGAACTAATGATAATACAGAAGTTTTGCAACTTTATTTAAAGAAATGTCACAGGAAATTCTCTGTGGTATGCTTGTCCATGTAAAGGTGAATGAAGAAGGGAGAAAATTACAAATAAAATACCGCTTTTTCTTTTGGCTGAAAGAAGTATTATTTAGAGAATATCAAAGAAACAACCTGCTCTGCCTAATGCACAGTATGTTTTTCATAGTGTACTCAATTCAAATTTTACTTGAATTAAAATGCCATTAAGGAGAAAAATTGGTAAATTACCAACTCAAACTACTACCACAGGTTAATCAAGGCATGTCTACTTCAGCCCAGTTTAACAATTGATAAAAGTAAGTACTGTCTTCCAAATATTCAATTTAATTACATTTTTCAGAAAAGGTTGCTGAGTTAATGTGCTCAGTGCACAAAAATAAATGTAAGAAACGGATTGTATTCACTATTTGTCAAAGTTTTCATAATCAACTCAGATCTTTGCTTTTGAAATTATGCTTTCAAATGCAATCTGTAAACTTACTTTTACTTAGACAACATGTTTTAAAAGACTTATATTTTCAAATGTGAAATTAATATTCTTTTATTAAAGAAAATAAATATTCAATAAAGATCAAATTTTTCATGATACTTGCCTAATGAAGTTTTGTTTTAATTAATAACACATTTAAAATTCCTGATACCTTTCACCTTAGAGTTATTTGCTAGGATTAAAATTTGAAATGCAAAAGACTTACAGAAATTAAGCAGGACTTGAAAACTGTAAACCAAATGAAATAATTTTGATTCAGTTGACCTATTTTGATTCAGATGACCTAGTGTTTAGTATATAGAATCTATAATATATAAAATTATTTTATTTTCTTCATGTTTTCCCAAATTATCATGGTAATATTGAGACAATAATGTCTGTCACACTGTTTTCTTTCTTTACTTTTGAAGTTGCGGGAGGAGTTATAATCAGAGATGTTGTAAAGAGCCTCATACAACAGAAGATAGAGTTTGGGGCCAAGCCCTGTTCACAGACAGCATTGGCTCAAAGTTTTGGTTTTTTCTTCTAAAGTTTATCTTAATGGCTTTAGGGTTGCTCTTCCAAAATAAAGATGGTAACAGAATCTACCTTCTGTGAAGCTTCAGTGACTCAAAATGCACTCAGAGTGCTGGAAATTGGTCTCTTTGTAGACATATGATAAATATTTTATGCATTTATTCAGTTACCAAAGAATAATATCAGTACTATAGACGACTATGCTGATTTTATTATAGTTGGGAGAAGGGAAGGATCACCGTGCCTCTCTACATTCCTAGTTTCCTCTTCTTTTTAGTGGTCTCTAGCATATTACAAATGATTATGAATCATACAAGTTCTCTAATCACCTGCATCATTGCCCTACCTCTGATACACTTGACACACAGAGGTCCTCCTTGAAGAAGTCCTGAATTCTCTGTATTGAAGTATTGCCTCACCAGCAAGGTCTTGCAGCCTTTAATCATTTCCTCTTTACCTGCCTTATTTATCATCTCGTTACTCCACACTTGCTATATTATAAGTTTTCTTTCTCATTTTGTTAGAATGTTTGACACATGGAAACAAATATTTATCTCTCTAGCTCATTGGTGATTAGAATAGATAAAAGCGAGAGCACACAAGGAAGGGGTGAGGATAGGTAAGACACCTAAAAAACTAGCTAGCATTTGTTGCCCTTAATGCAGAGAAACTAAAGCAGATACCTTAAAGCAACTGAGGCCAATAGGAAAAGGGGAACAGGTACTAGAGAAGAGGTTAGATCAAAAAGAATTAACCTAGAAGGTAACACTGACGCACAGGAAATCAATGTGAGTCAATGCCCTGTATAGCTATCCTTATCTCAACCAGCAAAACCCCTTGTTCCTTCCTATTATTGCTTATACTCCCTCTACAACAAAATTAGAAATAAGGGCAAAATAGTTTCTGCTGGGTATTGGGGGGGGGATAGGGAGGGTGGGAGTGGGTGGTAAGGGAGGGGGTGGGGGCAGGGGGGAGAAATGACCCAAGCCTTGTATGCACATATGAATAATAAAAGAAAAATGAAAAAAAAAGAATAGATTGACTAAAATCACTACAACTATTTATGAATGAATAGACCAATGTATAATTGGAGATAGAATCCCAAAGAAATTTAGAAACATATTATGCAAATTATCTATGCCTAAGTAGGATTTTATAGGAAAGGACACATTTGGGAACTTTTGATGGTAAAAGCTGCCTATTACTTAACATTTCTCCCCCAATCCTTTCAATAAGAACAATTCTAAAAATGACCAGAAATATTTTATCTGTTGAAGACTCTTCAATATCTCCTAAGTTATCAGTGCATTATGCTAGAGTCTATAACTCTTTCTTTAATATAATTTATGATATTGTATCAACATGTGATTTCATTCTGCCTCCTATCTCCCTAGTGTAAGTTGTGCTGCTTAGAAAATTGACTCTGAGGAATAATCCATTATTTCATGAATATATGGGAAAATAGGATTCAGGAAAAGAAAAGATGGAAGGAAAGAAGAAAAGAAGAAAAGAAGAAAGAACTCATTCATACTGGAAAATTCTATAATGAAGAGTTAAAATTTCTATGAATATTCATTTCACAATAATATAATTTTTATACATTGCAGATGACACAGTTAACAATGCTGATCCTTATTATTGCATTTCAGCAGGAAGACATTGGGGTACACAGTGAACATAATCAAACATGAACTGTGGGACAGGATTATGTGTAGCTCTACCTCTCAAACTTAGATACATATAATATCACTCAACTGACCCAAGACGAACCAATAAAATGATAGGAGGCATAATGGTTGAAGTTAGAGAAAATATGATGCTTCCTTTTAGAGCTCAATTACATTCAAAGATTTAACAAAATATGCTGCATCTTGATTTTTCATATAATAAAATTTACTGTAAGGACAGAAATATTTTTCACATATATGATGTATGTGATTTAAAACTGTGTTCCTCTTGCATGAACAGGCAAGCCTGTAGTATTAGCATGACATGCTCACTAAAGAGAATGAAGTATTTGCTGGGTAGAAGTCAATTATGCTACTATTACTGGCTTGCATAGCTTGGATTAGCACCAGCTGGATCTAGAAAATGAGTAATAAACAACCTTAATCAATCAAAAACATCTGTGGCATACCTATGTTTATATTAAATGCAAATTTTAAATTTGTAAACTTATGAACATGTAACTAAGTCTAACAGAAATTTTTTAAACTTGGGCAATAAATATGTGTTGGAAGTTACTAACCAGAGTTTTATATATTAGATAAAAGAGATGTCTTGACTAAGAAAAATACATTTAAAATACAGTTACCAAATATATTGTACATTATATATTGATTGGCTTTGCAATTTTCTATGCCTTTATAGTTGTATCTGGACTCCTTTATATGGTGAATCTCTTTAAAAGGGAGAGAATTTGATGCACTCTCACTTTTTGCAAAGGCTGAATATGTTTTGATTCCAAGAACACCAATCTGATCCAAAAAATACCTCTTCTAGACATTCACCTAATGAATTTTACTGTGTTCCTACTTTGTGTTAAAACTCAGAGAAAGACTGAAATGCATAAACTTTTTTCACTCAGAGTTGAATAAAAGTAGGCATTAATTCCTTGACCATTTTCTTGATTCTTGCCTTGTTTTTTTTTTTTTTTCAGTAATGTTATTGATGAAGATAAGACCATTTCTAAATAGCTGAAAGCCAAAATAAATGGTAAGGAAATTCTCAGGCTATTATTTAAATGCAAATATTGTTTTTGTTTTACTATGAATTTGTTTTTATGAATGCTGTTGCTATATTTTTAAACTAAATATTAACTCACAATGGATGAATGCAAAAACACTCTAGTATGTTACAAGTTCAATTTTTTCCTTTTGTCCTGAATTTTTGCTTTAATAGAATAACTAATATTCAGCTAATCTTCCAACAATAAATGATAGAACTGAACAATATGTATTTGCTATTTCAGGAATTAGACCTCAGGCAATGCATTACAATCATTGAAAAATAAAAATTCATTAATAGATGCCATAATTATCTATTTTTCTGCCTGGTGAAAATTTCAAAAACATATATAAGTATGCAAGAGCCCAAGTAGACAATAGTGATTAAAATGAAGGGAGCAGTGCTGTGTGTGTATGTAGCAACAATTTGTCAGTACAGAAAGAAAGAGAGTCTGTGTGTGTAGGAGAAGCTGGGTCAGACAGTGTGTGTGTGTGTGTGTGTGTGTGTGTGTGTGTATGTGTGTATCTGAAGCTGGGTAGAGGTCCTCAGCAGGCTTGGGCAGGAGTTACTTATGGCTTACCAGTGTGCAACTTCTGCGGGTGAAAACAGAGTAGAAACATGAGAAGTTGAGCAGGAATAGAGACTCTGGAAAATTAGCTCAACCCACGTTGAGCTACCCACGTTATCAATATTTTATTAACACACAGCTGGAAGCACAGGACAAGTCACACCTTCTGAATAATTTTACTTTGGACCCCTGCTGATAAAGCCTAAAATCATAGTTTGGAGTTTAGGTCCCATCAAGTTAGACGAGCTTAGGAAAAATCCTTAAACTTATAAATTCTGTTCAGCCAAAGCATAAAAATAAGGCTATATTAGTTCAAATGTAATAAGACTACAATCTAATTCATGCTAGAATGAAAATTTATTCTTCAAAGACCAAGAGAAAGTGCGATCATTTAGAGTGCATTTTTGATGGGGTCTAGTTATCAAGATAATCAGGCAAATCTTTGGGTTTTTTTGGCACTGGAATTTGAATTCAGGGCTTCATGCTTGCTAAGTAGGCACTCTACCACTTGAACCATTCCACCAGCTAAGGCAAATCTTGACATTGGAAAAATAAAATAATTCAAATGAAACTCAAAAAGTAACCCAAAGCTTAAGTTCACAGCCAAAAATTTGAAAGCAATTATTATAAATATGCTTTAGAATTAAAAGGATATTTATTGAAAGAAGTAAAGGAAATTGTGATTATAAGGAATGAACAGACAGGAAATATTAGCAGAGAAATGGAAACTATAAGAGAATTACTGGAATTTATGTAATGGAAAGTAATAAATAAAATAGTCCCAGATAAGTACTTCAGACTTTAAATGTTGAAACTTAAAATTAATTACATGTGTTCACAATCAGAGGCAAAAGACATTTTATACACAGAGGAGCAGCAATAGAAGTGAATACTTCCTTCTTATCATAAACAGTAGAGAACAGAAAGCAATGGAATCATGTGTTTGTGAAATGGAATATTAAGTCAAAGTTCTAATCCAGTGAGAATTTCCTTCACAAATGAGGGTGAAATGAAGACAATAAAAGGTAGAGAAAAGCTGCAAGAAGGTGCCTTTAGCAAAGCTGCTCCACAGGAAATGCAAAAGACTTCCTCTGACTGAAGGGAAATTACACCAGATGGAAATACTAAAATCACAGGCGAAGCAGGAATATGACATGTTTGCTACATGTGTAAAATATAATGACATTTTAAAGTGTGTCAGGTACCTATAAAGGGGACTGATTGTGTGCTTTCAGATTATTTTGAGCAGGAAAGGAAAATTTTCATGCTAAGATTTGGAAGCATGAAGTGTAATGTGAAAATGTGAATTTTTGGTGTGAAGTAGGAAGTATTAATTAGTGGGAAGGAAGATGTGTGATGCCATCTGTGCATTGTAAATAATGACATGTAAGCGGGTACTATATTAAATGAAAATAGTCTTAGATAAGTTAAAGATAGATGTAGTAGCCCTATTAAAATGAATAAATTAATGAAAAGGAACCAGTATCTGCTATGCCTTGATGTTAAAATATTAAGTTTGGAAAATTCAACAGAAGGCACTAGGGTAATAGCTGCTAATAAACCAAAGTATGCATGTTATTTGATCCTTTGATCTGCTAATTTAATCTATGACATATTCATAAATGGGCAAAATGTGCTAAAAATTATTCATGAAGCATTGCTATTTTTGTGGGTGTAGGTAAAGAAATTATATGCATTTTTAAAATCAGCGTCTTTAACACAGAGTCCTAAAGTAGAAAGATTTTACCTTTTCACATTATCTCCTTTTAACTGTATGTTTTAGAAGGCAATTCATAAATTGTTTTGTTTTAGCAGAGTAAAAAATCAAACATAGGATAAGATATTGATGACAAAATATAATTCTGAGAAATTTGTTATTCTAATGAAGGAACATTATAAAAGTACTGGTTTATGTGTCAGAAAGATCAGTAAACAGGCATCACTTCTACCATTTATTAATATACATGGGGAGAGAAATTTGGATATATACTTAATTAGATTTCTTGCTGTCTTTAAAATGAAGATAATATACATCACATGATTGAGATTAAAAAAAAGATGGCACATGTATTATTTCAGAGAAACATGAATGGACATTAAGTAAAGTGAAATTATAGCAACCATACCACAGGGATAAAATGTTTTGTGTCTTTGGTTATTTTTTTTACTTAATGTCTTCTTTATTTACTTGATAGAAGCCACAATATGGGTGCTTAGTTCATCAGAGTGGTATACATATCAGAAAGAGTGGGTAATATGTTTGTGAGCAGAAGGCTGTCTTAAAGCATTTTAATATGTTATTGAGATAAGCTTGATGCAAAAAGATTTTATTAAAAAAGAATTATGAAGACCTATCTCATTCAAAAAGGCAATGGAATTTGAAAGAAAAACTTTAACCAATCATAACTTAAAGCATATATAACTTAAAGTACTTTAAGAAAGCATATTATATTGTGTACCTCTTACTATTGATTGCTTGGAAAGCACAGCATGAAATAAGGACCTGAATGCTAGTTTTTATTTGAAAAGGCACAAAAGAACTCAGAAGTAAGAAAATGGGAATTATGTGAACAAGAAAGTGGAAACTCACCAAAAAAGTAATATAGTGAGCTGCTTACAATAGAGAACACTATGAGGGAAAACGTGATCTTTGACTTTTTGAACCTGGTTTACTTTGCTTAACATGATGTTCTCCAGTTTCATCCATTTACCTGCAAGCAATGTCGTTTCATTCTTCTTCATGGCTGAATAAGTCTCTATTGTGTGTGTGTGTGTGTATTATATATATATATATATATATATATATATATATAGTGTATATATATAATAAAGAACATTAGAGGACTGTCAAAATTCTCCAGAGAAAGGTCAGGATGGAGCACTTGTCCATCAACTCTCATTCTAAATGGCTTTCTGATCTTGCAGTTGCACTTGCCTGCTGCTGGGTGGCCTTGAGACTCTCACAAAGCTGAACAGAGGGATATTCTACACTCATTTGGTGTGGGATATTGAAAATGGTATGAGAAGTTCCCACTATATCCATACGAGATCAGGTAAGTTGAAGGAATAAGGCTGGTGCACCACAAGTGTCTGTTGTCCTTTTCTCTTCACTTTTCTGTACTACTCAGTAAAAACATAAATATCATCTTAGTATAATGCAATTTATCAAGAAGAACTCAGTTAAAGTAAAACCTATTTGATAAAAATGACCTGGATTTGGAAAGCTGTGGATCTAATTGTAAAAAAGAAATGGTTGAAGGAAATGCAAATGTTATGCCTTGGGAAAATAGTCAGGAGAAATATGATAGAAATATTCTAATATTTGAAACTTTTCATGTGAAAATAGAGTACATTTTCCTATCTAGCTAAAATCTTGAAGTATAAGGCAAATGTGTGGACATTATATCAAGACAGATTAAAAAAGTATTTACTGTTAAAATGGTAAAGCTTGCATTATGAGATCTTTATAATGATGAACTGGGCTTTAGCTATCTTGAATTCATATATACTCAATAAAAGATGTTGAAACAGAATTTGTTGAACCTTTATTTATTAAAGATGTTTTAGAGCAGAATTAAGCATAATGTAGGTAATTAGATAGATCTCTGGTACAAATACCTTTCAAACACAGTATTATATAATTCCAGAAATTCAGAGTGAGTGGTACACTCATTTGTCATTGTTTCATTAAAACATTTTGATGGTAACAGTTCAAAACATTGGATGTCCAGACCACAATATAAATTTATTAAATGGAAATGTAATAAAATAAAAATATGTACTATAAATTCCATGAAAACAGTTGAGTGAAAGAATGATAGGACAGGTAACTTTGGGTTTAATTAGAAAATCGTGGAAGTCCTCAAACTGAAAAGAAGTATTTAGACCGAGACCTAAAGCAAGATAAGAAGGAGTCAGCTAAAGGGAGAGTAGCTCAATTCTAGGGAGCAGAATATACTACCATTCAGAATTTAACATTCTAACAGTATTTCCACAGGAATATATTTTTGTCAGTGTGTCAACACTCATAAAATTTATATTCACATTACTATAAGAATATCCCTACCATGACAATGTGAAATCATTAAAGGAACTACATTTCATAACAATAGACAATTTTCTGAATAAAATAAAGGAAACAGGTTAAATTAGTAGAAAGCTCGTATGGATTTTCTCAAGGAAAGATATATTGATGAACTATTTGCACCTTTATTTTAATTAAGCCTCTGGAATTATCATTATATTCATGTGTAATAAAGTATTTTTCCTTTATTGTTGTGCTGGGTGGGGGTACATTGTGGCATTTACAAAGGTTCTTACAATGTATCAAATATATCACACTTGAATTCTCCCCCTCCACCACTCTCCTTCATCCCCTCTCCCCCATCCTGAAATTTCAATGGGTAGCATTTTTGCATTGACATACATGAGTATACATATTTTTGCACTGTATTCATTTTCCTACCTCCTTTCCCTGCCACCTCCGAACCTCCCACTAATACCAACCTTTCCCCCAAGGCAGGATCTGTTTTGCCCACCTGTTCTACAATTTTGTGTAAGAAAAAAAGAAAAAAATGATGTTTTTGCTAGTTTGAGATAAAGATAGCTACTCAGGGAATTTCCTTGTGATATGTCCATGCATATATGTATTACAACCCCAGTTGGTTCATCTCCTCTAAGTCCTCTTCATTCTTCCCTAGTCCCCTTCCCCTGGTGGTCCCAGCCAGTTTAAGATTTCTATATTCATTCCTGTACAGACAGCACATCAACCACATTCAAGTTCTTAGTTTCCTTCCCTTGCCCTATCCCTTCCATGTGTGACCAGCATCTCACAACATTGCTGCATTTGTTTTAGATTTATATTCCACATATGAGGGATAACATGAGGCTTTTGGCCTTCTGAGCCTGGCTAACTTAACTTGAGATTATGTTCTCCAGTTCCATCCACTTAACTGCAAACAACAAAATTTCATTCTTCTTTGTGGCTGAGTAAAATCCCAGTTTTTATAAATACAACATTTTCTTAATCCATTCCTCAGTAGTGGGATATCTTGGCTGTTTCCATACCTTAGCTGTTATGAATAATGCTGCAATAAACATGGGTGTGCAGGTGCCTTTATTATAAGTTGACTCACAATCCTTCTGGTATATCACTAGGAGTGGTATTGCTGGATCATATGGTAGATTTATTTTTAGATTTTTAAGGTGCCTGCATATTGTTTTCCATTGTGTTTGTACTAGCTTACATTCCACCAACAGTGTATGAGGATTGCTTTTTACCACATCCTCACCAACATTTGTTGTTGTTTGTGTTCTTGATGATAGCTATTCTAACAGGTGTGAGGTAGAATCTAAATGTGGTTTTGATTTGAATTTCCTTTATGGTCAGGAATGCTGAACATTTTTTCATGTGCTTTTTAGCCATTTGGAATTCTTCACCAAATATTTTCCGAGGAATATTTTTTTGTGTGTCTGGAGTTTGAACTCAGGGCTTGCTCATTATGGCAAGAAAGACCAAGTAATCCATTCTTTCTCAAGTTTGATTTCTTCTACCTTCTATGATTATTTATTTTGCCTCCTAAAATGATTCCATAGGTGGTATGCTAGTCATTCTGCACACCACAGATATTTCAAGCAAGTTTGGAATTCCTCTTTCCATTATGTAACAATTTACTAATTCACACTTATACCTCATAAATATTTACATACACTTCCCATCCTTTTCTTTCACTATTGATATTTTTCATTTTGTACATGTAATCATTTTTTCTCCCATACTATCTAATTTAGTGCATAACTTTAAGAAAATCAGTGAAATTACTCCTTTAGTTTTTCCCTGTGTAAAGAGGAAATGCTGGAGATCATTTGGATACAATAAAAAATGCTTAAAATAGTCTCCTTATGCTATTGACACTTTTCCCATGTGATATTATTTGTTAATGTTTATAACTTCAATATCTATGGATTCCTTTAAATGTTTCTTTAATATTTTTATTGTATATTTTTTTATTTAGTAGACAGAGTAAGTTAAACTTAGAATTACTTATGACTCTAAAAACAAATTATTGCTCATTTTATGAAGGTGGTATTTGAAAATTTGAATCTTTAGCTTTTTAACTAGCAGGAAAACATGTTATTGACAAAATTCAGTATTCATTTAGGTTCAGTTTTGAAGAGTTATCTAAAGTTAAAACAAATTATGTCTCTTAGACAATTTTGTCATTGTCCTCATCTTGAAAACTACAAAGACATAGAAAATCCATTTAATCATTTTGAAATTCCCCTATTTATACATTTTCAGTTTGCTTTCATAACTACATTATTCTTTGTTAAGTTTATTCCTGTGTTATGCTTTTTTAAATTATGAAAAATTCCATATATAATGATACTTTTCTTAGTTTCTCAAGAAATCTAGGAAGAAAAAGTCAAATTTTCAAGTTTAGTTTCACTGATGAACTGGAAACATGGGAATGCATGAGTGCCTTTCCTAGGGTATTGTTTATTCTTTTTTATGATTCATTAAAAGATTAGGCTAAAATGCCATTTGATACAGACATGGTAAAAATCTGAAGGTGAAATTACAATCTACTGAAAACTACTCTCGCTTTTCCACCTATAAAGGAAGTTGATAATTTCACTGATTTTTTTTCTGACATCATTACTATCTGGTGCTATAGAAATTGAGTATATTATGGGCCCAGATACAATATATTTACAGTAACTCATCCTTTTCAAATACAAAAGCAACACTGGGAAAAATCCTTATGAAAATGCAAGCAAATATAAAGGTAAAATTGTCTACAAATATAAATTTATCAGTAGGTATTCACAAATTCAGTCATATTAATAAAAATTCAGTGAAGTTTTGCAGGAACTTAATGAAGGCAATTGATTTGTGATGGAAGGCCTATAGATAAATTTTAGAGTCTGGAAACACAGAGACACACACTGCTGTGCCCTTGCATAGGAATATGTTGTGGTTTTATTTCATGTACATTACCTTACCTTGTAATTAGGTTCTTTGAATTTCTTTTAAATTAATTTGTTCCATAAAAGTACCCTAAATAACTATGGATTCCTTTTTCTTTTTTTGCTTACTAAATATATAGAATGTATACCCATGTAAGTAAGTGAAAACAGATAAAATAAAAGGAGAAAAGAAAAAGAAAATTTTATTCTCTTGAAAATAATACAACAAAATGCAGTCACTATCATAACATTTACCATATCTAACAATCAATTTAAAAATGCTACACACATGAAGATTCACCACATAAAGGAACTATGGCTTCCTTTAACAACCTGTGTTTTCCCACCAGCAGTTCATTTACTTACTTTATAGCAAATACTCATGCTAATCAACATAAGACCTAATTCCTTTTAATTCGTGTCATTTATAACTTTAAATTTAAAATTATCTACATATTTTCATTTTATGTTTATTTCTATGAAATGTATTCATTTTAATTTTAAAATAATATAAGCTCCAATTTCACTTTTGCTTGTATATATTTACATACCTTTCTAATAACAATTTAAATTAGGTGTAAATACCTCAATAGATAATAAAATACATTGTTTAGATATAGCTAAATTGGATACACTTAAAAATAGATTCTGACTTTTAAATACTATACATTTTCTAATTTTACATAATTTTGATATCTTAAAAATACAGAAAAATTTAGGTGTAAAATAAAATAAATATTCTAAATACTAGAAATTGATTAACATACTTGCTTCAGATTTAACAAGAATTTAATTACAAAGCCACTTTACAAATAATTATCAATTATTCTTTAGATATAGAATTTAAAAATAAATTTAAAGTTTTTTAAATCATTCTTACTTTTCAGAAATAAATAAAACAATTTTATGGGCACATCTTTTTCTTTAAACAAACCATGATTTATTGAAAACCTATGTTCCAAACATAGGTACAAGCTGTTTTATTTTTTCCTCATAACTATGCTGTGAAATGGATATTTTGATGATAACAAAAGAAAATATTCCTCTATCAAACATAAAAAAAGTTAGCTTAAAGGAAAAATGAAGTATAATATCAGGCAGAGTATTTAAGTGTCATGAATGGGGTTGCTTTCAAGACAACAAAATGAAGGTTCAGTGAAAAAACTCTGATGTTCTTATGTAATTTTTCACATGAGGATCAAATTAAAAATAAGGCATGATAACATATGTTGCAAATTTATTTCATTCATTACTATTATATTGTATTGTTAAAGAGCACATTGCATTAAAAAGTCAGTTGCTTTTGGGGAAGAGCTACAACCTGGAGTTTATCATTCCTCTTTCTTCTGTGAGAAGAGTGCAGTTAGGAAAGCAAAATATTTGATTAGTCCTAATATAGTTGAGCACCAAATTGATTTAAGAGGACTTTAGATTATAACACAAAACTGGGGAAGGACTTAGGTTTATTTTTTAAATGATAAAGACAAATAAGTAAACTTCAGATGAGAATAGTATTGATGGTAAACCATATCATAAAAACATATTAGAATTCAGTAATTTGGCCAGTGAGGTCCTAAACTCTGAAAACACTTTAAAGAACTCAGTTAACTAAACTAGAAAAAATAATGTCTGGTTGGTGTGTGCATGAGTATGTCCAAAAATCATATTTCTTTATTTCAGCTTTTTTTTCTTCTCATATGTTCCTGATATGATTATCAAAAACTCCAAGTAAACATCTTATGTTTAGAATTTCAAATGTGAGTTTCATAAACAGAAAATGTTAGTAAAGGCAAAAATTAGAAGAAGAAACAGTAAAGCTCCTCTGTTCAAAGACAGACATGAATATGAATGACAAGGACCTGGTTGATGATATAAAAAAGAGAAGATGTTAAGATGGACATCCCTCACCATTACACCCATCTATCACAGTAGCAACAGCTGTGCTAGTTAGTCAAGTAATAATACACATGTAGATGACAAGGAAATATGAATTTGTCTAGTTATAAATAATCTGGATCATTAATAAAGCCTGTGCTCTAGAATAATTCCAATTTAGAATTTTGGTTTTCCCTCAAACAAAGGTCTTCAAGTCATAAGCTATCAAAAGATGATATCTTTTCTTCATTAAAACTTCACTGCAATCAATTGTCAATAAGTTGTGAGTTCTTGGACATTAGTGTGTTTTATTATTTCAGGCATTCAAAATCACTATTTTTTAACAACTAAAACATATTCCTACCACAGATACGCAATTAGCTATGAATAAAAATAAAGTATGGGCTGGGAGGTGAGGATCAAGTTGTAGAGTACCTGCCTAGGAAGTGTAGGTCTTGAATTCAACCCCTGGTACTGTCAGAAAAAGAGTAAATTATATGAAAAAAAATTAAGAAACTTACATCAAATATTTTTCTATCTAATTGGACTTTAAATATCCTAAATTTGGGGACAAGTTCCATACATTTCAACAATTCATTAAGCAAAGTGTTTTTCTGTTATAAAGAACACTAAAAAACAATGGAACAATGTTATGGTATGAGGTATGAGTTTAGAAAACTGAGCAACTGTTTCCAAATGCATAAAAGGTCTACCAATCTGTCATGATTTCCCATTGCACACCCATTTTTCTCATTATTTTTTGACTCTTTTTTCCTCACAGACTTGGAAAATAGACTGTCATGCATGAACATTCATATTGGCATATGTTTTGCTTTTCCTTTTTCCAGAATATGTTTAGGGGTCATTAATTCTTTAAATCAGCTACACATTTATAAATACATTTTTAGCTTATATTTATATCAGACTGTATGCTATTTATTCTTAATTGCATATCAAAATAATTCCTTTCATATGATGATGCCACAGACAGATTCATCACAGTGTCTTTAATCGCTCTTGGATTATAGCATCTGCAGCACTTAAACCATACTACATGGCTTTATAATACTCATCTATGTTTCTTCCTTGTAGATGAACTCATCCTGAGAGAATAAGTTATATTGTACCTAGTTCTTTATTCTAACTGCTTCATTTTTGAGAAGTACTTATTTTTGAACTTACTTATAAGAGAAAATACAAGAATGAGATAACAGTAAGCATATTTTTTAAGTGGCTATGGTAAATGAAAAAGCAGAGGTAAATTTCTTCAATGCAATCTGGAATTAATCAGTTTAAAATCTCAGTACTCTTAAAGTTTAAAATTTAAAGAAATGATACAGGAAAAAAAATTTCTCTTCATGATTCTAAAATGTCATCTTGAAAAATGAAGAAAATAGGAAATCTAAAGGAAAAGCTATTATCCTGAAAAGTAATGTTAAGAATTAAAGCCAAAAAATGAAATAATTAGTTGGGCACCAGTGACTCATGTTCTTGGGGCCAGCTTGGCTATTTTCCTTCGATTTACTGTGTCTGGTGTTCACCTTGGTGTCTGCACTCTGAGTTTACAAGCCGCTTTCTGCTAGTTCTGTAACACTGCAGCCACCTGCTAGCCTTGCAAAGTTTCCAGCAACTGTAACCACACACTAAAAGGTGGGGCAGTAAGGGGTGGTAAAGGGCAAACTCTCTAAGTAGTTAACTGATCACCTGACACAGTTCAGGGCTCAGGGCTTTGAGAAATTATCTCCCCTGAGTCCACTATCATAATAAATTCCCTGCTCCCTATAAAAATGGTCTCAGTGACTTTGTTTCCTTCATCATTCCTGCAACATTTCTGGTGTGTTGGCCAGGAACAAGAGAGACCAAAGTTGGCATTTTTGCCTCTCTGGCTGTCAGGCCTGTGGCCTGGCTCTTGGGGACATGACCCTGCCAAAGCGTGCCTCTGGAAATTTAGTCCAGACAGCTAGGGAAGCCTCCCACAGAGTCTGAGGCTTCAGGGCCATACATGCCAACAGAGTCTGGGTAGAGACCTCAGGAACCAGGAAAATTCGGAGCAGGTCCTGTCTGGAATAGGGAGGACCCAGGTCCATCAGAAAAGGCCCATCCATGAGAGGATGAAAACGGACTTGATCACCCCCTAGATATGCAGCTGTACTCCTGAATCTGGTTCTTTGGTTTTTGTGATAATTCAGGGGGAAGCTGTGATACCTTCCAGACTAGATTTGTTGGGTTGGATGAATGTGTGATGTGCAATTCAGTGCATGGAAAAAGTGTGACTTCAGTCATGTGGTGTGCAGAGTTCACTCCCAGAGGCCAGGAACACTCTCGTTTATTCTAGGACAACCTCCATGGAGGCACCAGTCCCAGTCTGGGGCTTATACAATCTCACTACAACTAAGTCATCTGAACTATCCCTGTGAGGAGAAAGGCTAGGGACTGACAAACTGATAGTTGTCTATCTCCCCTTCTTGTCAGAAATTGAGGAACTCCCACTTCATTTCCAAACTCCCTGATCCTCTTGTGCTTTGTCTCAATACGGGTGGGAATCAGAGTAAACTGACTGCTTTACAATGCACCAGAGTAAACTGCGTCCTTACAATCCATGCTTGGCAACTTAAAAAAAAAGATAGGGACGTAAAACTTGTGTCATATGTTAAACATCAAAAGTATTGTTAACTTAATTCCTCTTTTATATGTTACCTTGCCTTATGTTGAGAGGTAATAATTTAAATTTTATTAAATGGTAGGTTTATGTTTTGTTATAGCTTGAGTAAATATTCTTCACAGTTCAGATATGCCTGTGGTCTAATTTTTAAAACACTATTTATAAAAATATATAAACATAGAAAAAGATATACAGGTGATTATGGGGTGAAGCTCACACCACAAGATCTTTAAAAATTCTATCAGATAGATTGGGTGTCCTTTAAAGTGGAATTCCCTTCCAAGGATCTCTAGTTTGAGAAACCATTCGTAGGGTTTATCAGGCAGTGACAGTGTTGCCAGGTCACCCTGACCAGTTCCCCTACATAAACATATGACAGTCATGGTAGCTTAAGAAGTGCTTTGAGGAAAATTGTAAGATTCTGATGGCTAAAACAATAACTATTGGGATGGTAAAAAGAAAGAAAGAAAGGAAAAAAGGCTCTTAAACTATAAAATCTTGAGAGCTTGACAGTCTGCCTAAAATACCCCCTTACTGCCAGTTTAGAATCCAGGCACCACTGATTATCACCCAGTGCAAGATCTCTGAAGAGTCAATCAAGCAACAGTAACTCTACACCCAGTGGTTCCAAACCCATCCACTTTGTTGGCCCTGATACCTGCAGAAGCAACCTGCGTCTCATGTGTGGACTTAAAAGATGCATTCTTCTGCATCCAGTTAGCACCTATGAGCTAACTCATCTTTGCTTTCCAATGGCAGGAACCCCCAGTCAGGGGGGCAGCAACAATTAACCTGGACTCATCTCCCATAGGGCTTCAAAACTGTCCAACTATCTTTAAAACTATCTTAGCATCTGATTTTCTAGCATACCTGGCAGAGGAAGCTGGTGGTACCCTCTTGCAATATGTAGATGAGCTCCTTCACACAACAATTAATTGCTGGGACTGTCTTAAAGGGACAGAAGTTTTTCTCCACCTCCTTTTGGAGGCTAAGTACAAAGTATCCCAGAAAAAGGCTCAAATCTGCCAGGACCAAATTAAATACTTGAGATTCCACATATCCCAAGGCCAGCTGAGCCTTGGTGCAGAATGAAAGCAAGCTGTCTGCTTCATCCCAACCTTGACCATGAGAAGACAGACCTGGAAGTTTTTAGAAGCAGCTGAGTTCTGCAGGATTTGGATACCTCATTTCTCATCACTAGCAAAGCCTTTGTATAAAGCCATAAAGGGTGGTGAAAGACAGCCCCTAATGTGGGAGTGTAAACAACAACAGGCTTTCCATGCCTTCATGGCGGTATTAGTCAGTGCCCCTGCCCTGGGACTTCCAGATGTGAGAAAACCTTTCTTTCTCTATTTGCATGAGAGATGCAACATGGCAATTGGAGTACTGATCCAATACCTGGGCTCATCATTCCAAGTAATTGGACTCAGTGGCAATGGGATGACCTCCCTGCCTGTGAGGTCTCACAGCCACAGCCTTGCTAGTATCAGAGACAGAAAAGCTAACACTGAGAGGGGAAATAACTGTTCTGGTGCCACGATCTGTTGTGACTTTAATGGAATATAAGGGACAATATTGGTTGACAAATGCCAGGATGGTCAGATATAAGAGTGCGCTCTGTGAAAAATCCATAAGTAAAATTAAAAGTTGTCCAGACTTTAAACCCAGTGACCCTCCTTCCATGGGTTATGGGGCCCCAAGACCATAACTGTGTTGAGATGATTAATGAGGTCTTCTCAGGCCACCTTGACCTCTATGACCAACCCTTAGCTCAGCCTGACCACAAACTTTTCACAGATGGGAACAGTTTCCTCAAAGAGGAAACAAGATATGCTGGCTCTACAGTAGTGACTTTGGACTCAGTCTTAGAGGCTCAGGCACTGGCTCCAGACACATTGGCACAAAAGGCAGAGCTCATTGCACTGACACGCACCCTACAACTGGCAGCTAAAAGGATGGTTAATATATACACAGACTCTAAATGTGCTTTTACCATTCTTCATGTACACAGGGATATATATATATATATATATATATATATATATATATATATATATACGGAGACTGCTTACTTCAGGAGGAAAACTCAAATACCTTTTGGTAATTATAGGCACCATTTCTGGGTGGGAAGAGGACTTTCTCACGCAAACAGAAAGAAGTGGCTTGGACCTTGTTAAAGGAAATAATTACCAGGTATGGGATCCCCATCTCTATTGGATCAAACAATGGACCAGCTTTTGTAGCAGAAATTGTTAAATAACTGACAAAGAGACTAAAAATAACCTAAAACCTTCACACAGCATACTGGCATCAGAGTTCAGGTAAGGTTGAGATGATGAATTGGACACTAAAAACTCAAATAAGTATACTGTGTCAGGAAACTCACCTAAATTAGAAGCAGACTTTGCCATTAGCTTTATTTAGGATCAGGTGCAGCCCCATCAAACAAACTGGGTTCTCGCCTTATGAGATTCTTTTTGGAAAGCCACCCTCACTAATCAAAGACATTTAAAAGACATGGGAAATCTAACATTGCTCCAACAGATGCCCAATTTGGGAGAAGTGCTCAATGACCTACACCACCTTAATCGAGAAAAATTCCCTATCAACTTAACCAATGATGTGCATTCTGTTAAGCCAGGTAAACAGATTTGGATAAGAGTAAAATCTCCAGCTTCTCCAGCCTCTCCAGCCTCAGTGGAGGAGACCTTTGTGGTGATCGTGACTACTCCCACTGCAATCAAGGTGGCAGAGATCACCCCTTGGATCCATCCACCAGAGTAAAGATAGCAGCTCCTGAGTGGAAGAGTCACCTGGTTTCTAATAACCCACTCAAACTGACCTGAGAAAGGGATCTTCAGCCTTGCCCTAGTCAAGAACCAGAAGTTGACTAGTGAACACATGGTGGAAGCTTGAGGAATCAAATGAACAGACAATTAATGGACTACTGCTTCTCATAGTTAGGGTTCTGCAGTGATACTTAAGTTCTGCCATCCTTGCCTATCTCTATTCTTTATAATATAACTTTGTATTGCTTTGGTCAATAGGAGTAGCAATAACTGCCACAGTGGGATAAAGCCAGATCAAAAGACTTTCTTTGGCAGTTTTCTTTTTTTCTCTTGCTAACAGGATGTGGTATTGTTCTTGGCTGCTTCTATTCTTGTCCTGTGAGTTGTGCTTACTTACTACTCTGACTAAAATTGCCATTATACGGGAAAGACAATAAAAGAGATCACAGATCAAATAAAAAAAGATTGGTCATGTTCCAGTTCAGACTTAAAAGGGGTAAAATCCTGATGATTTGCCTGGAGGATGGTTCTCTACAATGTCAAAGGTGGATTTAAAACAATGTTAGGGGCTGTATTAATTATGGTGTTGGGCTGTCTTATACTTCCATGCTTGCTGCCATTGGTCATGTGGTCCATATTGACCCTGATTAAAGCCATAGTGGAGCAAAAAATGACCACACAATTTTATCTATTACAAGGCTATCAAAGAATAAATCCCATCCCTTAAAAAGAGAGAGATGGTGCATTTTGACAAATAAAATGTGAAAGCATCAAAGGGGGGAATGTTGGGGCCAGCTTGGCTATTTTCCTGGGATTTGCTGTGTCTGGTATTCATCTTGGTTTCCCTACCCTGAGTCTACAAGCAGCTATCTGCTAGCTCTGCAGCACTGCAGCCACCTGCTAGCCTTGCAAAGTTTCCAGCAACTGTAACCACACCAAAAGCAGTGGGGCGGAGGGGGGGGCGGGTAGCAAGGAGTATAAGGGAGCAAACTCAGTAAGTATTTAACCAAGCCCCTGATGCAGATCAGGACTCAGGGCTTTGAGAAATTATCTCCCCTGAGTCTGCTAATGTAATAAATTCCCTGCTTCCTGTAAACATGGTCTCAGTGACTTTGTTTCCCTTGTTGTTCTTGCAACAACACCTGTAATACTAGATACTCAGGAGCAGAGATCAGGAGGATCATAGTTCCAAGCCAGCCCAGGCAAATGAGAACATATCTTGAAAAAGTTCTTCACAAAAAAGGGCTGGTGGACTGGTGGAGTGGCTCAAGGCATAGGCACTGAGTTCAAACCCCAGTACCACACACACACAAAATCAAATAAATAAATAAATAAAATAATCAAAGCTATCAGAATACCTTGGCTTTTTAAAACATGAGCATCATCAGCAAAATTTGAAAGGAAAGAAACAAACTGTAGAACTATATACTGAAAGGGAAATACCAGTGAGTTGAAACTAAGAAGTTTATTTCAAAGTATAACAGGTATACTTTAGGAAATAGACTCAATTGTTACCTTGCCAAATAGGCTGAAAAGACTGCGATTATTTGCAAAGGAAAAAGTACTTTTTCTAAACTGGATATCAATTGTGAACAAGATAAGCATGGTTGACTGATTTGAAGTTTTGTGATTGGGAAAAAATTGAGAGAAGAGAAATGGAATGAAGTTTTGCTTTATTATTGTGATTTGTAGGTTGTAAAGCAATATAAAATATAAAGTATTATTAAAATGGATTTATTCTAAACTCTTTGAAAATCTGTATGGCAAGAACAAAGGCAACAATAAGGTGGTAAAGTTTGGGTGAGTTCAGGTCAGAGCTCTGATTGCTCCTTTCAACTGTATCTGAAGGAAATGACTTACTCAGGCAGTACATTAATGATTGTGTGCATCAAGGGAATCTATGGCTTTCTCAAAAGAGGAATAAAAAATAAATGAGTAGGACTTTGAAATGTTCCATTATATCTCATAAAAATGTTTTGAAAATAGGGGAATATGTTCATATATATTATATGAATAAACAGAAATATAACAATGAAACTCTCAATATTATATAATTAATATCCACTAATAGAAATGTATAAAAGCAATTAAACTAATATGAGTGTTTGAGAAGGGAATGAAGAGTCAAAGCCAAAAATGGCGCAATAAAACAAACATAATAAATAAACTACATAAATAAACTTAGCTAGGTCTGTAGTGACATGCATCTGTAATTAGCACTTGGGAGGCTGAGGTAGCTGGATTATGAGTTTGAGACCAGCCTGGGCTACTTAGTGAGATCATCTCAAAAGAAACATATATATATCTACATATAGATAGATAGATATATATATCTTCACCTGCAGTGAATATAACTGGCTATGTGCGGCAGTGACTTCATTTGGAAATCCTTGGCTATGACTCTATCAAAGCCATTCTTCCTTCCATGAATTCCACTCTGTGAATGAGAAATAGCTTAGGATGTCTGTAGGTATGGGAATCCTCTGATGGGCCTCACTGACATGACAGTCTACAAGAACCTTTCTTAGATCTGAATTAGATTCAGCAACCCTGCCACACCACCTTCCTTTCTTCCTTCTGTTTTTTTCACTCTGGGTCATATTTGTACCATTTGCACCTGATAGCTCTCCCGACCTCAACTATGTCCTTCCTGTTTTCTTTTTTAGGAATTTCCCTTAAGAGATTTATTGTACATTTATCTTAATCTGATTGTTTGCTTCTTGGAGGACAGAACAAAACATTTTCTTTTTTCATATATCATGTATATCATGATTTCATATGATATGAAATACATCATGTTTCATATATCATGATAATACAAAAATGCATACTTGAGTGAAAATTTCAGCATAATTTTAAAGAAATCATGCCTTAAGATATACTACATATGTTTATCAATTATGCTGAGATTTCTTAGAACCAGGTAAAATTGGATTAGATGTAATAGAAGATCTGAATGCTCTATTCAATATGGCTCATTAAAATTATGTTTGTTTTTAAGATTTGTTTTCCGTTTCCCAAAGCTATACCAGTTAGCATGATTTATTGATATACAGAATGGGAATATTTGTTATTAATTATATTCTAAACAATAAAATATCCTCAGTAGTTTATTTAGTGCTAGTACCTGCCTAATGGGAGAAAATACTAGATCAGCCTAATTCTCATATTTTTCATTTCAATCATTTTCTGACTCCAATCACATAGTTTTGATATTTTACTATTTTTCTAATAGTTTATCATTTTTCTTATGTGAATTTAGAATAGAGCTAAAACACCATTGGTATAGTAAAATATTATTAAAGAATTTAGTATAAAATTTTATTTTTATTATAGCTAGAATAGAAAAAATAAAAGTATCATACAAAGAAGGTCATTTGAGCAAGTGAGCTTTTGTAAGGATTTATAGCTAATACTAAATGGTGTGCAGGACTTTATTATAGCCAGACCAGTGATTTTCACAGACATTCAAAGAAAACCTTGAACACTATCAGGCCACATTTTCACACTTCAGGGTCTGAAATTACTATGGAAAGAATTAACAGAATGAAAAATTGTTACAATTGCACTTCATTTATTTGAACATTAGTCTTCATTTAACCTAAGGATCTTTCTGTTGACTATTAACTGTGACTAAGACAAAGTACTAATATTCCTTCAACAATTATAATTTCTATTGTAATTATAATTTAACTATCTAATGAACAAGGTCTTTGAAAAGATACTATAAAATTTAGCATGAAGTAAACCTTTTAAGCAGGCACATTTTTAACTCAATCAAAATTAACAAAATTTCTCAATAGCTAAATGATTAAATTGCACAAGTAGATGTCTAAGCATATATTTAGAATTAAAGAACAAAATTTGAATGAGCAGATGTCATTTTGCTCTTTACAAA
This sequence comes from Castor canadensis, assembly GCF_047511655.1. NCBI lineage: Eukaryota > Metazoa > Chordata > Mammalia > Rodentia > Castoridae > Castor > Castor canadensis. Next base: position 88,315,381 of record NC_133391.1, on the reverse strand, counting down.
GCTTAGACAATGTAATCAAGAATACAAGTTATAACATGGCAAGTAAATATCTTAAGTGAAAGTTGGATAGGCAAAGTCATTTGAAACCATAGGAAACAAGTAAACGTGTTAGTGAAGTAAATAACCAATATTGATCAAAATAGTTTTACCCTTTTACGGTTCAACAAGTTACTCAACAAAATTTGGTTAATATGTTAGATAGGTCCCAACATTCTTTGACCTTATTTTCTAGCACAGATTATGTAATTCAGCTGCTATATTTTTAATAGAAATATGCTCATGGAATTAGCTCTTACTCCTAAATTGCATGCAGAAGGCAAGTCATACCAGTTATTACAAGTCTCTGTAGTCTTATCATAGGTGTCTTAAGTCAAAATCATTGTCATTTATCTTCTTCATTTTTCACTCTTTACTCTTCAATATTCTTCTTCACTTTTCAATATGCTGTCAGTTGACCATGAATTCTTTACTTTCTTCTTGTATAGGTAGATCTATAGCCCTTCTGACAGACAGGTTATAGGTGTAGTGGCAATAAGCTAGGGAATTTATTGATCAATCAAATATGCATTAAATCAGGATATTCCAAATCCCCAAATATAATTATTTTATTATGAGGTATAATAATTTTAAGCCTATCATATATGAAAAATATACTCAGTATTTTATAGCTTTTATGAAGTACTCCTTAAGAAACCAAATTAGCAATGTAATTTTATTGAAAAGTGATTCATTTTCTTTTCCATAATGAGTATGTAAATTAGATGCTGTTAGACCAACTCTCCCAGATATAACTAAAATTTCTGGAAAACACACACAGCACTCACACTCTGAAGGCATTGGAGAAAAATCAAAAGTAAGCAAATTATTAAAGAGACAGGACATATCCCTTAGGAGAAGAAAATCACACTCATTGTGTTTCCTAGTTTTGAAGCAAGAGGAAAGGAGAGGATATCAGGGTGAATAGTATGAAGTTCATTGTAGAATCTTATGTACCACCATTTTACATGATATCAGGGTGAATGATATGAGGTTCATTATAGAATCTTATGGTACCACCATTTTACATGCTGTCCATCATCGACTGGAATGTGTTACTCAGTGCGTGACTGTATTTGCAAATCACATATATGCTAAGGGTTGAATATCCACATTATATAATCCAGATTATCCACATTATGTAATATACACATTATATAATAAAAATTATTATAAAAATGGACAAAACAGCTATATACAATGGCACATGCCTGTAATGCCAGCACTGTCGAAGGAGAATCAGGAGGAATTCAAGTTCTTAGCCATTCTGGACTAGGCTACATATGAAGACTGTGATCCCAATAATGAAAACAGATTTAAAAAGACAAAATAATTGGATAATATATTTCTTAAGCAGAGATAAAACAGCCAACAAAAACATGAAGCGATGTTCAACAATACTAATCATTAGGGAAGTGCAAATTAAAATAACAATAATATACATTTTTATATCTGCTAGGATGGCTACTTTTAAAAAATAAAAGGAAAAAATACAAAAATTACAAGCATCAGTGATGACATGGAGAATTTGAAATCTCTGTGTATTATTAGTATGCATGTTAAATTGTACAACTGCTATTGAAAACAGTTTGCGAGAGTTCCTCAAAAGATCAAATTTGGAATAACCATATTATCCAATAATTCCACATCTAGTTAAATACAGGCATAGAAAGAAAGATCTCAACCATTCATAGGACTGTTATTGTAAATAGGCTAAAAATGGAAGCTAACCAGATGCTAATAGATAAATAAGCAAACAAAATAGATACATAATGAACTAAGATTCAGCCATTTAAAAGAAGAAAATAATGATACATGCTATAGTATGGGTGAAAATTGAGAATATTATGCTAAAATAAGTAAGCCAGCCACAGAAACAAATACAGTGTGATTACACTTACATAAGGTAGGTAGACCAGTCAAATCCAGAAAGAGAGAAAGAATAGCAGTTACCAGTGTTTGGAGTAAGAAGGAGTGGGCTATTATGTTAAAGGATATAGAGTTAAAATTTGCAAATATTCTGGAGATTAGTTGTTCAGAATGTGAATTTATTTAACACTATCAAGGTACATATTTAAAATAGTTAATATTCATACTATAAAATAGAACTGAAAAATTATCAAAAGTGTGTCAAAAAGAGCAAATAATTCAGTCAATAAATAAACATATGAACTGGTCACTTTTCAAAAGAAAATGTATAAGTGGCCAATAAATACATGAAAAACATATTCAACATCTTCAGACATCAGGGAAATACAAATCAAAACTACATTGTGATTCCATTTCACCTTAGTCAGAAGGGCTATCATCAAGGAAAAAACCAAAAATCCAATACTGGCCAGGATGTGTGTTGGGGAGAATGGACCCTCATATACTGTTGATGGGAATGTAAATTAGTCTAACCACTATGTAAATCAGTATGGAGGCTCCTCAAAAATCTAAATAGAACTACTCTAATCCAATAATTTTACTCCTGGGCATATCTCTAAAGGAATCAAAGTCAACATGGAATAAAGATACCTGCATGCCCATGTTTATTGCAGCAGTATTCACAATAGCCATGTAATGGACTTAGCCTAGGTGCCCATCACCAGAAGAATGGATAAAGAAAACGTGGTATATACACCAAATGAGATTTTATTCAGATATAAAGGAGAATGAAATTATGTCATTTGCAGAAAAAGGAATGGAACTGGAGATAATCATGCTAAGTGCAATAAACCAGACTCAGAAAGACAAAAATTGCATGTTTTTTCATATATATATATATATATATATATATATATATATATATATATATATAATAGACTTTTTTTTTAAAAGGCATGAAAGTAGAATGTGGACTACTTGGAAAGAGGAAGGGGACCAGGGGAGTGGTGAGTAATAATAAGAGAGGGTAATGGGTCATTGTGAAGTGATGAAATGATAAACATATATGAAAATGTCACAATGAAACCCACTATTTTCTGCATTTAATATACATTAATAAAAATAGTTATAATAATAAATTTAATGCTATTTTTACCATTAGAGTAAAAACCTTTTTATATAGACAATGGTAAAGTGGTTAACAAGCTGGGAAAGTTTTTTTCAATCTCATAAGAAATACACATGTACATAGAAAAGAGTGGACAAATGGGAGCTGGCCTTCCTTTTTATGTATGCATATAATGTGTGTTGGTGCATGTATGTAAGATATATATCCATTTGTTGACCCTTATAATTTGCAACTAATAGGCATTAATTATTAATAAAGAATACAAAATATTAGCTCAATGCTTATTTTTTCAGTAAAATAACATTTTACATAGGATGTAATCTAATAAAAAAGATTTAAATTATAAAGGCTTCTAGAAAACTCAGTTATTTCAACTTTCTGTCCTCTCAATCTCAGAGACTTAAATCCTTACAGAGGAGACTTAAATCATCTGTATTACCTCCAGCAGTATCCTTTCTCATGAAGTCCTATTATCTGACATTACTTCAAATGAACACATGAATGATACAACTAAGGCGAAGGAAAAGGAAACAAAACTCAAGAATAAATGAAAATCATGGCATAAATGAAATAAAATTTGATGGAAGATTTGGGAGAAAAATCTTATTTTAAAGATTCAAAACCTGTGGTCCAGTTAGTAAGGTGATTTGCCAAAACATCTCCAAATATGGAAGCACACCAGGTTGAAAAGCTTGAAATCCCACCTTACTTCTCTAATGGCAAAATGCTAATTCCCATGCCTTCTGGTTCAGATAATTATACTTCACATTTCTGTATATTTGGGAAGCTTCAGATGCAAGATAGTTTTACCTTTTTCTCTTGTGCAGGAAATATTTTGATCTTTCCAGTAGAAGACCATTTGGCTTCCCATTCATAGTACAAATATTTTGGTCAGCATCACTAGGTCCTTTAGAAAATATTTCTTCAAATGTGACAAATTAAGTCTCTTTAACTTATAGACATGTATAAGCAACAAACTTCCTTTGGTCATTTTTCTAGTTGAGATTGCTATAGTTATTTAATAGAGGTAACTTTCATTATAGACTTTATAATAAAAATATCTATCCTTGTTATAGCTGGAATTACTGCCAAGAAGTTGGGAGTTGTGAGACACCTACAATCCCTGCAACTCAGGACTTCAAGGCCAGCCTGGGCTATATAGTAAAACCCTGCTTCAAAAAAATCCAGAATAAAACAAAACAAAACAAAGCAAAAACAAACAAACAAGAAAGACTGAGAAGAATTGTGATCTTTGTTCTCTATTGACATTGCCCATTCAAATTTGACAGTTTTCAAAGTTATCCAAAAGCTTATATTTGTGTTTGTAATATGAGTTTTTTTTGTGTTAAATACTAAAATACTACTATAGAATCATGGGAATTAGGTAACAGTTTGAGTGTTTGTATTTATATCTTATTAAATATGTTTAAAATAGTGAACAATTTCTCTCAGGCGTTCTAGACTTGCTTGATTGACCAAAATATTTTTAAATACTCTACTTCCAAGCAGTAACAAAGAAAATGTCATCTACTTATTTAAAAGAGTCAATTCTCCTGCTTTCATTTAATTCACAAAATCTCTTTCCAAGGATGTGAAGTCAGAATACTTCCCTTTTTACTGGTTAAGACAAGCCTATGAGGGGTACTTGGTGCTCCTTCTGTAAGGATTTCATGTTAATCACATGCTTAGATTAGCAATCATTTTAGCAAAATTTCAAATACTTGAAAACAAAAAACCTGCAAAAACAGTGCCTGAAGAAGATTTAAGAGGATATATTGTTTCCTTTTGGAGCTGCTGTGTTGAGAAACTGAGGAATATTGGTGCTAATATTGAGTAAGTTGTGAAGGTAGAAAGAATACAGGGAAAGGATGCTGGGTTAACCCTTACTGTAAAAAATGATTCTGACTAGGACAGAAAATGTCATCATTATTGACAACAGAAAAACATTTATTAAATTCAGTAGTGTAAGTATATTTCTAAGCTCAGTAGAATGATTTTGAACATCTTTGTTTAGTGGAGGGGAAAAAAGTATTGGTTTACTTTCTTTGGAAAGTTATATCTATGTAAAATTAGTAAGTAGCCAATATTAAATATTAAGTTTAGCAAAAATAGTAATTTTATGTAAAGATTATGAAGTAATAGAATATGTTAAATGGAATGCACAACTTATTTTCCTTTGTTTTACATGTTCTCTGCTTCTATTATTTGAAATATGAGTAAAATCATATAACATATAACAAATTATAGAAAATGTTAAAGAAATAATCAAGGTAGGAATCAACTGTGATTTCAACTTAAAATTTCAAGAAGGAAATTCCAGTCTGGCTTCACACTTAATTCTGAGAACAACTCACTAAGCAATAATATTTAATACATAAAAATGCTAAAAATTAAAATAATTACTTGAATATAAATGAACATAAATATAAAAATTGAAGCATTCCAAGACTGATAAAAAATCCTATGATAGGGTATGAGCATGTTAGCAGAGACAGGAAAACCCACTTTCTCATTTCTCCATTGTCAATTGAGCCAAATTTCTAAATAACAAGATTTCATATTACTCAAAGACAAACCCACATGCCATTAACTCTTGACCTTCCAGGTTGTGTCTCTGGTCTCACCAGAAATTCCCTAATACAATAAAATAAATTGGGTATCCAGTCCAGTCAGGCACAGGACATGTATTTTTCTGGTCAATAGATAAGACACATGGGCTTCTTTGGGCTCTGACAGTTGCACTGTTGGCAATATAATATTAATACTCAGACATTAATACTGCCAAAATAGTGATGAAGTCTTCTCTGGCTACAAAGCAAGACAAGCAGCAGAGCTGGGGGAGGGGATGTGGAGGAGCCAACCCCATTTGGGTGATTCATAAGTTTGGGTGTGTTATGACTGACCCACTGTTACACCACTGAGAGCTTCTCCTATCATTTTATAATGTCTGTATTGCATGAAATGGAGACCCTCTCACATCTCTGTAAAGAAGATGCATGAACCCTTTTTAAAGTGAAGGATAGTTGCAATCACTGAAAATGAGCTTGGAAAAGGAGTTTCAGCAAAAGAATGAGTGATTACCCTCATTGTTGTAGAACACTATTGATATTTCTTCATTTCCTATCCCTGTTTCCATTCTAGATTCTTATCACATTTGGCCAGCTCTTTAAGTACTCAAGATTGCTTACTTGTTAATGTGTTTCATAGTTTACTATGTATTCTAAATCCTTACTTTCTGTTAAGGATCCTTAGGTTTTATAACTTGTCCAGATTTATACAATCTGAAGAGAAACCGTAGTATATTAAATTGTCCAGTTGAGATGCATCACTGAATATGTCCCAATAAGTTCATCAGGCTCCATGCACACTCTTCTCTGCTGGATTTTGCAATATCAACTAGCTTTTCATGAAAATCAGGATTGATTTCCCTAGCCAGTACCAGCATTCTTGCCATTGTCTTCGATGCAAATTTTATAAATGATTGGTTAGCAGAAATTTTACAGCACCTCTGAAAGGAATGTTCTTCCCTATTGTGAACCAGAACAACTAACTCAGCAGAACCAAGTTTTCAAAAAAGAGAATAACCAATTGACAGTGGGAAATGGTAGGGAAAAGCAATGTTATTTCTACTGTCTGATTTGCAAACTAATGTATTTTAGATCTTTAGGACACATCTCTACACATTGCTGTTGATTAAGTGCATATAATACAACCTATAAAACTACATCCCAAACATTCAAGGTTCTGCTTGAGGTTAAAAATTAAGCTGCACTATCAAGAAACCATTTCCATTTTTCAAGCTAGCTCTTTCTGGGATTTAGAATTAAAATGGTAAAATCAGTGAATCCTATAGTCATGAGTCAATCCATGCATCTTCTTTGAACAAGTCCTTTCATCTGGGACAATGCACTGTGGTATATAATGTGGATGTACCTGCATTCTTCAAGCATTTAAGTTGCCATATTGTTCAATATTCCAAGGTAAAGAGAGAAAGCCTTAAGCTGGAGTTCACATACGTTTCAATAAGGTTGCATTGCTGCCCTCTCCAGAGTACAAGGGGTTCAATGTAACTGTTCTTAGGGAAGTAGCTCATGTTTCTGAGAAGTCACACACATCCAGAGCACACACAGTCCCCAGTGCTAGAAATTTGGGAATTCAGTGGCTGCAACAGTCTTGCTAATAGAGGACTCTATTAGTAAACTACTGCATACTTTTTTCCATGGATGGCCAAGAAAGAGGATGTTTGACATGTATAAGATGGGCCTTGCCTTCTACTAAGTTGTGAGATCCTCCTTCAGTAAATGTTCTCTGACAATCACTAAAGTGAGAGAAGGGTCAATTCATGTGGGCTCCTTTCTTAAGTCTATCTACACTGTAGAGACATATGCATTTCAATCTATTGGTCAAATTTTCCAATCATTCATCACAGCTGAGAAGACAGTCTTTACTTTTGTCTCAAGCCACCTCTCTCTCCATATTAAATGATATCAAAGGTTTTTGTTTCTCTCACTGCTGCTCTTTATATCAATACATTAATGGACCTGTGATGCATCAGCAGTCTATTTCTGATTGATGTCTTCATTTGTGCACCAAACAAATCCCTTCCTTGTGCAGTTGATCATACAGAGTGTCTCAGAAGGTTGAGGTGTTTTCAGGGAGCAATAAAAGTAGGTATGAAAGCAACCCAGACCATTGATTTTCCATCTGAAGTAGTTTGAGCCTGCTCATGGACTATTTCCATTTTTTAATGTATTGTTCCTGTTTTTCATCCTGAAAAACATGCAACTCAATTTATCTGAGAACACTAACTCTACACTGGCTGCTTCTGCCCACAGCCACTAGATGTCCCATTATTCAGTTCTCAGACTTACATCATTGTATCACACCAACAGTGCAGTCATTTGGAGGCAACTGGAAGATAAGACTCTCTTTCAATGCTGTCATAGAAGTCCTCCAACTTTCATTGTGCAGCTTTCAGTTTACAAGAACTTGCCATTACCTTGTTATTGTGTCTTCTACACTTTCACTACCATCAGAAATGGTCCGGTTACACTAATACCTTTCTGAATGTAATTGATCCACAGCAGACATATGTGGTAGCCATTTGATCTCTCTCAGTTAGCATAGGAAAGGGCATGAAATACTAAGAAAGAAATAGGTATAGGGAAGGACTTCCTCAGTAGAACTCAAGTTACCCAGCAACTAAGAGAATGGATGGACAAATGAAACTACATGAAACTAAAAAGCATCTGTACAACAAAAGAATGGTCTCTAAATTGAAGAGACTGCCCACAGAATGGGAGAAAATCTTTGCTAGCTATACCTCAGACAAGAGACTGACAACCAGGGAATATCAGGGAGCTCAAAAAACTAAACTTCCACAAAATCAATGAACCAATAAAGAAGTTGGCAACTGAACTAAACAGAACTTTTTTAAAGGAAGAAATCCAAATGGCCAAAAAACACAAGAGAAAATGCTCACCATCCCTGACCATAAAGGAAATGCAAATCAAAACTACACTAAGATTCCACCTCACTCCTGTTAGAACAGCTATCATCAAAAACACCACCAACAACAAATGTTGGCAAGGATGCAGGAAAAAAAGAATCCTCATACACTCCTGGTCGGAATGTAAGCTAGGACATCTACTTTGGAAAATAGTATGGAGGCTTCTTAAAAAACTAAACATAGATCTGCCATATGATCCATCAATACCACTCCTAGGGATATACCCAAAATCATGCTACTCACGAGCCCTGTAAATGTGGACTATTGCTGAGACACTGGAGCCACACTTGGCAGAAAAAAAAACCCACCAAGAATAAGCAAAACTCGGACACTCCAAATACCCAGCCCTTACAGGGCTTCTCCACGCCACGTTATATTGAGAAAACAGGAGGGCTTCCATGCTGCCAGATGCTGCTGGCTCCAAACCTGCTTGGGAGATGTGGACCAACAGGTGAGTGGATAAGTGGCATGCAGTACTCCCACAGCCACCCCTGGGAAAGGCCAGCATAGACCCCTGGACAGACTGACCCCTGCCCCACAAAAAGGAAAAAAAGAAAAGTGAACAATAAACTGGAAATTGAAAGGGACAAGCAATAAAGAGGGCAGGGTGCTTTGAGTGTACTGGAGAAGGGGGGAGGGGCAGATCCCCGCACAAACTTTCAGCAAGCAGCCAGCAGGAGTACCCAGCTGCTGAGCTTCTCCACCTGAGAAGGGAGGAGGGACAGCTTTCCCCATGAACTTTAAGCAAATAGCCTACAGGAGTACCCAGCTGCCAAGCTTGGAGTAACTACTAAGACTGAAATACCATTGTTCCTGAACCTGGAATTTTTTTTTCTTCCACTTTCTAAGTGCTTGTCTTGTTCACTGTATGTTAGTCCACCATCTCTCCCTGTAGATTTCATTGGTTCTCCATTTTTTTTCTTACTTTTTCTTTTTTCTCTTTTTCTCTAAGTAGTTATCTTGTTCACTATTTGATAGTCCATCAACTCTCCCTGTTGATTTACTTTTTTCTTTTTCTCCTCTCTTTCTCTTTTTTTCTCTCTTCCCTTCCTGATTTTATTAGTTTTAGTATTGTAAGTTAGCTGATACTAAATTACACACATAACAGTGTTAGAAATAGCACCAAGTGGGACAATGGGATGACAAAAAAGGGACAGAAACCATTCTAATTCAGAACAGGATATGGACAGAAATGAAGAAAACAGATACCCATTCCCAGACCCCAACAAAACAAAGACAGACTATCCCAAGGAACCCAACAAAGCCACAAGAACATCCTGAAAGAAGAAATCACTGAGAATTTCATGGAGATGTTACTAGACAAAGTCAATGAAAATATACAGGAAGCACTCAAGAAATTCCAAGACAACAAAAACAGAGAATATGAGAAGACACAAAAATAAATAAATGAACTCATAGGAGCCCTAAATAAATACCAAAGTGAAACAGAGAACACCATAAATAGAAAAATAAATCCATTAAAAACAAAAATTGATAATATTAAAGAGGAAGTAACCAATGATATGGAAAATCTCAGAAAAAAAATGAAACAGAACTACAAAACACAATGGAAGGCTCTTCCAATAGAATTGAACAAGCAGAAGACAGAATCTCAGAACTTAAAGATGAAATAGAAATTAAAGGATAAACGGAAGAGAAATTATTCAAGCAACCCAAGACCTATGAAAGGAATATGCAAGAACTCACGGACTCCATTAAAAGACCAAACCTGAGAATCATAGGCATTGAAGAAGGAGAAGAGGTGCAAGCAAAAGGAATTCATGATATATTCAACAAAATAATAACAGAAAACATCCCAAATCTAGAGAAAACTATACCCATTCAAGTATAAGCAGCCTCCAGGACACCAAACAGACTTGACCAAAATAGAGATACCCCATGTTTCATTATCATTAAAACAACAATAAAGAGAAGGGAGAAAGAAGATTGAAGGCTGTAAGAGAAAAAAACAAATAACATACAAATGTCACCCCATCAAAATCACAGCAGATTTCTCATCGGAAACCTTAAAAGCATGAAGAGCATAGAGTGAAGTTTTCCAGGCACTGAGTGAAAATAATTTCAATGCTATGATACTATACTCAGCAAAACTCTCATTTAAAATAGATGGAGCAACAAAAGTCTGCCATGATAAGCAGAAACTGAAACAATATATGGCCACCAAGCCACCACTACAAAAGATTTTTCAAGGAATCCTGCATACACAAAATGAAAGTGCACAAAACTATGAAAGGACAGGCAGTACCAAACCACAGGAAAAGAAAAGGAAAGAAAGTGGAGAGGAACATTGATTTAACTCCACACAATCAAACCTTTAAACAACAAAGACAGCTAAATGACAGGAATCACCACATACCTATCAATACTAACAGTGAATGTCAATGGAATTAATTCCTTCATCAAAAGACACCAATTAGCAAACTGGATTAAAAAAGAAGATCCAACAATCTGTTGCTTACAGGAAACCCATCTCATTGACAGAAATAAACACTGGCTTAGGGTGAAAAGGTGGAAGAAGATTTACCAAGCCAATGGCTCCCCAAAACAGGCAGGAGTAGCAATACTTATCTTGGACAAAGTGGACTCTAAACCTGCACTGATCAAACATGAAAGAAGGACACTCCATACTAATAAAAGGGGAAATACACCAAAAGGAAATAATAATTATCAGCCTGTATGCATCCAATGTCAATGCGCTCAATTTTATCAAACATACTCTGAAGTACCTAAAAATATATATAAACCCTAACACAGTGATAGTGGGAGACTTTAATACCCCCCTATCACCAATACATAGGTCATCCAAACAAAAATCAATGAAGAAATCCTAGACCTAAATCACACCATAGATCAAATGGACCTAGCTGATGTCTACAAAATATTTCATTCAAGCACTGTACAATATGCATTCTTCTCAGCAGCCCATGGATCCTTCTCCAGAATTGATTATATCTTAGGGCACAAAGCAAGTGTCAGCAAACATAAGAAAATAGAAATAATACCATGCATTCTATGTGACTACAATGCATTAAAACTAGAATTCAACAACAAAAACAACAGAAAAAACATGCTAACAAATTGGAAGCTGAACAACACATTGCTCAATGATCAATGGGTCATTGAAGAAATAAAAGAGGAAATTAAAAAGTTCCTGGAAGTTAATGAAAATGAAAGCATGACCTAACAGAACCTATGGAACACACCAAAGGCAGTCCTAAGAGGAAAGTTTACAGCCATGAGTTTACATATTAAAAGGACAGAAAGATCTCAAATCAATGACCTAATGCTACATCTCAAACTCCTAGAAAAACCAAGAACAAGCAAATCCCAAAACAAGCAGAAGGAGAGAAATAAAAAAAAAAAAGGGCCACAATCAATAAAATAGAAACAAACAAACAAAAAAACATACAAAGAATCAATGAAACAAAAAGTTGGTTCTTTGAAAAAATAAATAAAATTGACATATCCCTGGCAAACCTGATTAAAATGAGGAGAGAAGAAACCCAAATCAGTAAAACCAGAAATGCAAAAGGGGAGATAACAACAAACACCACCAAGATCCAAGAAATCATCATAGACTACATTGAGAACTTATATTCTAATAAATTTGAAAATGTTGAAGAAATGGACAGATTTCTAGATACTTATGACCATCTAAAATTGAACCAATAGGACATTAACTGCCTGAATATATCTATAACACAAAATGAAATTGAAGCAGCAACAGAGTCTCCCAAAAAAGAAAACTTCAGGACCTGATGGATTTTCTGCAGAATTCCATCAGACATTTAAAGGAGTACTAATACCAACCCTCCTTAAACTGTTCCATGAAATAGAAAGGGAAGGAACACTGCCTAACCCATTTTATGAAGCCAGTATTACACTCATCCCCAAACCAAACAAAGACACTTCCAAAAAGGAGAACTATAGGCCAATCTCCTTAATGAACATTGATGCAAAAATACTCAATAAAATATTAGCAAACAGAATCCAACAATATATCAGAAGTATCATTCACCACAACCAAGTCAGTTTCATCCCAGGGATACAGGGATGGTTCAACATACAAAAATCTATAAATGTAATACAGCACATCAATAGAAGTAAATACAAAAACTACTTGATCATTTCAATAGATGCAGAAAAAGTCTTTGACAAGATCCAATACCACTTCATGATAAAAGATCTGTGATAACTAGGAATAGAAGGAATGTACCTCAACATCATGCAGGCTATATATGACAAACCTACAGCCAACATCATAATTAATGGTGAAAAACTGAAACCATTTCCCCTAAAATCAGGAATGAGACCAGAGTGCCCACTATCCCCATTCTTATTCAACATAGTTCTGGAATTCCTAGCCAGAGCTACCAGGCAGGAAGAAGAAATAAAGGGAATATCATAGGTAAAGAAACTGTCAAAATACCCCTATTTGCAGACGATATGATCCTATACCTTAATGACCCAAAAGCTCCTATACACCATAAACAACTACAGCAAGGTGGCATGGTACAAAATCAACTTACAAAAATATTTAGCTTTTCTATACACCAATAACGAATAAACTGAGAAAGAATTTATGGAAACAATTCCTTTTAAAATAGCCTCAAAAAAAAATCATGTACTTAGGAGTAAACTTTACAAAGGATGTGAATGACCTCTACAAAGAGAATTACAAACCCCTGAAGAAAGAGATTGAGGAAGACTGCAGAAAGTGGAGAGATCTCCCATGCTCATGGATAGGTAGAATCAACATAGTAAAAATTGCTATACTACTGAAACAATCTACATGTCTAATTCAATTCCCATAAAAATCCCAATGACGTTCATCACAGAGATTGAAAAATCTACCATAAAGTTCATCTGGAAACACAAGAGACCACAAATAGCCGAGGCAATACTCAGCAAAAAGAGCCATGCTGAATGAATCACAATACCAGACTTCAAACTATATTACAAAGCAATAGCAATAAAAATAGTATGGTACTGGCACAAAAGCAGACATGACAAACAGTGGAACAGAATAGAGGACACAGATATGAATCTACACAACTATGCCCAACTTATCTTTGACAAAGGCACTAAAAATACATGACAGAGAAAAGCCAGCTTCTTCAACAAATGTTGTTGGGAAAAGTGGTTATCCATCTGCAAAAAACTGAAACTAGATCCATGTTTATCACCCTGCACTAGTATCAACTCAAAATAGATCAAGGATCTTAATATGAGACCCAAAACCTGGAAGTTGATACAGGAAGGATCAGGAAACACCCTGGAAGTAATAGGTATAGACAAGGACTTCCTTAATAGAACCCCAGCAGCCCAGGAACTAAGAGAAAGTATGGACAAATGGGACTTCATAAAACTAAAATGCTTCTACACAACAAAAGAAATGGTCTCTAAACTGAAGAGACTATCCACAGAGTGGGAGAAAATATTTGCCAGCTATACATCAGACAAAGGACTGATAACCAGAATGTACAAGGAACTCAAAAAATGAAACTTATCCAAAATCAACGAACCAATAAAGAAATGGGCAATTTAACTTAACAGATCTTTCTCAAAGGAAGAAATTCAAATGGCAAAACAACACATGAAAAAATGCTGACCATCTCTAGCCATAAAGGAAATGTAAATCAAAACCACACTAAGATTCCATATCACCTCTGTTAGAATACCCATCATCAGAAACATCAGCAACAACAGGCGCTGGCAAGGATGTGGGGAGAAAGGAACCCTACTCTGCTGGTGGGAGTGCAAGGAAGTACAACCACTCTGGAAAAAAATTTGGAGGCTTCTTAAAAATCTAAACGTAAATCTACAATAAGATCCAGCAATCCCACTCTTGGGGATATACCCAAAGGAATGCGACACAAGTTACTCCAAAGGCACATGCACACTCATGTTTATTTCAGTGTTATTCACAATAGCCAAGTTATGGAAACAACCAAGATGCCCCAGTACTGATGAATGGATCAAGAAAATGTGTTATTTATATACAATGGAATTTTACTCAGCCTTGAAGATGAATGAAATCTTATCATTTTCAGGTAAATGGATGGAACTAGAGAACATCATTCTCAGTGAGGTTAGCCAGGCTCAGAAGACCAAAAATCATATGTTCTCCCTTATATGCAGACTTTAGATCTAGGGCAAGTGCAGCAATGTAATTGGAATTGGGTCATATGATAAGGAGTGAGCATTCACGGGAGGTATGGGGATAGGTAAGAAACCCAAAACATGAAAGTATTTGATGTCCCTACTATAGGGGAACTAATACAAGAACCTTAAAGTGACAGAGTCCATCATGAGAAGGGGATCAGGAGCTAGTGAAAATGTCAGTAAGAGATGAATTAACTTGGGATGTAACACACTGGTACATGGAAACAATGCCAGGAGTCTTTCTGTATAGCTATCCTTACCTCAACCAGCAAAAATGTTTGTCTCTCTTATTGCTTTTGTTTTCTCTCCAACAAAATTAGAGAGAAAGGCAGAACAGATTCTGCCTGGAAGCGAGGGGGGAGCAATGACAGAAACAATGCATTCACATATGAATAAATGAATAATAAAAAAAAAGATTTGAACACTGAAAAAAATAAAGGCATGTTACTCCGGTTATTACAAAGGCACCTGCACACCCATGTTTATCGAAGCAGTATTCACAATAGCAAAGCTATGGAAACAGCCAAGATGCCCCACCACAGATGAATGTATTGAGAAAATGTGGTATTTACACACAATGGAATTTTATTCAGCCACAAAGGAGAATGAAATATTGTCATTTGCAAGTAAACGAATGGAACTAAAGAACATCACCTTAAGCAAAGTTAGCCAGGGTCAAAAGGTAAAAATTCACATGTTCTCCTGATATGAAGATTATAGACTAAAACAAAAGCAGTAATATTATTGGACATGGGTCACAAACTAAGTGGAGAACGTGCATGAGAGGAATAGGGAAAAGGAAGGAAACAAAACTTAAGTGTGGTTGAAGTGCTCACTTCAGAGGAGCGAATATAGAAATCTTAAACTGGCAGAGGCCACTATGGGAAGGGAAATAGAAAGTAGTCGAGAGGTCAGGTAGAGATGAACCAATGTGGGTTGTGATACACGTGTGCATGGAAGCAGCACTAGGAATCTATCTGTATAGCTATCTTTATCTCAGACTAACAAAAACACTATGTCTTTCTTATTATCTCATGTTTTCTCTTCAACAAAGCAAAGAAGAAGGGTACAGTTTCTGCCCAGAACTGGGCTGGGAGTGAGGTGGCCCAAACAAATGTATACACATGAGGAAATGTAAAAACAATGAAATAAAAATTAAAATAAAAAAGAATGCCTGAACCTGGATAACTTATAAAGAATAGATATTTATTTCTAATGGTTCTGGATTCTGTGAAATTCAAGATCAAAGAGACCACCTTTGGAAAGTCCTTTATACTATGCAATCTCATGATGGAAGACAAAAGGGCAAGAGAAGGCGATGGAACAGGAGGGTACCAAACTCATTTTTATAACAAACACCTCTTGGGATAGCAAACCCACTCCTGTGATAATGACATTCATCCATTCATAAGGGCTTAGCCATCTTTAATCACTCTTTAAAGATCTTGCCTGTCAAATCTGCACATAAACTTTGGAGAAAACATTTAATCTATAGCAATCTCCTAATAATACTTTTCATATGATGTCAAAATGATGTTGCCAGGAGTTATTGCCTTCCATTCTATGAGAGCAATTGCCTTCAATCTGGAAAGCAATCCAACTCCAAAATGCAGCTCCAAGTGTCTATCTTCTAGTGGTTGACTTTACTCATACCAGTGTTAATAATTCCCATTTTCCCTATAATACAGACCCAGGGAAAGTGGCATCAGTGCTAATATTTCATGATGAGTTGTTGGGCAACTTCAAAGAAATACACATGAGAGGAATGGCAAGTGAGACAAGAAAAGAGAATAATACAGTGAACAAATACTACATTATTGCAGTGGTCCCAGTTTCACAAATGGTTGTTTGGCTTTACACATCATTTCCTAAAGGACCACAAGCCTACTGCATCTTCAAACAGTGTATTGGAGTGGTACGGAGGGAAGAAAACAATTTATCAATTACATCTGTCTTTATGTTCCTGTGTCCCGTCATCAAAATCAATCCCATCAATCAACCCTGCCAAATTTCCAGATCGAAGCACCGAAAAACCATGTAGTATACAATGAAGTGAGACTCTTTATAGTCTAATCTGGCCAAGAGCACCCACAGCCTCTCTCCTTACAGATGCTGGTACTCTGGGATTCTTGTATCTGTTTTGGAAGAAGCAGCAGCATCAGTGTCCTCAATTTTATAACCTTGGAAATGGAATTAAGCCTTGATGGGGTTGTTCTGTTCAGGAAACAAAACAAAGAGAAGAAGCCTGAAAAAGAGTGTAGGGGAACTTTGGGGCAGTCCATGGATTGAATGCAGATCTGTAACTTTCAAATGGTTCAGAAAAATGGCAGGTAGACATGGTAAACAGGGCCAACTAGTAACAATAGTTGACTGTAGAGGAGTAGGCACACATACATTGACTCAAAATTTGCCAAAAATTTTTCATGAGTCACCTTTGAAATATGAAAGAGCATAATTTCTGTCAAAGAAAAATGATAAATATAAAATTTGAAGGTATTTTTTGCAAAAGAAACTGAAATATAAGAATTCTTGAAAATGTATGATATACAGTATCCTTTTTGACATTTAATAATATTTTTAATGATTTCCTTTTTGACATTTAATATTCTTAATGATTTTTTACATGTTTAAAAACATTTAAACATTTTATTTAAGACTGAGATGTTACATTCTGTTTTAATATAACTATTCCTCTAATTTTATCTGCATATATGTACATAACAAGCAAACATGGAATTTCAGTCAAGTCATAGAAGTAAAAGATGCTACTGCATTCCAAAGTGAGGGATGAAACAGGGAACAATGAAAAGTATCATCCCAAGTAGTCATAAACTTATTAAAGTTCTCATTATCCTGGAGAGAATGTAAAAACAGTATCTCTCTCTCTCTCTCTTTCTATATATATACATATATATATATATGTTTTACTGGATTTGAACTCAGAGCTTTTTCTTTTCTTGCTTTACTAATTTTCAAGGTTGTTTCTCTTGTTTTTGCCTGGGGCCATCCACAGACCATGATCATTCTACTGGCTTCACATGAATGACAGGCACGTACCATCACACCCAGATTATTGATTAAGATAGGGTCTTGCCTGGTCTGACTTCATATCTGGATGCTGCTGATATCAGACTCTTATGTAGATGAAATTGCAGTAATAACTCACTGCACCTGGCAGTGTTTGGGGGTTTTGAGGAGAAATTGTTTGGAAAGTCTGGTGGACTGTTTGGGACTATGGAAGGGAGTTGACTGCTTTTCACTTCATATTGAATGAGTTTCTATTAGAACTTGTTGTATGTTCTGCATAGTTAGTGGGCACAATAAGGTAGACTCACTTCTAAGTAAAATAAAAGAGAAGAAAGTTGTTGAAACAGACAGCAAAGCAAAAACCGAGGACTACATGCTTCCCCAGTGAGATAACAAGTACCTATGACCTATGGTTGATACATGGACTTCTGGTGTGAGGTCATTTAGATGTGACCTCATTCTGATCAAGAAACTACTGTAAGAAACTTCACCCCCTTCCAGAGAACACAAGGTTATTTACTGTTACATTGGTTTGAAATTTTGATCATTACCTAGCCCCAAGTTTCACTAATTACTGAATTGGGACAATCTTGCTTCTTAATATAACCACAGAAACTTTGTTTACATTAGGGTGAGCAAAAGAGTCAAAAGGCTTACACATATTATAAAGCAAGGTGAAAGATTCTTTTAGTATTTAGGTTTAAAGGATATTGTGATAGAAAAAACACTTTTTATTTTTTTATCTTATGGTTCTTCTTTTGATTAGTAAATCTTTTAAACAAACAAGAAAATCTAATGCTTCTCTAATGATATTAATTTTGTGCAGATATTTTTGCTATTTCTTAGAAGTACTTATCAATCATATTGTATATAGCACCACTAATATAAACACATATCCCAAAATAAATAAAATTTTATTATATATAACTTTAGTTTGAATCCTTTCAAAATGTGCATACACCCTTATTTTTTCTGGGTTTGAATCACTACTTTAAGCAGTTTGAATTACTATGGACATTCACAGCCATTTTTATGTTATGCTATCAAAATCTGAAAGAAAAGTTTTTTAAATATAACAATTTTCTTCTATAGTACAGTGTTGAGATATCATTTTATGAATCTAGAAAGAAAGCAAGGGCCTTCTTGCTGTCTGTCTATAGAGAATCTGGAGCCATCAACAGGGAAGCTGTGGGGAAAGCAGATACATGTTGAAATGGTTGGACAGGGAGGTTTGACGTTCACTCAGCTGCCTTCTTTTTATTCATTTTTTTCCTCTTCCCCTTAAATAGTTATTTGTAAACCTTTGCAATAAAGCAGAGAAACACAGTTTTGGCTCCTTGGGAAACACCACCATTTAGAAGCATTAGCTCCAGCCACAGTATTATTTAGCAGATGGACTTGGTTCAATAATGAAAATTCTGATCAGACATCTACCATTAAATCAGAGGCAGTCTCCATTTATCTCCTCATTCCCCCTAAAGAGCCATTGATTGGTATATTGATTGAAATGTTCACAGGGACTGAGTTCAAGTTTTAAAGCTTTCAGTAAATTTCAATGCTCCTATTAAACACAATAAACACACACATGCCTGCACACATGCACACACACAACCGCTTATAGACTTACTAATCATGTTATATCATTTTGGGCAAGGCATTTAAAACTGAGCCTCAACGTCCATCTATGCAATAGGAATAGCTACACTTGCTCTAAAGTCCATCATACACACATAGCAAAAGAGACAGTTATAGGTGAGAGTGCACATAACCACTAACAGTCTCTCTATGTAGGATTTTATAGATAACACTAAAGATATTAGGTGGTACAGTTTATCACTAGAGTTTTATTTTTAATTTTGTTTATTATTATTGTTGTACTGGGGATACATTGTGGCATTTACAAAATTTCTTAAAATGCATCAATTATATTGTACTTTAGTTCACCCCCTCAACCATTCTCCTTCATTCCCCCTCACTAGAGCTTTTAATTACATCAGTTTAGAAAATCATCTTCAAGGGACTAAATTTTAGCAAAGTATTATTTTTAATAGTGTTCAAATGTAGTTTAGTATACATTAAGAGATTTAACAGAATATTATTTCCAATTTTCTGCTGGAAAAAGAAGGCAAAAAAGTCATATTGAAAGCAATGTAGTGAAAAAAATTAAGCTCTCTGTGGGTATAAAGAGGCTGAAAATATGTTGTTATTTAAAATCAAATAGCATCTATCCATTTGAAGTCATAACGACTTTACAGTGTTGAACTATCACATCATAGCCCTTTTCAGCAAAGGACTGATGATTCTACAATATACACTAGACATTCAGAGAAAACCAACAGATTTTTATCTCTACTTTTATATATTATAACCTATGAAAACCTGTGATGAAAGGCTACTGTACCTCAAGATTTTCTTTTCTGTTCATTCTTGAAATGTAATTAAGCTTCAGCCCTATTATTTCCTGACAATGAAAAGCCATTGATTGTGCTGCTTTTGAAATCCTGTATCACATTAGGCACTTTCTGATAATGATGCCCTTGGCTTAAGAAAGAGAGAAAATTGACTTGACTTAATTAAAGCTTCAAAAGATCATTTCTAATATTTTTCATAGAACTTATATGGTCCATATGCCAATTAAGGAATGAACATTTTAATTAAATGTTTCAAATGGAGATAAAATGATATATGTTAAAGTCAGTCAGATTATAAGAAGTGAGGTTTGTCAGACTCTACAAAATGTTTAAGCGCAATGCACATCAGTGAAGTTCCAAAATGGGAGCACATTCATTTTTGTTAGTTTCAAGTACCTTAGATCAAAAAAAGAGGACATGGCTGTGCCAAGAAAGGTAAGTCTGTAGTATAAAAGCATCTTTGTTCAAGCATAATTACTCTAAACTTCAGGGAATAATGAAGCATTTCTTGTTACCTTGGTACCATCTTTCCATCTTCTTTCATTTTCTACTACAATGAGATAGCCTCATTATTATATCTGAGTGAATCCATAGCCAGGAAACTACAGACAGTAAAAACTTCCAGTTTTTACTCAAAGTTGTAGTTATTTGAATTCACACATATTTAAGCTAGTCAAAACGTCAAATGAAATTCAGTGTCCTGTTACACTTTCAGAAATCTAGGTAGATTCACTATGGCTTAACACATCAAAATCTATATTCATGAAATCTGTGGCATTTATCTTTCCATCTTGTTTATCTCTTAGCTATTTAGACTTGATGATCTATTTTTCCTTGTGCTCTGTAGCTCTTCATCACATTGTATGAAGTGGTCCAACTGCTGTTATTTTCTGGTTTTGTGCATAATATTTTATGACAATGCATTTTTCCTTCTGCTAGTAGCTCTTGGTTATGCACATACACAGCTATTGTTTCTGGTATTTATCTCAAAATATTTCTTCATATTTCCTTAGGTTTTTCTCCATACATGTAATTACTTAATGATTACTTAGTATTTTGTATCTTTTAATGAACTTGTATTTTTCTTATAAATTTACAATTACAAATACAAGTTAAGCATCCATTATTCAGAATGCTCAGGATAACAAGTGTTTTAGATTTTGAAGTTTTTCAGATTTTGAAATATTTGCAGACATTACTGGTTGAGCATTCCTTATATGAAAATCTGGATTTTAAAGTTATGGATGTATATTTAATAATTATGCAATGTGAAGAACAAGATTAAAAATTTTAATTTCCTACCAATTGATCAGATTTTAAAAAATAAAACAAAATCTTGCCAGTCTTAGGTAAAAGTTTTCTATAGTGTGGCCCTACTAAACTTCCAGCTGTTTTCCAGTGCAAATTTGTTCTTATTTTATATTCCTACAAAAACAAATTTTCCCCACAACTGATAATCCATCTCTGCATGTCTGATCCATTGTTTTTGTTCACAGTATTTTTTATGAGGTTTTCACTGCTGTTTGAATGTCAAATAGACATACTCCACAATGGTAACTTTACAATTTAACTTTTCCTATCTGTCTCCTTTACAGGAATATTTTCACTTCACATTCCTTAAAGAGAATAACAGCAACAGAGCACAAATGTCCATAAATCTTTTTTTGCTGAATATTAACCCTCCATTGAATTTATATATTTAAATGGCATAGATTACTTTATATAAAATATTCATATTATGACCTGCACATCAATGAAATGAAACTTGTATTCAATAAAGGTAAAAATGATTGACTAGTAGAATCCAGAGAGATGAATACATGTGAAAACCCCTTCTATAGCAAAATTAAATAGTTTAGGAAAATTAATTACCAGGACACTGGGGTAAGGTGAAGAAGTAGAAAGTGAGTACTAATGAAGACTGATTAAAAAAAATTGAAAAGTGTCTTTTAATACAAAAGATGCCAAAACATCCTAGTATAAATTAATGTTTTTTTCTGGAAAATATTAAATTGTATAAAGCTAATCGCACAAGCTATATATCCACACACATAAAGATGAAAATGAAATGAAAGTGAAGAACTTTTAAAGTTATTGATGACTCTCAGGTTTTGGGGACAGTCCAACACCAGGAAAATAATAATGAACTATTAAAAGATACTGAAAATGCACAAGTATCAGGAAATGAAGCAAATCAGCTATAAAATAGAAGGGTAATAACCACACATTGAGTGAAACCAGAGTTATTATCAAACTTAGAATAATAAAATTTAAACCTTAAACTGTGTGTGAACCTGCTCAAAATAATGAATAGAAAATTTAGTGGAAACAAGAAAAAATAATTCATAAAAATAGATAACAAACACTGAAAAAGGAATTATAGAAGATGCAAGTAAAATAGTCTATTCATCATTTGAAATAGGTCAGCCAACATTTCACATTGGTGTCAAAAAACAACACTTAGAGAATTGTATCTATTTTCACACTTTCTACTACTTTGTTTATATCTCTATTTTCCACTAGTTTGTGAGTGTCCAGTGTCCAGTGTGATTTCTCATTAAATGTTTGATAAGTTGGTCTAGGAATATAGCTCAGTGACAGAGCATTTTCCTAGCAGTTAAGGGTCCTCAGGTTGATCCCCAGCACACAATAACAAATTGATAGATCAATGAATACAAGAATACATCAAACATTTGAAAGTCATATAGTACATATTACACTTGTACAAATAGTACAAAACCTAGGAATAATAACTGAAAAATGTCAATTGAAACACTTTATTATGGGAAATTTTTTAATGAGAATCTTGAACTGCATGAACAGAGCACCGGATCTGGATAGGAGTGACATTTCATTATGATCCTTCTAATGTAGAAAGTCACCAATTGACTGATACAAAATATAAGAAAACTGAACAATCAGAATGACAGTTTTTCTGTGTGACAGCAGATTAGCAGCACTGGTGGAACCAACAGAGACATTCTTGCATTCTTATTGTGCACCAAGTATCAAATAAACTTTCAGGATACCTGGTAATTACATGGCTTAGTATACTTAGTGTCTTGAGCTAAACAAGGCAAAGGCAAACAGACTTCAGGGTAGTTAGGTTAGTTCTCTTTAACTCCACTCCAAGAAAAAAAAATATATATATATATATTCTTTTTTGTGGTATTGGATCTTAAACTCAGGGCCTACATCTTAAGCCACCCACCAGCCCTTTTCTGTGGTGCTTTTTTTTTCATGATAGAATCTTCCAAACTATTTCCCCAGGCTGGCTTTGAACTGTGATCCTCCTGATCTCTGCCCGCTGAGTAGGTAGGATTACAGGTGTGAGTCACCAGTGCCCAGGTAAATATCTATATTTATTTGTTCAATATGTTAAAGTATTCACTTTTGAACAGTTATCAATAAACAGAAGCAAATGAGTACACCAGCTAAATCTTATATGAATCTGAAAAATATGAGTGAATTTAATTTTCTCATAATTACTGTTAAAGTAAAAGAAGTCTTGCACAACTTTATGGTATTACGTTTTAAAATGTATTACATAATCATCATACTACACAAATGAAAAAGAATAAAACTATACATTTTGCTTAAGCCTTTCCTTCCTGTGGATAAAACTTGTATAGAAAAAACATCATAATTTATATATATATCACATTAAATAAACAAATTTAGTAAGCCAAAGATATTTCAAATTTAACTTTTTTCAGTAGTGAAAATGATAGGAATATTCAAATGCATCCATATTTGGCTATATTACAAATAAAAGCAACAGGTATTACTATTTTCAAAATTACTTCATATGCATATGAGAAAATAGAATAATGAAACACATTACAATTGTTTTCAAAAGTAGGTGAGGGAGTTAAAGAGTAGTAGAGGAGTGAATTTAATCAAAGTCCATTGTGTGCATGTATGGAAATGTTACAATGAAGTTCTTTTGTACAATTAATACATTATAGCAGAAAAGAGAAAAAAATGAACTGCATAAAAACCTACTGTATTTCTGCATATGAACAAAAAGAAATCCAGAAAATGATACTAAAACAGTTTACCCCTAAAAAAATCATAAATTCTAAATTAGTGAATAAGATACCTTGGAGTGATTACAACTTGGGAAATAGTGCATAAAAATACACGTGTGTGTGATATATCTGTTGTGCTTATTATTTAAACCTTAGAACAAGCACAACAGCTAATCTATATGCAAGTGGGTCAGTGGGTCAGTGATACAAATATTTATTAAAATAATTGAGTTCTAATTCAGGAGTTAAATATTTTAAGAATGACATGAGAAGTCAGGAGGAATCTGAAATGTATTAAATAGTTTCAATTCTACAATTTTCCTTGACATGCACATTCAGAAACCAGAATCAGGGGAGAAATTTCATATATGCAGATGAGCACTCACAAAATAAATTCTATTTAGTCTGAAATGCCTTGTGATTTGGAAAGCAATCTGCTAGATACATGCCAAATTAACTGATAATTGCCCCAACCCGAAACTAGCTATACTGTTTGGTACTGATAAGTACTTGAAAAGTAACATTTTCATAATTGCATGAATCTCTATTAAAAGAAGTAAACCTGTAAAAATCATAAAAGCACCAAAAATCAAATATATTGCTAATGCAAATTACTCCTTTGTTAGAGAATAATATTTTTAACACCACTTAAAGCAATTCAATTGAAAAACTGAATCCACAATAACGTTGCATGCTATGCTTGAATATTGTCTCAGTACCACACAGTCCAGACTTTCCCCACACTAGGATGCTACAGTGTGTCAAGGTAGATGGGTAAAGGAGTTCACAAGATAAATAATTGTTAAACTTGGCATCCACAAAAAGTAATTGGTTTTGCCAAGGATCAGAATAAAATCATTTGTAGTAATTTCTTCCCTCCCTACTGTTTAAGACTCAATATATTTGCATAGCCAAAGATTTCATGCAGTATTTGCAACATTTATTGGGTTTCTAGTATTATGAAAGAGTATTTAGGCATAATTCTATTTGTCTTCAGCTCCTGGGAAATTTACTAGAAGTATTAAATTGTTTTTCTGGTCAACTATTAGTGGCCTCTGGAATATATTATGGTTATATATTCACAAGTTAGAGAAGTCAAAATGAATCATAAGCTTTTATAGTTTAGGGAAAAAAAACTTACTCAGAATTTCTGCTACCATATAGCCAGTTTTCTTATGTGGCTTCATTATGCAATTCTTGAGCCTAACATTTTGTGGGAGTTTCTGTTGAGTTGAATAATCAATTTCAAATTGAAAGGAATAAATGCCAGTTTACTTGTCATATAGTTAAAATATTATTTAAAGGAGTTACTTTTAAGGAAAACACAGTCATTTTCCTTTTTTTAAAGAGAATCAGAGATACTTACACTGTGTTTTCATTAACTTAAGACAAAAATAGCTTGAAACTTTGTCTTTGATAACGCAAATGAGTTAAACTACAACACCTCTGCTGCATTACATGATTCAATAATTGAATCACAGACAATCAAATAGTGAATTTCTCCAAGTTGTCATTATCAGCATAAAAAAGAATAGATGGCTTATCTTGATTTGATTCTTTCTATTTTTTTAATCCTAAAAACTAAAGCACTTGTTTAAATGTCTTCAATTCTCTCAGATGTATGTTATTAGAAAACACTTTTCCACATCATTTATTGCTCACGTCAATGAATGGTTAGAAATAAAATAAGCACCCAATAAAAAATTATATTTCTATGTCTAAGTCTCCTTCGGTTTCCATGTTATCTGAAATGTTGGAAGATAACATCTGATAGGTTTGCAATTATATAATCAAAAAATATCTATTCCAACATATTGTTATAAAACCTAGATGATGCAAAAACTATGGTTTCAACTCTGTGAGGATAAGAAATAAGCATTTTAATATTTAACATTGAATAAACTATAATATTTAATGTTCAGTTAAATCTGGAGTTCTATTCTTGTGATTATCCTGTAGTAAGTGTTACAAATAGGAAGAAACACATAAAGAATCACTTGTTAAAGTTTTTAAATATTCATTTATATGCTTCCCAATATTACTGAATCCAGATACTCCATATGCACAAGAGTAAAGAGAATATCTACTAATATCTCCTTTCATAATTGTGTGTTGACTCATTCTTTTAGTTTTATCAGTATCTGCATTAGATATTTTGAATTTATGTTCCTGGATATACATGTGTGCTTGTAAGTAATTGTGAATTTTTCCATTATGGAACTTACAGTCCATTCTTCATGGCCATGGGTTTCACATCAAAAGACTCAAACAATCTTAGATTCAACTGTTTTTTTTTAAATTGTGCCAGAAAAAAATTTGTACAGATTTTGTCTGTTGGAGTCCCTAGAATCCCCCAAGAATATCAAGGGATGACTCTACATCTACATTTTTTTGTTTTTATTTTTTGGTGACACTGGGGTTTGAATTTAGGGCTTTATGTTTCCCAAGCAGGCACTCTACCACTTGAGCCATCCTGCCAGCCATTTTTTGTGTAGGGTATTTTCAAGATAAGGTCTCGTGAGCCATTTCCCCAGACTGGCTTTGAATCATAATCCTCCTGATCTCTGTGTCCTGAGTAGTTAGGATTATAAGTGTGAGCTACTGCTGCCTGGCCATCATTATTTCTTGTGTTAAATATTTTATTGTCTGATATCTGCATATTGAACAAGCTCTGTTTCAGTTTAGAATTTGTATGAGGTGTACATTTCCAAACCTCCAATTTAAAATTTTAATTGACAAAATTGTGTATACTTATCACATAGAACATGGTATTTTGAAGAATTTATGTTCTATAAAATGTTTCAACAGAGCTATGTCTACTACTGAATGTCATATCTTACATATTTAATTTTGTTATGAGAACAATTTGAATCCATTATCTTAATGATTTTCAAAGTAGAGCACTGAGTGTTATTACATACAGTTGCCATTTATACAATAGGTCTGTTACTTCTCATACCAAACTGAAATTTCATAGGCTTTCACAGACATCTCTCTGAACTCCATTCTCCAACTCCTGGAAACCACCATTCTACTCTCTACCTCTATGAGTTCAATATTTTTTGATTTCACATACCATGACATCATGTATTTGTTTTTCTGTGCCTGGTTCACTTGACGTAATTAATCTCTGTTTTGCTGCTTCTTCTGCCAACCTTTCTTTCTATACTCCTTCTCAAGTGTTCTTACTGAGAACACTTCTTAGTTAATATCTCACAAGCAAATCCCAATTTAAAAGTAAAAGTGACTAGAAGGTAAATACATTTCTTGATATAAATATTCACTTTATATCATTCTAGACTCCTATATTTTAAATATTTCACATATAATCAACATATATTTTGAGAAAAAATTGTCTTTTAATCCCATATAAAAATGCTTTGTTTTTCAATTGAAATATTTAGTTCATTTACTGTTGAATTAATTACTTATATTTTTAGGTTTATTTGAACACCCACTTGTTTCCTATTGCCAGTTCTATCTCATTCCATTAACTAATACAAGTCCAATGGCTAGAGACAGTCAAGTAGTTAGAAGTTAAAATATACCCCTTCAGTAGGAAGAATTGAAATACAAGAACATTACAAAATTGTCAATTCCAGGAGAATTAAAGAATTGAGATATAAAAAACACATATCTACCATGTAATGTTCCATTGCCTCTAGAGTTCCCATTACCTTTACCTACATGGAGGAACTGGACTTATTTCAGGTATTGGGCAATCAATAGTACTCTGGGTGTATGCAATTTACCCATTAACAGTATTGAATAGTTGTGTCTGTGTTCCATATTTTGTGAAAATGTCCAACTTTATTTTAATATAAAATAGAATTTATACATAGAGGATGATTTCCTTGTTCACCCAATTAAAATACAACTATGTTCCCTTTATCATGGTCACTTCTAAGCATATATTATTTCCAGTAACATTTGCAATTCATTTTAAAATGAGGATATAATTTTTAACATGCTTAGCATTGCCTTTCTATTTTAGTTGCCAACTGCATGTTGAAATAAAATCTGCTAATTTGAAATCATTTATAATTCCTGAAAATGGTATGACATTGCATAGTACTGTATGCGTGTGCTAGGTGCATCTATTTGTGAGTTTCCTCATTGTTTCTCATATAGCCAAGGAAACATACAATGTCTTCCTATGCATAAGAAATCCTATCAGCTACACTGGATGCACAAAGCCATATGAAGCTGAAGGTCATAAGACAGAAGGACCCTTGAGGGTCTTGCTCTCCAAAGATAATTTTGGCAATGAAACTATTAAAACAAGCACTTTAGTTAAATGGTGTCATGACATTGTTTCTTAGAAGTAACAGAAATGATGTATTTTTATTGGTCAGTATTTAAAATGATCTTCAAAAGATGGATATTGAAATTTTTAAATAGATTTGAGCAAAAGAAAAATATTCAATTGTGTAAATAGTGTTAATTTTACTCTTCAAAACATACTCTTTAGGCTGGGCATAGAGGAATGATCCTATAATCCCAATTATTCTGGAGGCAGAGACAGGAGGATAGTTTATAGACCAGCAAAGACAAAGTTCATGCAAGACCCTATCTGAAAACAAACCAGAAAAACAAAATGCCTAGAAGGCATGGCTCAAGTGTTATAGAGTGCTTACCTAGCAATCACGAAGTCATGAGCTCCATCACCATTACTGAAAACAGAAATACAAACATCAAAAATCCAAACTTGATGGAGAATTAAGAAATGTGGTTTTACTTTCAGTTAAAACTCACTATAAACTTTGACTTTATCTTTTTTGATGTTTTTCTTTCCTTGCCTGTATTTTCCTTCTTTTTTTTTTTAAGTTTTAGCAATAATTTATTTTAGTATAACAGGATAAAGTATAGACAAGAGATGGGGGAGAAAGAAACATTTCCTGTTCCCCCTGTAGAAAATGGGAGCAACGACTCAAGATGGTGGTCCCCAGCTTTTAGTTTTACACTGGAGAGCTGTGGAAAAACACCACGTAGTCAAAAATAATGGATCTGGGTGGCTAAGATGCCTTACAGGAAGGGATCACCCTCCCAAATCATACTCCAAATCAGAGATAATAGGATGCTTCAGAACTTCCCTTTCCTAGACATGATTATTTTTCTACCTTCCAAGGATCCTTGAAGTTGCTTAACATCTCAAAGAGGAAAGCAGAAGCAGATATCTCCTCTTTGTCTCCCTGCTTCTGTAACTTAGCATGTAAAAAACAGGAAGGGGCCAGAGGCTCTGGCTCTTCTTGTTCTGATGTCAGAATATGGCCCTTTAAATATTCATTAAAATATAATTTCCCTGTCTCTTCATCTATCTATCCTGCCTCATTTCCCCCCTTAATGACTTTGGTCCCTTTTGATGTTAAAAGTCGTGCAGAGGGTCGACAGTTCAAATATTCTATAGCTCTTACAACTGGGATAAACTTACAGACCTTCAGGGGGAAGAAAAATGCCTCCACAGCCCTGTGTGCCTTTTACCCTAAAATAAGTTACAACTGGGAAGCAATAGGCTACATTGCTTTCCCTTTTTTTTTTTGAATATAATGTCCTGCCTTTTAGTTTCAAAGGTTTATCTAGATTTAGGATTACTAGGGCTAGGGCAAACACCAATAAACCTGTAAACTTTGAGGGACTTTTTTTTGTTCAGCTTACTCCAGGTATTTATAAACAGATCCTGAGTAGCCTCATTAAGGGACTTTGTTTTACCTAGAAAACCAGGAATCCAAATCCTATAAAACTCAGCCATTTACAGATAAGTAAGTCTAATTATTATATTTAATTTTTGTGGTGGCCTTAGTTTCAAGGCTTACCTTTCTAGGGACAAGAGTTAGTTCCCCAGAGTTACAATGAAGCTAGATAATTTACCTTTAGTTGGGGGATCTATTTCTTTTTGTCAAGACTATTGTAAACCTCAAAAATTTAAGATCATCTGTAAACTGTAGTAAAGCCCCACAGCTTGAAAAGGATCTTGAATCAGTTTAGAATCTGACATACTACATTGAGCAACAGAGAACAAACTTTCATTAGTCTTCAGCATTAGAGTTAATGTTACCCTAGCAAAATAAAACCACAATAATAATAATTAATAATTAATGTATAATGATGGAATACACTTAATTGCCAAGAATAAAACCTCTAATTAATTATCTATCCAAAATACCCGCACATTCTTTTTAACCTCTTGGTTGTACTTCAGGAGGACTGGCAGGAGTGACTCCATTTTGCTGTTAGTTTAAATGCAGGGTCTCATATAGTTTAGGTTGGCCTGGAACTCACTACATAACCCAGTCTAGCCTTAACTCGTGATCCACCTGTTTTAGCCTCCCAAGCACTGAGATTATAGGTATGTACCACCATGCCCAGCATGTCTTTATTCTGACAACAGAAGAAAGAAAAGAGAGAAATGGAACCATGCATAGCTGTATTTGTTCTCTTATATGAAACTATTTGCCAGGGGATGGGGAAGTTTCCTTGCTCCCCTTCCTAAATACACTATTCCCTCTATTCAGAACAATTAATCTATACCCTTAAAGATGGATGGCTCCTTACACCTTAATGAGCATATTAATTAAACCTGCAATGATTTTTTTTTTAATGGAGGCATCCCTTCCTAATCATTGCACCTTCCCAGTCCCTTATTTCTGGGTACTTGGGCATCCCCATCCTCTAGGAGATCCTATTACTAGGCATATTGAAACACACAACTAGGATCAAAGAACATGATCTTAACTTAAAATGGCCTTTTTTTAAGACTTCAGATTTACCCCTATTGGGTGCTTTTAAAATAATCTCTAATAATAGTTTGCCTTGAGCTACAGCAACTTTGTTGTTAGTCAAATCTTTTAAAGAAAGTTTAAGGTCCCTACTTTTGGGTGGAAAGCTGACATCTATAACCTCCTCTGGAAAAAGGATACAGGATGCATGAGTCCACCCTCTTAATTTACACCAAATATTAGTTTTTCAAATCAGAATATGTATGTAAGGTAAGGAAAAGGGGATTGCATCTCCATTGAAATAAGTGATATCTGGCTATCTTAGTAATCATGGAAGAGGTAGAATGAGTTAGCACATCACCCCTTATAATCATAAAAACTCAAATGACTTATTGAATCTATAACAGAACCCAAGAAGTGAGCTGTCTTGTTGCCTTTTAGCTAATGTAATAGCCTGAGATACTAAGGTCCCAAATTTAAACACCTGGGATATTTGTAGGCAATAAAGAAAAACTAAGACAGAAAATTGAAATTTCTTCTCTGGTCCCTCCAGCCTGTGAGAACATGAAGCCAACAGCATGGTGTCCTGGACAGAAGAGTGAATGGGCCAGCTCATGGTTGCCATCTGCAGAGACGTAGGCATGACCTGTTTCCTCTCCTGGTTTGGACATGAAAATGTTCTATCTTGAAAACAAGACTTAAAGGGGTTAACTCCTAGTAGAGAAGTTAGACAGATTTACAGACATAGAATTAATCACTCATTATTATTTTCTTTTTAGATTAATTTATTAGCATAAATTAAATGTATACTCAGGTTTAGTGGTGATACTTAAAACATACATATAGAAGACCAAAAATCGTATGTTCTCCCACATACATGGACTTTAGATCTAGGGCAAATGCAGCAATGTGGTTGGACTTGGGTCACATGATAAGGGGAGAGCACACACGGGTGGTATGGGGATAGGTAAGAAACCCAAAGCATGATAGTATTTCATGTCCCCACTGCAGAGGAACTAATACAGAAACCTTAATGCAACAGAGGTCAATATGAGAAGGGAATCAGGAACCAGTGAAAAGGTCAGTTAGAGATGAACCAACTTGGAATGTAATACATTTGTACATAGAAGCAATGCTAGGAATCTCTCTGTATAGTTATCCTTATCTCAACTAGCAAAACCACTTTGTTTTTCAATTATTGCTTTCTCTTCAACAAAATTAGAGATAAGGGCAGAACAGATTCTGCCTGAAATCTGAGGGGGATAGGGGAAGAGGAAGTGGAAGGGGGGAAGGGGGGAGAAATGGCCCAAACAATGTATGCACATATGAATAAATGAATTAAAAAATATACTTTGATCAAATTCACCTCATCTATATTATTCTTTAAAACCACCTTTCCTTCTGCCACATCATTTTAAATGATTTTGGTGGATTTCATTATGCTATTTTAATACATATACAAATTAATTTGTATAATATTTACCCCATCACTTCTCCTTTCCCTCTCCCTACCTGCAACCAAACAGTACCCATTTTACAATCATGTCATATTATGAT
The DNA here is from genome assembly GCF_047511655.1 of Castor canadensis. Lineage (NCBI taxonomy): Eukaryota > Metazoa > Chordata > Mammalia > Rodentia > Castoridae > Castor > Castor canadensis. Next base: position 88,282,910 of record NC_133391.1, on the reverse strand, counting down.
TTTTATGTAGATCTAGATTGCACATATGAATAAAAACATGCAATAGCTATCTTTCTGAGCTTGACTCATCTCACTTTACATCATGTCTTCAGTTCTATCCATTTTCCTTCAAGTAACACAATTCCATTCTTCTTTGTAGCTAAATAATACTCCTTATTCTATATATAAGTTATATAGAGAGCATAATATATATAATAAAATATGTATATGTAATATACATCACATATTTATTAATATATGTATACATGAATCATATAATATCTATATATGTTATACATTATATATTTATGCACATATATATGTATTTATACATTATATATATATACACACACACATGAATATTAATCTTTTCTGTCATGAATATCTGGCAAAGATGTTTCCTTTTCTGTGAGTTGTGTCTTAATTCTAGAAATTATTTCCATTGATATGCAGAAGCTTTTTCATTTGATGCATTCACATTTGTCCATTTTTGCTCTTATATCCTGAGCAAGTAGGATTTTATTGCTTTTAAGAAATTAATTTCTTGTGACTATATCCTCAAGTGTTTTCCCTGTTTTTCTTGAGTTGTTTCCAAGTTTAAGGTATTGCATATAGATCTTCTATCCATTTTGAAATCCATTCGTTTCTGAACAGGGTGAGAGATAGGGATATAGTTTAAGTCTTCTGCACAATTTGTTGAAGAGACTGCCTTTTCTCCAACATATATGTTTAAATCCTTCATCAAAATCAAATGGCCACAGCTGTGTGAGTTTATTTCTGGGCCTTGTATTCTATTCTATTGGTCTACATGTTTAGGTTTGTGCCAGTATCACAAAATTTTTGTCACTATGGCTCTGTAGTATAATTAGTCATAGTTATTGTGATTCCTCCAATATTGATATTTTTGCTCAGGATTATTTTGATTATTCAGGGTCTTTTATGCTTTCATATGAATTTTTGGACTGAATTTAGATTTCTATGAAGAATGACTTTGGTATTTTGTTTGCATCAAACCTGTAGATTGTTTTTGGTGGCAGTGGCTTTCACAATATTAATTTTGCCTATCCATGAACATGGGAAGTCTTTCTGCCTTCTGCATCTTCTTCAACTTCTCTTTCAATTTTTTTTATGGCTGTCATTATACAGGGTCTTTCACATCCTTAGTTACATTGATCCCTAGGTATTTTTGAACTCCAGGTATCATGCTTGCTAGATAGGTGCTATACCACTTAAGCATCTCCACCAGCCCCTCCCCACTATTTTTTTTTTGATCTACTGCTTGTTCATTGCTAATATATAGAAAAGTCATTGATTTTTTTCATTTTTTTGTATTCTGCAACTCTGCCAAAAGCATTAGATTAGATTGAAGAGTTTTTGAAGCAGTCTTTAGGGTCTTTTAAATATAGGGTCATATATAATCTTGCAAATGTGGGTAATTTGTCTTCCTTTTTCCTATTTTCATACCACTCATTTCTTTCTCTTGATTTATTATTCCAACTAGGAAGTTCAGCCATTATTTAATGAGAGTGGGGAGAGTAGGCACCCTTGCCTTATTTCTGATTTAAGACTAAGTTGTTTCAGTTTTCCCCATTTAGTACAATATTGTCTATAGGTTTGTCATGTATAACCTTTATTATATTGAGATATCTCCTTGGTATTCATAGTTTCTTCAGGCCTTTTATCAAGAAGCCATGTTGAAATTGTCAAGCTTTTCCTGCATCTATTGAGATGATCATCTGATTTTTTTTTCATTTATTCTGCTTCTGTGCTCTATTACACTTATTGATGTGCATATGTTGATGCATCCTTGCATTCTTGTAATGAAACAAACTTGATCATGGTTTATGATCTTTGTAATGTGTCATTAGATTCAGAAAACTTTTTATTAAGAAATTTTCCTTGTATGCTCATCAGGAAATTGATCTATAGTATTTTTTTTGTTGCGTCCTTATTCCATTTGGGTGTCTATGTAACTATGTAACCCTAGTTGCACAGAATAAGCTTGGTAGCATGGCTTCCTTTTCTAAAAATGTTATGGAATGGTTTGAAGAGCATTGGTGTTAGTTCTTCCTTAAAGGTCTGGTAGATTTATGTTGTAAGCCCATCCAGACCTAGGCTCTTCTTTGTTGGGAAACTATTATTAATTTAATCTCATCAATCATTATAGATCTATTTAAGTAATTGATATTCTTCTATAGCAATTCAGGCAGGTCAAAAGAATCTAGGAATTTGTCCATTTCTATCCATTTTCCAGTTGATTAGAATATAAATATTCATCTCCATTTCATGAATTGTTGACTCCATTCTCCATCTTTATTATTTCATTCTGCTTACTAAATTTTGGTTTTGTTTGTTCTTTTTTTCCAAGAAATTGAGGTGCATCCTTAGGTTATTTATTTGATATTGCTCTATTTGTTAATGTAGGCATCCATAGCTATAATCTCTCCTCGTGGCATTACCTTTGCTGTGTACCAATTATTCTGATAAATTATATTTTATTTTCATTTGGCTCTAGGAAATTTTATCCCCCCCCCCTTTATTTTTGATGAACCACTGATCACTCATCAGTGTATTTTTCAGTTTCCATGTTTTTGAAATATAGTCGGTGATTTTTTTTTCTGGTGATTTCCAGTAATTTCCAGACTACTCCATTGTGATCTGATAAAATACAGAATATTATTTCTTTTTTCTTATGCTTGTTAAGACTTGCTTTATGTCTTAAAATATGATCTATTTTAGAGAAAATTACATTAACTTCTGAGAAGAATATGTATTCTACAGCTGTTGGATGGAATATTCTTTTGACGTGTTGTCTTTTTGATCAATAGTGATGTTTATAGCTGAAGTTTTATTTCTAATTTTTTTTTTATTTTTATGACCAGTCTATTTATCAATATGTGCTAATGAAGTCAGCTACAATTATTGTATTCTGGTTCATTTGTGCTTTTACATCCAATAGTGTTTACTTTATGATATTAAGTGTGCTGACATTCTGTGCTAAAATGTTTAAAGTTGTTATCTCCTCTTGCTGTAAAACTATTTTTAATATTAGCAAGTGACCTTCTTTGGCTCTTTTGACTAGTTTTGGTTTGAAGTCTGCTTTGTCAGATAAGAGTATAGCCAGTCCTGCCTGATTTTGTGCTCCATTTTTTTGGAAAATCTTTCACTTTAAGTCAGTTTTTGTTTTATCAGTGATGTGCATTTCCTGTAAGCAACAAATAGTTGGGTCTTATTTTTTTTAATGCAACCCGCCAATCTGCATCTTTGGATCAGAGAATTGAGATCAGAACATTTAGAGCTATTACTGAAAGAGATGCAGTGATATCTATTGTTTGCTGTTTTGCAATGTTTTATTCTTTCTTAATCTTCATTTGCTTTTGCTTCATCTTGCAAGACATATTATTTTCCATATTTTGGTTGCATTTATCTTCCTATTCTGTGTGTAGGATTTCTTTATCTTCTGCAGTGTTGGCTTACTGTTGATGAATTCCTTTAGTTTTAGTTTGTCATGGGTGATCTTTATTTCTCCCTCAATTATGAAGTATAACTTTGTTAGGGACAATGATCTAGGTTGACAGTTGTCTTCTTTCAAAGCTTCAATATATCATTCCATGCTTTCATTGCTTTTTAACATTTCAGTTGACAAATCTGCTGTGATTCAGCTGGATTTGGTTTTATGTGTGACTCACCACTTTTGCAATTTTCAATAGTTTTTTCCTTCTTCTTTATATTTAATATTTTAACTATGATATGACTTGCAGTGATTGTTTTATCATTTTGTCTGTTGGATATACTAAAAGCCTGCTGTATCTTTATGCCTATCTCTATTTCAATGTTTAGGAAATTTTCTCAAATTATATTATATAATGTGTTTTCTATAATGTCAGGTTTCACATCTTCTTCTTCTATGCCTGTGATTCATATGTTTGGTATTTTAATGGTGTCCCACATATACTTCTTCATTTTTTTCTCTTTTCTTTACCTAACTGCTTAAAATACTTACCTTCTTATTTAGTCCTGTCATTCTGAATTCAATTTGGTCCATTCTACTGGAGAGATTCCTCACTAATTTTTTATTTGACTTAATGAGTTTTTCATTTCCAGAATCGCCTTTGATTCTTTGTCAGAATCTATGACTCTTTATTGAATTTCCCTTCCATATCTTGAATTGTCTCTCTGGTTTTGTTCAGCTGTTGATTGTATTCTCTTTGAGTTCCATCAGCTGTTTATTCATTAATAGTATTATTCATGCCCTCCTTAATTTCATTGACCATTTATATCATCATGCATTTGAGTTCTTTTTCTGAGATTTCTTCTCCTTCACTATCTTTTTAGTTGTTACTGTGGAGATGGTGACATATGTAGGATCATCTTCCTTTGATTTTTTTTTCAAATATTTCTATTTTTATTTTGAGAAATTTACATATCTGAAATTTACATCTTTACACATCTGAGGCCAAGTCATTACTTGGAAGTGTTACCTACATGTAGTCTGGCAGTTAAAGTGCTATCAGTGCTTAAGTAAGACTATGGAGTGGGAAGGTTGCATTTTAATTTCCCAGCACTGCACTGAAGACAACATAGTACCCAAATTTTGGGTCACATATTCAAGGCACCAGGACTGACCCCTGGCACCAATGAAATGATATATAACTAGTAGAATCTCTTTTATTCTTGTGTATTGGTTGTGTTATATGTAAGTTAAGGGAAGGGCTGATCAAGGGTCGGTTGCCCATTTCTGTGCTGCTTTCATCTTATAAGCTTCACTTCTTTGTGTACTGGGAGCCATTGATCTCTAGAAGGGGGGTTTTTTTGTCTGTGGGAAAAATTGGATCCCACTTGCTGCCTAGGCCCCCATGTGCTCCCAAAAGCAGCACATGTGCAGCCATTATGGTGTTCCCCAAATTTACTTGAAAGTGTTTGTGTGGGGGGTAGAAGGGAAACAGACCACTGAAATCTGTACCAGTTGTGGAGAATTACAGGAGTCAGATCTCAGTTCTTTCAGACTCTGCTCAACAGATCGTCACGCATGAGAGGGAGGACATGAAGATTAACATGTGAATCCTAAGTCCTGTGCTTAGAGCATTTAGGCATGCCTGGAAGGAAGCTCTTACAGCCAGGAGATAACTCCTGGATGCTGAGAACTCTGCTAAGAATGGCTTGGTGCTATATTTGCAGTGGTTTTCTGGGAAAGGGACTTTTTCTAACTAGATAGCAAGGCCACCAATCATCAAGCCATTCACTGCCTGAACTCCCAAGAGCTTAAACTTTTCAAAGGGTCCACTTCAGACTATCTCCCTTTCCACGATGTTGTCTATCATCATTATTCTGTCAATATGTCCCAAGAATCCCTGTGCCACAGTTCTTTGGTTTCAAGTCTCAAATGTCTGTGGCTGACAGAAAATTCCTTTCAATAATTTTATATTTCACTCAGAAACTATGAAACATATTGTTAATAGAAGCAAAAATGATTGATCAAAATTAATAGTAGAAAACAGGCATAGATATTATTTTATATTCTTGCAATATTTATTCATAGTTTATCTTTTTTCTTTTAGAATAAAATGCTAAGAAGTTTTTCTTATTTTATTTATTCTATTTTAAAAATTAGATTGCCAAGAGATAATTTAGCTAATACCACTTTTAGAAAATATAAATACTATTTTAGGGCTTCCTGTGCTTTCTTTAGAATGCATTTGGAAGCTGTAAATCATGAGTCTTTCTCTATGACTCACAACATCAGGGGTGCTCTTTTCATAGTTTTCATATGAAATTTATATTTATCTACATACATATGTTAAAAACAAATAAAATGTATTAATATGTGAAATTCTATGTGAAATCTACATATAGTTAAAATTCTTTCTTATCTTCATCCAATAAATTATCATCTTCCAGTTAGAAATTAACTACCTGTTACATTAAATAGTTCCAACTACACACAATGCTTAGGATATTTTGGATTTACTATTATTAATAAAAAAACAAAAGGAGGCAAAAGAGAAATGTCTTCTGCCTTGACGGTGAATCAGAAGAGTTAGGTAACAATGCAAAGACTGTATTTTGAAGACAGAAAGTATAGAAGAGTATTGAGAATCATGAAAGATATGGCAGAATAGCAGACAACCACAGAGGAACAGGCTACAGAAAGAAAACAGAAAGCAGTTCTAGCCCTGTCCACAGTTGACTGAAAGGAATGGTAGCCATATATTCAATTACAAGGTAAGACATACCACCTGGTAATTCTAGCTTCAGGCTAATTGCAAACCTCTTACATGCCTAAAACCCAGTGTGAGGACTTGGTGAAGCAGTGACTGCTCCAGTGGAAAAGGCTAGCATTGATCAAGGCTAGCATTGTCATTTCCCTTATCTCAAAAAGCCATAGGAAGACACTATCTTAAGAAGGAGTGAGAGAGATTCCATGATTGTGAACAGCATAGAGAAACAGAAATCCTGAGCTACATGATTTCAAAAACACTCTAGAATTGTGGTAGGTGCATCTGGGTAATTCTGATTCATTTTAGCCAACTAAATTGCTGCCAACACATAGGGTTCACATAGAATTCAACAACTGACCTTTAAAACTGCTTTTAAATGTATATAACAGCCGGGAAGTCCAGGACAGCCACAAGTGCCAGCTAAGAATGGCATAGCTACCAATCTGTCTTGAGGAAAGTCAGTAGATGTTCCTCCCTCCTCCCCTTCCTTCCTTCCTTCTTTCTTTCCTTTCTTTTCTCTTGAAAATAGCAGAAGACTGCAGATTAAACTGAACTGTATTCTTTGACAACCGTTAAAACAGCGTTTAATTGCACATAACAGCTGAGGAAGGTCTGACTTGATACCACCACAGTTGCCAGTGCACACTGGGAGTGGCATAGCTGCTGGACTCAAAAAGCTTCTGGCTGTTTCTCCCTTTTCTTTCTTTACTTTTTTTTTTCCCTTGGGAAAAACAGAAGACTGCAGATCAAACTGAACTGGACTCTGCAACATATTGGACCTGTTTCATGCAAACACAGCCTATGTGCTCCCAGAAGCCCTGGAGCCAACTCTGAAGGTGTAAATCTACAACCCCAACAGTTGAGTGCCACATATCACCTACCATCCAGAGAACATAATCCAGTGCAACTCATGGGCTGATTGCAACACCCCCACTGAATAAAACTGAACACCATCTACAGAGAACATAATTCACCATTGCCTGACAGGAGTGGGGTTTAATGCAAAAATAACCTATGAGAGCAGGGGCTGAACAAGGAGCCAACCTCCCAGAGCAGGGGTATGGTGAATCAATGAGCTTATTTCCTAGGACTGTGGGCAGAGTACAATGTAAGTTGCACTATGTTCTTGGAGAAGGGACTGACCAGCCATAGCCAAAATGGCTTTGAAGCAACTCAGGTACCACCTAGCATAAACAGAAATATATCTGTCCACCTTGAGGAATCTGGAAGTAAGCAACCACAGAGCTCAATAGCAACCAACCCTGTGGGAAGAAGGTACAAATGACTGCTCACAAACCCGCCTTCTGGAGAGACAACTTCAGAGATCCCATCTGCGTCTGCACCAGACAGCACATCAGAATAAAGAAACACAGGACTCAAAAATCCTGAGCTGACTTCCCCCTAAGCTGTCTGACAAAGAAGGGCAACATCCATCATCACACAGCCCATTGAGAAGGAGCAGGGACACTGGGAAAGTCCCAGTGCCAGCACCTGGATTTCATGCCAAGGGAATAAGTCCAGAGCATTCAGTAAACTCTCATACTCTCTTCACTTTCTCTCCTTTTCTTGTACTACAATCTACTACTACCTACCTCCCTCTTCCTCTCTGACCAAATATCAACCTGCTTATCCTTCTCTTGCCTCACTTTACATTCTCTCCCCAATTATTTTTTCTGCCCTTTTCTTCCATTCTCTCCTCCTGGCTTCACCTTCCCCTCCTCACCCCTCCTTACCTTTCACCCTACATCCCCTACCTCCTCCACACTCACCACATGCTGACTAGTCTACTGTACCAACCCTACACATTATCCCCATACATCCTTAGCCTCTGCAATCCATGCTACTAGCAGCCTCACCCACAACAACTGAACTACATCTTAACACATACAGAGCCATAACACCCTAGTCCCCACACTCACACCATGTTCCCCCAACATATCTCTTCATTTCTGCCCCCTCTAGTGCCCTCTTTTTAGTTACCTAAGTATCTATCTGTACCCAAACAAAAATTAATCCCCCCAATTCCTGCTTATAGATAATATCACCAAGGGGTTCTCTATATATTATGGAAATAATTGGTTTGGCCTTGAGTCTGTGAATTTGATATTGCCAATTTATTCCTCCAGGTCAAGGAACATAAACAGTATATAAACCTAGCTAAAGACTAAGGCAGTCACAGAACAGTACATAAATCAATGGAAAGATAACAGGGGATTAAAACTGTCAACTAGCCAATCAACAACATAAGAGCCCAGCACAAAATAGAATCGTGGGGAGGAGAAAAAGATGGGGAAATATAACCTCTCAAAGAACTAACAATCCAAAAGAAGCTTTAGTGTCAAAGGAAGGAAATGAACACTGAGTTGCTGAGCCTAGTAAAATTATGATAAGTATATCCTATGAACTCAACTGGGCTCATAAAGGGATTCTCAAAAGGAACTCAGAAAGGAGATTAAAGAGATACTCATGGTGGAGCTCCAAGAGAAGTCTAAAGAAAACACGTAAAATCAACTCAAACAATATCAAATCAACCCCCCAAAATAATAACTTGAGAAGACACAGAAACCACTAAATGAACTCAGAGAAGACTTCAACAAACTACAAAACAAAACTAAAGAGACTATACAAAAAAGACATGTAATAAAAAAGACACCACAATATATGAAAGAGGAATGAAACAAAGATAAGGAAAACTGCAGAAAAAAAAGAATCAAACAGAAATTTTGGAAATAAAAAGTTCCTCAAGAAAAATTTAAAAAAATACAGTGGAAAGCCAATCCAGCAGACTAGAACAAGTGAAAGACAGAGTTTTAGGGCTCAAAGACAAAATGGATATTAAAGAACAGAAGAACTCTTAGACAAAGTATTCAAGAGCTATAAAAGGAATATGCAAGAGCTCAGGAATTTCATCAAAAGACGAAACTTGTGAATCATGGGAATTGAAGAAGAAGAAGAAGAGGTGTAAGCAAAAGGTATATGCAATGTGTTTTCAGCAAAGTAATAGAAGAAAATTTCCCAAATCTCAAGAAAGAGATGTCCATTAAGGTACAAGAAGCTTCCAGGACAACAAATGCACAAAATAGAACCTCTCCACAGTATAATATCTTTTTTTTTTATTATTCATTTATTCACATGTGCATACATTGTGTTGGGCCATTTCTCCCCCCTGCCCCCGCCCCAATCCTCTCCCCCCTTCCCTTCCAGGCAAAACCTGTTCTGTGCTTTTCTCCAGTTCCATTGAGGAGTAGACATAAGCAATAATAAGAAAGACATAGCCTTTTTGCTAGTTGAAATAAGGACAGATATACAGAGAGATTCCTAGCATTGCTTGCATGTATGAATATGTTATAATCCAGGTTGATTCATCTCTAACTGATCTTTGCACTTGTTCCTGATCCCCTTCTCATGTTGACCTCTGTCACTTTAAGATTTCTTTATTAATTCCTCTGGAGTGGGGACATCAAATGCATTCATGTTTTGGGTTTTCTATCTAACCCCATGCCTCCTGTATATGTTCTCCCCTTGTCATGTAACCCAAGTCCCACAACATTGCTGTATTTGCCCTAGATCTAAAGACTGCATATGAGGGAGAACATACGATTTTTGGTCTTCTGTGTCTGGCTAACCTCGGACAGAATCATGTTCTCCAGTTCCATCCATTTAGTTGAAAATGGTAAGATTTCATTCTTCTTCATGGCTGAGTAAAATTCCATCGTGTATAAATACCACATTTTCTTGATCCATTTGTCAGTAGTGTGGCATCTTGGTTGCTATGGTGATTAGTGCTGCAATAAACATGGGTGTGCAAGTGTCTCTGGAGTAGTCTGTGTCCCATTCCTGTGGGTATATCCCCAGGAGTGGGATCGCTGGATCATATGGCAGATCCATATTTAGATTTTTAAGAAACCTCCAAATTTTTTTTCCAGAGTGGTTGCACCAGCTTGAATTCTCACCAGCAGTGTATAAGGGTTACGTTTTCCCCAATCCTCACCAATACATTCTGTTGTTGGTGTTTTTTTAATTTTTTTTATTTATTTTATTTATTTATTTATTTATTGTTTTATTATTCATATGTGCATACAAGGCTTGGGTCATTTCTCCCCCTGCCCCCACCCCATCCCTTACCACCCACTCTGCCCCCTTTTCTCCCCCACCCCCTCAATACCCAGCAGAAACTATTTTTCCCTTATCTCTAATTTTGTTGAAGAGAGAGCATAAGCAATAATAGGAAGGAACAATTGTTTTTCCTGGTTGAGATAAGGATAGCTATACAGGGAGTTGACTCACATTAATATCCTGTGCCTGTGTGTTACCTTCTAGGTTAATTCTTTTTGCTCTAACCTTGATGATGGCTATTCTAACAGGGGTGAGGTGGATTTCCTTTATGGCTAGAGATAGCATTTTTTCATGTGTTTTTTTGGCCATTTCAATTTCTTCTTTTGAGAAAGTTCAGTGTAGTTCAGTTGCCCATTTCTATATTTGTTCATTGATTTCCAGAGAATTTAGTTTCTTAAGTTCCCTGTATATTCTGGTTATCAGTCCTTTATCTGATGAATAGCTGGCAAACATTTTCTCCCACTCTGTTGGTGGTCTCTATTTTAGAGAACATTTATTTTGTCATGCAGAAGCTTTTTAATTTTTTGAACTCCCATTTGTCCATTTTTTTCTCTTAGTTACTGGGCTGCTAGGGTCGTTTTGAGGAAGTCCTATTAGTTCCAGAGTGTTTCCTGCTCCTTCTTGTTGTAACTTCAGAGTTTCAGGTCTGATATTAAGGTCCTTGATCCATTTTGAGTTGAAACTAGTACAGGGTGATAGACATGGATTTAGTTTTAGTTTCTTCCAGATGGATAACCACTTTTCCCAACAACATTCGTTGAAGAGGCTGTCTTTTCTCCATCATATATTTTTGGCACCTTTGTCAAAAATAGGTGGGTATAGTTGTGTGTATTCATATCCAGGTCCTCTATTCTGTTCCACTGGTCTTCATGTCTGTTTTTGTGAAAATACCAAGCTGTTTTTATTGCTATTGCTTTGTAATATAGGTTGAAGTTGGATATTGTGATACCACCAGCATTGCTCTTTTTGGTGAGCATTGCCTTGGCTATTTTCAGTCTCTTGTTTTTCCAAATATATTTAAGGGTATATTTTTCAATCTCTTTGATGAAAGTCATTGGGATTTTGATTGGAATTGCATTAAACATGTAGCTTGCTTTTGATAGTATAGCCACTTTTACTATGTTGATTCTTCTAATCCATAAGCATGGGAGATCTTTCCACCTTCTGTGGTCTTCCTCAATCTCTTTCTTCAGGAGTTTGGAATTGTCCTTGTAGAGGTCATTCACATTCTTTGTTAAATTTAATCCCAGGTATTTGATTTTTTTTGAGGCTATTGTAAATGGAATTTTTTCCATGTATTCCTTCTCAATTTGTTCTTTGTTGGTGTATAGAAAAGCCAATGATTTTTGTAAGTTGATTTTGTATCCTGCCACCTTGCCGTAGCTGTTTATGGTGTATAAGAGTTTTTGCATAGAGTTTTATTGGTCTTTAAGGTATAGGATCATATCAATTGCAAATAGGGATATTTTGACAGTTTCTTTACCTATTTGTATTCCTTTTATTTATTCTTCTTGCCTAATTGCTCTGGCTAGAAATTTCAGTACTAGGTTGAAAAGGAGTGGGGATAGTGGGCACCCTTGTCTCATTCCTGATTTTAGGGGAAACAGTTTCAGCTTTTCACCATTAATTATGATGTTGGCTGTAGGTTTGTCATATATAGCCTTTACAAGGTTGAGGTACATTCCTTCTATTCCTAGCTTTCTTAGAGCTTTTATTATGAAGTGGTGCTGATCTTGTTGAAGACTTTTTCTGCATTTATTGAGATGATCAAGTGGTTTTTGTCTTTGCTTCTATTAATGTGCTGTATTACATTTATAGATTTGCAAATGTTGAATCACTCCTACATTCCTGGGGATGAAGCCTACTTGGTCATGGTGTATGATCTTTCTGATGTGTTGTTGGATTTGATTTGCTATAATTTTACTGAGGATTTTTGCATTGATATTCATTAAGGAAATTGGCCTATAAATCTCCTTTTTGGAGGTGTCTTTTTCTGATTTGGTGATGAGGGTAATGTGGGCTTCATAAAATGAGTTAGGCAGTGTTCCTTCCCTTTCTATTTCTTGTAACAGTTTAAAGAGGGTTTATATTAGTTCTGCTTTAAACATCTGATAGAATTCAGCAGAAAATCCATCAGGTCCTGAAGTTTTCTTTTTTGGGAGACTCTTTATTGCTGCTTCAATTTCATTTTGTGTTATAGATATATTCAGGTAGTTAATGTCCTATTGGTTCAATTTTGGATGGTCATAAGTATCTAGAAATCTGTCCATTTCTTCAAGTTTTTCAAATTTATTAGAATATAGGTTCTCAATGTAGTCTCTGATGATTTCCTGGATTTCCATGGCGTTTATTGTTATCTCTCCTTTTGAATTTCTGATTTTACTGACTTGAGTTTTTTCTTTCCTCATTTTAGTCAGGTATGCCAAGGATCTGTCACTCTTACTTATTTTTTCAAAGAATCAGTTTTTTGTTTCATTAATTCTTTGTATTGTTTTTGTGTTTGTTTGTTTACATGTCATTGTTTTCAGCCCTTATTTTTCTAATTTCTCTCCTGCTTTTTTTGGGATTTGCTTGTTCTTGTTTTTCTAGGAATTTGAGCTGTGGTATTAGATTATTGATTTGAGATCTTTCTGACCTTTTAATATATGCACTCAAGGCTATGAACTTTCCTCTTAGGACAGCTTTTGCTGTGTCCCATAGGTTCTGGTAGGTAG